>NC_137697.1:76963964-77005364 GCF_964034855.1 Anser brachyrhynchus
ACACAGTACTATGAGTATGAATGAATTCAGTTTGGTGGAATTCCCTAAATACTCAGTAAGGGACTTCTGATATGAAATACTATTTCATGTGAATACACATTCAGACATACAGTGGACAGTGCTCAGACACTGTATGTCATCTTAAATCAGCTTAGAGCTTCTTCAACATCTTTAAATAGTAATGAAGCTGAACATGCATGAAAGGCACCTTGCTTTGCCCTACAGCAACAGTAGTCACCGGTCTGTTTCTCACCATTTGTTCCTCATTTAACCAGATTGCCACACCACTGGTGAACATGCTGTTAATAAGACCCCTATAAGAAGTAGCTGGTTCAATATGAGGTATTAATCCTGGCACCCATGATGAGAAGGTCTTCATCATAAGAGATTATGGCAGAGGTTCAGATCAGGATCAAGACTTGTATTTGGCTTGTAGTAAAGTGCTGGTGAGGTTTCAGTTTAAATTAATAAGAAGAGACTAAAAAGAGAAATTTGGAGAAGTCATTTGGAAAATTATTTGTTCATGGTGCACAATTATTTTGGATTCTTAATTTCTTTTGCATTTTTGTGTAAACTCTTTATAGGCCATGTGATATTATGCACTGGATTCCAAAGTCACTGCAACCAGTACAAACTCAGAGTCACATTATTTGCTTCAGTAAAGTTATTTCAGATGTACATCTACATGGGTGAGATCAGTGGCTGACCGATTATACTTAAGCTAATTGATAAAATAACTTTGCCTCAGTTTTTTACTGATTGACTGAGTGGTTAACACATTTTCATTGTGTTGATGTCGCCTAGTTTCACTTTGCAATGCATATCTATTCAGAGTGGAAATGGTTAAATATGAAGAAGGCAGGTTATTATACATTTCAATTCCAGAGTCAAATATAAAAATTTCTATTATAGGGACAATTAATTACATCTCAAAATGGCAAATGTGCATCCTTGTCAGGTAGAGTGTACTCTGATGGCCTTTCCTCAAACACTGAATGTGGAGATTTGATCTCTTCTAATGGTGCTGAGAAAAGGGTAATTACGCTATGGTCAAAGCTAATTTGCTTTCTGCCAGATGAACTGTTGTATTTTATTGTACGCTGACATTTTAAAGTAATTACGGCACTGTTGACCTTAGACAATTCCAGTTGTATCGCTGTCTACAGCTGCAGCGTTCTACCTTTGGCTGGCAGACAGCGGCTGTAACGAGGTAATGACACGGACAAAGAGCACCATATGGGGCTCCTTTGAGATACACAAAGCCCAGTGAAAGGAAACAAGAAAATTTTAACATCATCATTACAGTCACACATTTTTGCAGCCATAAAGGATCCCATCCCCCACCCTACACAAAATGCCCTAAATAGTTTATTTGCTTATATACTGCATATCTGTGTGTTTTTCTTCTGTAAATGGCATTGTACATTAAGAAGAAAGAGGTCAGGTAGAACTGAATGTGACGGACTGGTCTTCCTCTGACACGAGTTCAAAGGCTAAAGACTATTGATTGAGATAAAAGCCTAGGTTCTTATCTAATGTTAAAGACACTCCTTGTTGTCTGAAAGCTGTGCACATAATTAGGCTGAAAGAAGAGCACTTCATCCAGAAAATCACTATAAACTGAGCTTCATTAAACGTAGATATTAGTTAATTCAAAGGAAGAAGTTATTTTTCATTGATATATTTTAATGGGGCATGTCTGGTTGTCTTTTCTATGCTAAGACATATAAACGTGTGCAGAGTGCTTCCTGGTTAAGGTATCCCTGATAGGACAGAAAAACAGATTACTATCACTTGCAGGGAGTAATGCTTTACTCTGTTGGAGGGGAAAAAAAAATAAAGGCAGGATATCGAACACAAGAATTTATTGTAGTGAAAAGATTGTAGAAAACTGAACTTTACTGTTACATTAAACATTTCCCTACTGTTTTGTGGCATGGTTAATAGAAATGTTCACTCGTTCAAAGCAGGCAACAGGATTTTACTTGTGTCATGTTCGACAACTTATATGATAAATGTTAAGAGATAGTGGAAATGGTTCCATGATTGTAAATCAATTAATCTCCACTGGAGTTAGTTTTGTACAATGGGGCTTTGTTAGAAACAGTAAGAAAAAGGAGATTACAGTTGGCATGTGTCAGAAAAATTACATCTGAAAAAATGGGTTAGGCCAGTATTCAGTGTTGCTCTTGGCTCCAAGCTGATAATATCATTTCTTAGAAATCTTGTTTTCAACTTTGCACAGCTCATCCAGTTATTGCTGAATACTAGATGGAGAAATAGCCTATGCATCCTAAAAGCCTATGTTTTGAGAACACCATCTCTGTATGAGAGGTTATGAAATGTGAATGGGGTTTTGAAAGTTAAACTTTGATGGAATATAAAATGGGCTGTTCTGTAACTCTGACTACTTCCTGAAAAGTTAGTTTTCTGGCCCAACAAGTTAGATGCAAGACCAACATGGTTTCTAAATCAGTGTTATCTAAATCTACAATCTAAAACCTTTTGTTTTACTTCTGCCGTCCAGAATATGTACATCATGTTTTTCTGTTTTGGAGTACTCTGAAAACACTTTTTGTTATTGTTTATTTTTTTTCCTCTTGCATACTTCTGTTATCCTACCTTAAAATAGAAACTCTGGTGGTGAATGAAACAAGGACCGTCATTCTGCATATAAACGGATTGCATAATCAACTACCAGGAAAAACACCATCACTGTGTTTGAAAGATAGAATGACAGAGGGCATAGGCTATGCCAGCTGTTTTATCACAATGTTTTCTATAGGGATATTTTGCAAAACTGAATGAATAGAAACTAAAAAGGAAATGATTAAAAGTAACCTGGAATTAAAAAAAAAAAAAAAAGTCTATCAGTAACATTGTAGCATGATACTGTAAGGTTTCAAGAGTGAGATAGAGTAGGGCAATATATTTTAATAGATGACAAACACTTGTCCTTAACAAATTGCCAAGGTGACACAACAAGAAATAAGAAATAAATATTCCAACTGTTGACATTCACACAGCTGGCCTGGAAGTAGAGATTCAACAGTATTCGATGGCAGAGCAAATCTTGCTCTACCCAGGATATGGAGCAAAAGCAAAGCATGTAAGAGCTCTTGCTCCAGGGTAAAATGGTTAATTCTAAGGCATGTACCCATCTGGATCAGTGACAAATATGGAAAAAAAAAAAAAAAAACCTACTTATCCCAAGATGTATAAATGTATATTTCCCCAGAGAATTAAGTTAGATAGCATCAAAGGAATTGTGATCCCTCTATGCTCCTTTGAAATTTGGTCGTAATCTATCTGGTGGCTCTGCTAAAATACAGATGGAATTTGGGTCTAAAACATCTCTGTTGTAATCTGAGGTTAGCCATTGTAATTGTCTTTTTTATCCCAAACTCTGTGCTTGTGCTATATCCTGTACATCCTGTGTGTGCTTTGTATGCTGCAACAGCTAAATCTCGAAATGGGACCCTGCTTCTTGCATAGACAGCAGCTTTAATATATTGAGCCAGAATGGGTTTATCTTCCTAGCCAAGCTAAGCTTGTCTCAGCTGGAAATTGCTCTTTATATCTTGGATAGTACCCCTGTAAAGAATTACAAATTGCACCCTATTATTCTTATTTTATGCAGATTCCATATGTGACATGCATGGATTGCTATTCATGCAGTTTTATTGGGAAATGACTTGGAATAGGGCATGAGTCATTTGTGATCTTTTAAATTAGAGATAGGAATATATTTTTCTGAATTATTATCCCAGTATTATTTTGTAGGTTGAAATTGTTGATGATGCTACCTACATTTCTAGGATGAAGTCCTGACCCAAGAAACGATCTGATATTGCTCTTTGTGGAGCCAAATTTCCACCCTCAGAATTGGTCTCTATTTAATGTGAATTCTTACAAAAGCCAATAGAGAGGATAAAAGTCACATTTCCTGAATAGGCAACTGACAACACGAGAAAGAGAATTAAAAAAAAAAAAAAAGAAAAAAAGAATTGGAAGATGAATACCAATATCTTGGAAAGGAAAACAAGATCTTGAAATGGAAAACTGAAAACCAGTGTATGAAATCAAGATGAAAGAAAGGGGAATCTGGACATATTCAAAAAACAGGAGCATTATAGGTGAAAAGGCGTTCAATGGAAATAATAAAGAAGAGAAGGGAGTGAAAAAGGAAAAATCTCTGAGAAGAAGAAAGAAAAAGTAATATGGAGATCTTAAGCTAAAATTACACATATCTTTGTTTCCTAAAGGATTTTCACATTTAAACATATTATTTATCTCCAAAGTCAGGACAGAAGAATCTGTCTGAGCTTTTTGCACAGGAAATGGCTGGAAACAATTCACAAGAAACCTAGAACTCTTTTGAAAAATTTTAAAGGTTATTTTCTTTTAGAACAGAATGACACTCTTAACCCCATTTGAAATGAGCCAGTTCTCTGTGCGAAGCTACTTACTGCTATAAAAGACAGTAACTCTAATCAAGTATATAGATTCATTAAGGGCCATAGTAGATCTATGTCAAATATGTGACCCTCCAATCAGTGTGCAGTTAGCTGAGGCAATACTAACTCCTCATTACTATCTTGAATTTATTGTCCATGAAATAGGCTGTTGCCTGCTTTTCTATCAAAACAAATATAAAGACTAATCTGGCACATAAAAATGTAAGTCAGAATATTGATTCTTACTATCTGATCTAGATATAATTATCACTAATGTAATAGTTTTTATTGTTTATATTTTCCACAAAAGTAATAGCACATTTTCTTTTTTAGGGGGTTGATGTATAGTGTGGGTTTTCGTTAATTTCATGCAAAAGGAATGATTCATCTTATGAATATTTTTTTGTAAAATATAACACGGTCAGAAGTTTTAAGATGATTCATTGATGATATGAATTGTACTCAAGCCATGAAAGCTAGCAAATAAAATTATAAGAACAGTGTGCTTTTAAATAATTGAAGATTCCTAGGTAGCTTAGTCCCCTGAATTAAAATTTTAGAATGGACACTTTTTTAGAAATATAATGAAAGAAAAAAGCTTTTCTTAAATTTTGACTGAAAAAGATTTTTTTCATTCATTTTGACTTAAGCAGTCCCTTGCCATATCAACATTGTATCCCTAAGTTAATTCATTTTAAAGTCAACTACCTTGTAGAAAGTAGAATGGTTTCTTAACATTTCCTCAAATGTAATAAAATTTAAGCTGTGGTTAACACCAATAGCACATTCAAAGTGTATTAAAGAGGGAAGGCTTATTCATTTCCAAGGTTACAGGCTGTTGTAGACTATTTGATTACATAGAATTTGTATCTGTATATTGTGTTATGAATATAAGCCTAATCCTTCAGAAGTGTTAAAATTTCATTCAACTTGGAAGTCAATAAAACAGTAATGACATCTTCGATGGAGAAAATATATATATATTTAAAAAAAAAAAAAAGTAGTAAATTATTTCTATATAAATTGGGTGATATTAGTTGTTTTTGTTGTAGTAGTACCTTCTTTTTTTTTTTTTTTTCCAGAGTTTGAGTTTTGAAATGCACTTGTGTTCCAGAAATATAATAGAAACTTTAGAACCATTGGTTTACATAGCCAAATCTTTTATCTCCTTGCTAAATGCTCATTTAGTAAGGAGATGATGAGATTTAGGCTCTTTAAGATGAGTCCCTTCCTATTTCTTCTACATCAGTGTTAAAAGCCATTTAGCAGGTCTGGATCAGCCACTGGCTGCTGGTTGTTCAAGCTGAGGATGATCTGTGTGTCCCTTCCTTCCCCTCCAAAGATACCACAGGTTTGGAGAAAGCGGTACTTCCGCACACTTTTGTGCAAAACTTGTTTATTGGATACCATCATACCTCTGCAATGACCGTGAATTCAGAGAGGTAGAAAAATAACCCTCTTTTACCCTTGTACTGCAACTTAAAACTTTTTCTCTGAAATATACAATTCTAGTAGTAAAAAGCGAGTCTGGCAATATCAGTAACTGATTATTTGTATTGTTACAACATGTTCTTCTTTGTAGGCTTCTCTGCACCCTAATCGGGAAATTCCAGAGTCTTTCTGTGCAATGTTAGCTCTCCTTTTCCCGCTATACTTTCCATTCATTTTAATTGAGATAATTACTGAATTTTTGTCTATCTAAATTCCAGATAGATCAGCCTGGGCTGCGAGGTTCAGATAATATCTGAATTTAGGTATTCATAGCTATTCATGAATATTCTGTGGCCTTTAACCCATTTGGCATAAGTTGTTATATTTATTATAGTAAAGGTTTATTACATTTATCTCATCAAAGCAGAGTGCAAGATCACTTCAGAGTGACTTGTAACCGTGTTCATAGTAGTTCAGGAGTTCAAGGGCATGGGTCTTTGGATGTTAAGACAGATAAAAGATATGTTTTTATTTCATCTTTATTCTGTCAATGAGTTAAATACAATTCTTCTGTTTCAATGAGTTAAAATAAAAGTTCTTTAGGTTTGGGCCCAGGAAAATTTGCTACTGGCTGTCCTTTAGGGACCCATTTACCACTAAAATGTTTATGGGGGTTGTGCTTTTAAAAGATATTCTTTGGAGGTGTGCTAAGCTGGTTGTACACAATTTCTGGGTGATATCACTCATTGAGGATGGTGCTACCTTCACCTCAGATTGGTACAGAAGAGAGGAAACTGCTCACCTTGAATCCATAATCTCTCTACTTTTCTGGAATCTGACAGATTATTGACATAGAGAAGACTTATGAGTCCTGGGTGAGTTTATCTAGAAGTTTTCTGAATTCTAAAGGTTTAGACTCATATTTCTAGACTACCTGTAGAAGAGCTAGCAGTGTTAACACCTGGTAACATTTTTTGCTATCTCTGTGACAGGGTACAGCTGTTCTTCAGAGTGATATAACACCCTTATGGAGGGTATCACACCTGCTGTGAAAAACAGATTTTTTTCTGGTTGGAAAGCGGAGTGGTCAGTAAAAGTGGAGGACTGGACCTCAGGCAAATGGCAAGTGCTAAAAGACTGCAGAGAGAGGGAAAAAAAGCAGTGAATGTAGTCATGTAGAGCAGCATTTCTGTGTCTGTAGTTTATAGGAAAATTGAAGTGGGTCAAACTTGAACCATTTGTATATCCATTTGTATATCTGAACTACTCTCTTTATAAGTTCTGTTATTTTTCTCTTCAATTTTCATGATTTTTACCTTCCCTTACATGTTTTTAGAGTAACTGATTAATTTTGGAAGACACTGGAACATTTATATAGGTGATCCTGTAAGCTTTACTGCCATTAGTCGTGCTGTAAGAGACTGATACTGTGTGTGGTTTCCTAAGGTTCAGGAAAAAAATGGAGCCCATGTATTTTAGTTTTGCTGGCTAATGACTTCAGGTGGAAGATAGAAATTCTAACCCGATAACAGTGTGCATCTCAGGATGGCACAGAAGTCTGTTTATGCAGGTTATGGCTGGTTTAAGAAACCTCTGAACTGTCACGTACCATCTGAATTAATGAGGCCATATAGGTCTAAGGTCCCCAAAAAGACCCATCTAGATTAGAATCGATTAATCCTGCAGTGGACTGCATGGTATTATAAGGGTGACAACAGATGTAGGTTTTGTTTAAGCACAATTTTTTAAAGATCATCAGCTGTAATCTGTAATTAGTGATGATCACTCCTATCTTGACTGTAGTGAAAATTTCTCCCAAACTATTAACCTACATTTTGTGAAAAGGAACTTTTTGAAGAAAAATAAAAGTCAGACATATGATTTATAGTGAGAAAATGTGTTCAGAAGAATTCAACACGCCCTATAGACTCAAGTAAATTTCAAATCCCTTCAGATATTTGAATTATTGAGATGACTTGATATATCTGCGTTCTTCATGTATTTCCAGGTTTCTATTGAGGAATTTAGTACTTCTTCACTTGTGTGAATAAAATTAACTGTAAAAATCAACACATGACTGAAAGAAAATGTAACTAACATGCAGGTATGTTTCAAACCAATACTGCAGGCTTTAACTCTGCTCATCACTGGAGAATTCAGAAATAATATTGACTAGATTTTATAGCTGTTGCCTGTGAAATAGCTGATATAAAACCTGTGATTCAAATGTTCATAAAGATATTCTTTTTCCTGAATATATACATTAAAATCTAAACCCACCTCTTCTGTATGTGGAGCATTAAAGACAAAAGCATTTGCAACATACCAATGTGGAAAATGACTGAAAACATAAACATAAGGAATCATTTTGTTTTCTTAAATATTGCACATCATATCACTATACAGAAATAATTCCATAAAAGAAATTCATCACTTGCTAAAATACCATCTAAATGGCTCATCACCTGTCTGCACGGTGTTATTGGTATCATTTAAAAAACTGCTCCAGAAAAGAGCATTCAAGCTGAACTATGGAAATTAGTCTATTAACAGACCTTTTTAATTTTTGTTTTGTGTTATCAAATCCCAGTGAACAATCAATTGAACATCTCCAAATCCATTAGGCATCTAGCTTTTAATTTCCCACGTTTCAATATTAAATGGCCAAAATAAGAGGTTGTTTTAGAGTGATTGTGGTGACTGTAATGAGGCCTGACACTTGTGACACTTCAGCCACGCAACCGCCATCACTTCCATCACAACAAAGGAGCTCCGAGTGCAACACATTGTAGTAGTAGGGAGAGTTGTGAGTTTGCAGCTTTGCACAGCAGGTGTGGCCACACATCTCTGCACCCCTAAACACACATGCTCATACAATCTGACAGATCAGACAATGACACAAAAAAAAACCATCATCAAGGCTTAAACAAAGATTTCATCTCCAAAGAGACAAAGCTTTATGCTGAATGTGTTGTTGTTGCTGAATTTTCCAAATGGAAAATGATGTATATTTTATTAATGAAAAACAAATTGAGGTGGGGATGACAAATATGTTGGCTTTTTTTGACATTTAAAAAATGTGTATTCTTGTTCCTTTTAATATTTACTTTCCTATCATCCTGCAAATGATTTTGTTAATTAGTTATATCTTGTGTATGCTTCAAACAACAAATGCAAGGAAGCTAGGGGACCGCACTAAGAGAGATTAAAAATCCATCACACAAGTGAAATATGATTTTTCAGTCTTTAGTGTATAAATAGCTTCTCTTTTATTTAATACGTATTTAAACAGAAACATAGATGTATGAACTGGAGTCTTTAAAGTCATCGCTACCTTAGTGGTTGAAAAATTTATTTTTAAAGGAGGAAAAAAATAGGAAGCCTAATTTTCTATTTAACTTAACAGCAACAGACCATTAAAAAGTGAAGCTAGAGATGTGCATATTTACCATAAGGGAATGAACTGGGCATTAATGGGCTCTGGAGGCTTATTTGGAGACAGCTGCACTTATCATGAATCAGGAAAGGGAAATAGCAGCCCTGGTGCGCTGTAGGTCAGTCACAAATGTCGACTTCAGAGAGCTATAAATCTGTAACATTACTTCAGCAGCCAACTCTCAGAACACCCTTCTAGCGTTTTCCTATAATTTAAAGATTATGTAAGGTGTATAGTGTGTTAGATGAAAATATTAATTTAGAGATAAATCCAGTAAATGCTCTAAAGCAGCAGCTTCTGCTGAGCAGGATCATCTTCTGGTACACTTCAAATAGGAATTGCTGCTAGTTTTGTCAACAGTAGGAGATCAGGGAAGTCTGCCAAATAAAACAAGGCCTTTTTCAATAAAATGCTTTCAGTTCTAAGTAGTCACAGAATATCTTCCTGTATCATTTTATTACTGATATTGAAACTTTGATATACTGTTTTATACTGACAATTCCTTGAGTCAGAAATCTTAATCGTGAAATGAGCCGGAGTAAAAAGCAATTAATCACAGTTAACTCCTTCTGGCATGTCCAAAAACATATTTTGTTGTTGCTTCTGAATGTTTTAAAGGCATTATCCAGGCTCACAGATTTCATATCCCACTGTGAGGCTGCTCATATTCAAAATCCGATATTTACATGTTGAAATTTAAGGCTTTTAAGAAAAGTGGTAAAACTTCTTTGCAAATTAACATTTTAATTACTGTGAAATAGAAAGGAGGTTGTATTGTTTTAAATTCATCAGAACGAGCTATAGGAACAGACCTTTTAGCTCATGCTAATAGAACCTTGTGGATATTTATGCAGATTATTTGGTTTCTGCCCTGCTGGCAGGAAGACTTTTTCTGAAATATCAGTACAGTGAAAAAAGATTAAGGTGGAAGTTACAGTCTTTCCCATCAGGGAAAGTGAAGACAACACTAAGTGACATGTTTACCTGTGATAACACATGTCCCACTCACGCTACCAGTTTTATACTTTAGGTTAAACTGCAATTTTGAGGTAGTTCCTCCTTCCATCCTGGAATCAGAACTGACTTACTGCACAAATTTCCACTAATTTCAGAGCAATGTTAGTAAAGTAAGACCCTATAGAGAAGTGACATATATAAAAACATATCTGCTGTTCCTTAACCTTTGGGAAAACTAATAGGTTAATGATTGCATGGGGTATTTGATATATGCTTTTTCTCAAAGTCCATCCAGAGTAGGGAGGGCCCATTGTACTTCAAAATCACACTGTCCAATGCTATATTGCTCCAAAATGGCTGAATGATCACACAGCTCAGAAGAAAACAGGCTTTTCTGACATCCATAAGTGGTGAATTACACTGCAGCATCTTTGTAACTTTGTAACTAGGGAACTTTTCACGTTGTGTTACCTCATGATAAACCCTTACCAGGGTCTCTTTTTCTCTACCCACAGTCCATGAAATCTTTCTTGTCCTTCCCACACCAGAAATTCTGCAGCTATCATAGCCATATTTAATTTTGCTGCCTGAAAAAATGAAAAAAGATTCAATTTTCTTGGAGTGGTAAGGAATTTTCTTTGACACTGCTAAACAAGTTTGTGCAAGACACCTGTTTAAAGAAACAGTTCAAAATAACAAGCTTCTTCCTTCTTAGAAATATGCCATTGTGACATTGTTTGAAATACTCCAGCTATTCCCATAACTCTTTTTATATGCATGAGTAATATATCTGATAATGTCCCCTACCTTATTCATAAACTATACATACGTATATGTTATATATATACATATATACTATACATATATATATGTATATACTATATATACATTTATGTGTATATATAATACATATAGTTATATATAGTATATATACATATATATATAACTATATAAACTATATAGTTATATACATATGTATACAATTAAAGATTATATCATGAATTATACTTATATGCTAGGTGGATTACAATGATCTAAACAACCTTAATACTGGTATATCCTAAGTTCACCATTACTGACTCTGAAGTCATAATGTTTTAATATAGATTTAGAGTGAATATCTTAGGCTTTATATATATATATATTATAAATATATATATATATTATATATATATATACATATAATATAAAACAAAAAAAGACCAACTAGGACCTAAAAATGCTGTCTATTCTTACAGTTTCACATCTTTGTATTTCAGCAGCAAGAAAGGAAGTTTCAGAGCTCACAGACTCATACATTCTGCTGTCAGAATAACACACAGCAACAGAATCTTACAGAATCCTTTCAGAAGACAAACACAGGGCTGTCTTCAGCTCCTCATCACTACCAAGATATCCCATTCCTTCTTCTCATTCATTCTGGCCTCTTTTTCCTGCTTATATTGTGTCTTCTTTTCCTTACACTATCCCAATGAGTCCAATTTTCACTCTAATCCCAAAGTGGCTTCCCACACAAGCTCAACACTCTCTCCTAGGATATTGCTCCATTTCTCCTTTGCTAGCCACCACCAGTTATCCACTCCAATCTCTTCTCCCTTCAGTTCATGTTCATTCACCTGTATCTGTTTTCAGTTGATTGTTAGGCTTTCACCCATGCCACCTCCACCACACCATCTCTTTCCAGCTCCCATTTGATCTCATTATTCCCTTCTCTCCTGTCAATTGATTTTCAGTCCCGTTGGCTCACATTTCACACCTCCAGCTTCAAGGCATCAATGCTTCTCAGAAAGAGTATTGCCAGAGTACATTTACAATACAAAAATATATAAATGTTACCCAACTCCATTGGATGTATTCTTTTTGCTGACACTTTGTATAAAATTGTATCCTGAGGCAAAGAACCCGCCTGGAAGATTTCAGCCAAAAACGTTAAAATTTAGTAAAATTAAAAGTGAGTCACTTATAGTAAAACTCTGGGTAATGTCAAATAATTTTAATCATAACAGGCATATTGGGCCCAGCCTGATATAATGAAGAACAAAATATGTTGAATTAATGTATAAGGACATGGAAACTGAGAAAAGATAGAGTACAGATACATAAGTGTTAAGTAGATAGTTATTTTATACAATATTTTATAGGTTAGGAGAAGGGGGAGTAGAGGGGAAGAAGGAAGGGGGGAGGACACGACTGGAGGGTAGAGGGGAGGTTTTATAAATGCATTCAAGCTTATGTTCTGCTTTGAAAAACTTCATCTTTGATGAATTGCTATTTTTGTGATTAAGCCTCTGTTTATCAGAGAAGTCTAGACTGGTTGCAGGTGTAGAAGCTCATTCCCTGCTAGAACTATTGATGTGTAGCTCTGCTACATGGGAAGATATGCCAGTAGATCCTAATAGCACCACATCCACCAGCTTGATTTGTCCTTACCAGCTCCTACAGGGCAATGCTTTCATCTTTATAGTGTCACTCTGTGGTTATCCATAGTGAATACACTATTGTTAGGGTAATTCTAGTGTAGCTACACAAATGAAGCTGTCCTTGGAGTGCTCCCAGAGCATCAGGGTTGGTGGTTGCCTGTCCTCAGCTGCCTTTTATTTATACTGCATAAATGGCACTTTCCCCCTAGATCACATGCCTGGTGACTGCAGTGGGTCATATTGCTGGTGCCTAGGCTCATTTTATGAACGTTTCATGGATCCCAATCATGGAAAATGTGTTCTGCTCCAAAATATTATCAGATTTTAAAATAACTGCAATAAATACTGGGTCCTGGAAGTTTGCACTAGAGTTTTTACTTTTCAGTGGAGAAACTAAAAGCTTGTTTAAGAAAATTAAATCAAGACATTTCAGTATTTACATGGCTATGTGAGAAAGTGCTTTAAGAAAAAAAATAGCAAATGGTATGAGTTTCCAAGGTACAGCAAGGGCATTACTGCTGCTCCCTGTAATTGTCATTATTCTTTAAAAGCAATGGACTGGAAATTACAAAGAAAGTAGTTGGTAGTTTCTCTACATAAGGCAGAGAAGAAACCGAAGAATATCAGGACAGGATTAGACTCACTGACAAAATTTTTCAAAGAGAAAATAGGTTGGCTCAAAACAATAGACACTATACTAATGTCTTAGTATGAATCTTTAATGAACTTTTATACCATCCAAATATTTATGGCCTCCAAAAATTAAGCAGTAGATCTGGAGTTCATTAACATTCAGTTCACATATGCTACTTGACACCTGTTAGCTGGTTTTAGCTGACCAGGGCAGTATCTGAAGGAATGAATGAACTAAAGCTTTAAACAATTCTATGTTCCATAATGAACTCCCAGAGATGAAGATGATGATGAAGCTTTGTTAATTATGATGATGATGCATAACAGGCATGAAAAGCTGGGCCCCTATTACTGACCTGGAAGATCAATTTAGTTCTTTATATGCAAAAGATCACAATCTTATGTCTCTTATTTGCTCAAATAATACTTAACTGTACTAACAATCTATTTTTAATGTCACATCAGAGTGAACTTTGAGATATATGTACCAACATATGTGTGCGTGTGTGCACATGTGTGTATATAACTGTTTGGGATCTTTTTTAACAACCTTGTTGAACAGTGCTCAGTCACCATCAAGCTCAGCCAATGGTCTTCTCATCTTTGTGAAAATTAACCATTAAATAAATTTTTTTAAACCTTAGGAGAATCTGAAGACACAGATTTTTAACCTTAAGAAAATCTTGTCAAACAGCTGAAAAATATATTTTCCATGGCCATATGACATTTGTGCATTTGAAAAACTGACTTGTTTCAGTTTTCTGTTCTTTTTTAAAAATAGTTATCTAAGATATTGTTCTAAGGAAGTGTGAATATTTGACACTATATAGACTACTTTTACCTTCTCAATCTACTGTACAGATTTACCATCTCCGAATAGAAGCTTTCTTGGTTTATTTTTCTTTTCTGTTTATTTCATTTAGCCATTTAGGGAGGAGAAAAGCCCACTTTCCAGAGGGAATGTTCTGTATTCAGATATTCTAAGGTCTTGGTGTCATGTCTCAGCTGGACGCCACATCTCCATTGATGTCTTCTCAGGAAAGCTACGTACTTATTCAACAGTTTACAGTTTCCACTGCTTCCATGTATTGGTTACCACATCGCCATGCTTTGTGTTCTCCTGATATAACATAGAAGCAAAGACATAGTATTTCAGCTACTTATCTTCCTTCCTGAGCTGAAAATGTAAAGGGATCTGAATTTAACAGAGAAATCACCTCAGAAAGCTTTTGTAACCTTAATTAATCCTAGACTGGGAAAAAAAAAAAAAAAAAAAAAAAAAAAAGGCATCCCCAACAGATCATATCAGTCAGACATACAAATGGTAATACTAAATGTAAACATAGATGTAGCACAGATGGGAAAGCATACTCATGTGGTGGGGCCTGAGTATTTTATTTGTCCATTATTCTGTTTGGAAGGAATTGCATAATGGACAGCACTGTGTCACACTGTATTGGGTTTATGCAGCCAGTGGAGAGCTGCAGGGGCAGCCCTCTGAGCAGAGCCCAGCAGCTGCCCCATGTCAGGGAGAAGCAAACTCCAGCCGATCCAAAAGGGACCCACTGCTGGCCAGAGCTGGGCCATGAGCATCGTTGGTTGGGCTCTTGGAGAGCAGATGAAGAAAGAGTTAAAAAAAAAAAAAAAACCTGCTGTGCTATAGCAGCTGGGAGAGAGGGGTGAGAAATGAGAGAGAAGCAGCCCTGCAGCCCCCAAGGTCAGTGCAGAAGGAGAGCAGGAGGTGCTCTGCAACACATGGGGTATGAAAGAAGAGGCAGGAGTGAACCTGAGCCTGGGAAGAAGGGATGAGGGGGGGCAGAAAGGTGTTTTTTGTTTGTTTTTAGTTCTCACTGCCCTACTCTGTTACTAATTGGCAATAAATTAAATTAATCTTCCCCAAGTCAAGTTAATTTTCCCTATTACGGTAATTAGTGATTGATTTTTCTGCCCTTATCTTAGCCCATGAGCTCCTCCATCATATTTGTTCCCCTGTCCTGTTGAGTATAGGGAGTGAGAGAGCAGCTTGGTGGGCACCTGGTAACCAGCCAGGGTTAACCCATCACACACACCAAGGTAACCTCTTTCTTTTTTGGTGACTCAACTGTCCACCTAGTATGGATGCCTCTGGTGCCCTATTCTTCTCTCTCCATCTGTGCTGCACCAAAGGATTTGCTTTAGACAACCACTTTTCTAACTAGCAGTTAAAACTAATATAAACTCTTTTCTAGATATAATGTGTCTGCAGATTCTTCCAGAGCACCAGTTTTCTCCATCCAAAACAGTCCCAGAGCCAAGAACACTTTGGCTGCTAGAAACATTGGCCAGGTAACTACCATCTGATATTGTTCCCAGATTACATTTTTAAGCCACTTTCCTGTGAACAATGCAGGATTTCACAGTCCATGTTTCACTGCAAGAATACTTACAAAACCCAACAAGTTAGACTTCAGGCAGGTAAGACAGGCAGGTAAGTCAATGTGTCTGATCACATTCCCATGGATTAACTGCATCAGAGCACATAACTGTAAAAACAGCTGAGAATAATCTGTTTGCAAATTAGTGAGAGATCTAATCATACTCCTTTCTATGGATGGATATCAGGATATTGTAAAATGCAATAGTAGACCACAGGTATGTAAAATAGGTAGACATAATGTCACAAAACAAAGCCAAAGTGTAATAGTCAGTATCAAGGTAGACTTCAGTGAAAAAATAAACATTCCTTCTGCACACGGTTATGATTATTAATGACAATTTGAAAAAAAAAAAATAGTCTTTTTTTTTTTTTTTAATTTATGCATGTAGAAAATTGTTTTGCACGTTAATTCAGTGATAACCTGAAATTATGGACAACTAGTATTTCATGTAAAAAATCTCCACCTTTTTCAGTAATTTTGTGAAATGACTGGTTTCACAATCTGACTAGAGCATAAATTTACTCCTCTGTGATTAAAAGCTTGTCCTTATGCTCACTACCTATTTCTTTTTAATACAAAAGTGGTAGGGTATTTGTTCTTGATATACCAGTATAGTTATATGATTTTAAAGCACAGGTTGACATCTGTTATGCACAGTTGTTGTGCCTGCAGTATCTGAAGAAAATTCACCACCATTTCTGACAGAAGGTGCAAAAAAGTCCTTTTATTTCTTTTCACAGAAATAAGAATAGTACGGAGAAGGAACTTGTGAATTTCCTTCAGGGTTTTACCATTAATTGCGAACAATCCTGCTATCTCCTGGGTAAGCTACAAGTCTAAGGATAGATATTGTAATTTTCATTAAGAATCTCTGTCTAGTTGTAGCAAAATATTATCCACTAACATGAGCTCTTTCTTGAGACTGTTGGAATAATGTAGTAACCATGTAGTCTGCCTTTATTTCATGTTTTCTATTTTATAAATTTTGTGGATTCAGAATGAAATTCACAGATCGTTATTCAAGACTAGGCCTCACAGAACTGCCCAAATTTGTGAATTACTCAAAGGAGATCATTAAGGCCCTTACCTATATGAAAGTTGGTCTGGTTTGTTTGGCTTGGTTTGGTTTTCATGTGAAAACAGATATTTTTGAGCCACTTCCTCTAGATCATAGGCTATCTAGCATCTCTTTCAAAAAGAAATCAGGAAGTCCATTCCTGATGGATCTGATGAATGGACTGAATGATGGAGCATTCAACCTTGCATAACTTTTACTATTTTCTAGCTCTAGCAGTGGTTTGGGCAAATCAGGCATGTTATCAGGTACAGAGGAGAAAAGTCAACCACAGGTGAGCTGTGTTTTCCACTTGCCATTAGATATTTATAAAAGTATGTATTGCCTTGTTTGGCATAGCTTGTAAATTACAAACTTCACTGTAGCAAGAAGAGAAATACTTCTTGTAAAAAAGCTTTGCAGAAGCCATGCTTTACTAAAGCACCCATCTCTGTTGGCACACTTCTAAGACAGGCTGTAGCAGCAAAGATTGCAGGAGAAGCCCTTAGGATAGATAAGCTCAAATGGGTAGCAGGGGGAAAATGTAGCACTCTATTGTCTCCATGCCCTCCCACAGCAGTATCTTGTTCACAAATCTGAAAAAGAAAGATGTTCTCTTTCACATGACAGAAGTCCAAGGCAATAGCTGTAACATCTTGCCTTTGGTTGCATTGAATTGCCTTTGAGGACAAGGATACTTGTGGGTGCAGGATGAACTACCCTTCTCTAATAAATCTGATTACAGATATTCAAGCAAGGAGGAATTTTTGGTATCTGTGACCTCCACATAACATCCATAGTAAGGCTTTTATTACTTTTATTTGTAGACAGGACCCTAGTCACAGGGTTGCTTTGATGTTTTTAGTAGATTACAAAAAACATATGAGAGAAAGGGCCATGGCAGCTTCAAATCATGAGATTTGCTTCACAAACAACAAACTACAAAGACCGCTTGTAATAAAGTACACAGTAGTGTTTGCAGAATTGAAATGAGACTACTATTCAGATATCTAAGCAGATTTCAGTGACTCTTTGAGAGGAAGTTTTCTAACTTGTTTAGAGAGAATGTAATTTCATAAGTTAGTCTGCTTATTAATGTTTTAAATGAATAATTTGTTTTGACAAACTGGGAGGTATTTAAAATCATGCTTTCTAATACCAGTAGTTTTCTTTGATGTAGGATTTGCAATGACCTTAATGTCATAATATATTGTTGCAGTTTGAACTGGAATGCATAACTCATGATTAGTGCTATAAGCACAACAGTTAGAGGACTATTGCTCACACAGAAAACTGTTTTGTTTTCCTCCATGACCTATATACTTGTCTTTAAGCAATGAACAGAAAACAAAATATAACATACTAAGTACTCTCTACTTTTGTCCACAGTCATTACAAAATAATTTAGAACAGCATAGAAAATGTAGGTTCATATAGAAAGCAAGTTCTAAACATAATCAATGTGCCATATTTTTAGTGTCTTTAAGTTTGGTTGTTTTGTTTTGCTTTGCTTTGCTTTGCTTTTGTTTGTTTGTTTGTCTGTTTAATTAAGGGCTAGTCTGGAGGTGCTGAGGTTTTTGAGGGCTGTTGCAGAAACTTCAGAGGGGATCAAGACTCTTGGAAATGTTTTCATACCGAAGAAAAAGGAGATACCCAAAATCCATATTTTGATATATTTTAAACAATACTGAAGAGGAAACCTAAGGCTGTAAGAACAAGCTACTCAGAAGATTGAATAAGTGTTATATACAGATACACATAAATTGTTAGATGTTTTTCTATTAAGCTAGATATGATATGGTTTTGGCCATGGAAAAAGAGTGGAAACTTAGTGCTCTGGTAGAAAATTACTGTCTGGCCATTTGTTACGAACTAGTGTTTGTCCTTTCCAGTGTCTGGACCTACTTTTCTTGGTGTACTTTCATGACCTGTCAGGCTTAATGTATGAGATAAGATAAACCTGTATTTTTTGGGGGTGGTGAAGATACCAAGGCATTTCATCTGTAAGTATGCATTAGTGTTAAATAAATTTTGTTTTGCTTTGTTTTAATACCTAAGTATATGTTCCATAATGAATTTAAGAATAAAATTAAATGTGTTTGAAGTCTCTTCACCACAGAATTACCTAAAGATGATCACTTCTGTCTAGTCAAGAATAAGCATAGACAGGAATTTTTCTGACTTTCAGGTGTAATTTTAAAAAAGTCAGTTCATCAAAACAAAACCTCTGAGGAATAGTGTGGAGGAGAAATGAAGGACACAGAAAATATGAAAAATCTCTCAGCTTTCCAGCACAGCTTATGATCAAAACCAAGGCAAAAGTCTTAGAATAGCCTGGACTATTGACTGGGGTTACCATATTCACTTGGAGATGTGGGAGAGAAGCTTGAGACTCATTCCTGAGTGATTCAAAAGTTGGTCTCATCAGTTGTAGCTATTCTACTTCACAGAAATAAATAAACATGGAATTAAGGTTGGTCATCCTCTCCTGTCTCAGACACAGTGCTTATGTCAGGTCTTCCCACTCCCAGAACACAATTAATTATTTCAACGTAGGAGTAGAGCACTGGAATGTGAGATCTGGCAGTACAAGAATAAAACCCAAATCTTCTGTTCCCTATGTGAATGCCTGAGCTCACTGAGCTGTCTGTTATCCTTATTTAAGTTTCTTTTTTTCTCTTCCCTTTCTTCACTTTTTTTTTTTTTTTCCTCAGGAAAATAACTGAGAAAACTTTGCAAAGCCTGCCTTTTGTCTTTTACACTGATGTAGAATGAAAATTTGAAGAAAAGTTTATAGACCTATGTCAGACAGCAAAATAATTTACTGTCTTATCTACACTTTCAAAGTTAGATAATAATACACCAGAGATATTTTATATGTAGGCTACTTTATTTACAGTGAATGATTCCAGATATCTTTGTATATAACAGTTTAGTAGGCATTAGCTAAGTTGTATGTTCATTAATTTCTTTCCATGTAAATCAATGTGGCAAAAAATTAAGGTGACTGGGACTTTATGGAGATGAAGGTCATATCTGGTATTTTTCTAACGGAAACAAATTGAAAGCATATCCAATTTAAACAAAGCCTTTAGTATAGTGATTTTCATACTTGCTTAAACCTTTGCTTGAATTATGAATCTTACGTATCCATCACATTCTTCGGCTTTTTCCTTTTATATGGACTTTTTCCCTTTATTATGAACTTTTTATCTTTTCCTTAGTAGCTCGGTTGACAGTCCAGGTTGATTCTCTGATGCACAAGTGACTAAAAATAAACTCTCGTTTCTGCCAACAGCCATTTTAGTGTTTTTCATTCATTTCAGGACAGCATCACTTTGTGAAAGGAGAAGCCAAGGACTGGATATAGTCTAGGACAAAGTCAATCATAGTAGTCTGTTTTTTCCTAGAGATGTCATAAAGGTAACAAAATATGAGACATCCCGATGACAGGAAGAAAGAAACATAGATTGTAGAAGACTGTAGAGAGGAAGGATTAGAAAACCTGTTGTATGCATATTTCTGCTAATTTTATACATTTAGTTTTCTGTTTTGAACTTAATGCAGCCAAGTTACATGTCAGGGAGCTTCTGCTGATGAAGCTGGTGGTATATGCATTCATTCCTACAATAACAAAATGCTACAGTGGTTTGACTAAACATCATCATGCAGTCTTGCAACACCATCATCATGTAATCCCTTCTATGTTTTCACAGGTCATTATTCAATAACAAGTTTATGGCACACTGTACAAAAAAAAAAAAAATCTTTTTAAAAAGCATACAGGAGCATGTAGATTTGAAATATCTTCTCCTGGTGGATTTCCTAGCCCGACTTTTTTTTTATTATTATTTTTATTTTTTTTTCCGTTTTATCAGAAACTTAGTACTTGATTTTGAGATTTTTTTCAATGCAATTTCTTATATTGATTCAATTAAAATATTAGGTAAAGAAAAACAGCTGAATTTTAGTATGAAATGTCAATAGGTGTTTTTTTCAAAATACACATGTGCTATGTTACTATTTTGTTATTTTAATATGTAGGCTTATACTATTTTTTATTTTGTTACTGTGTTTTTAATAATTAACGGTTTTGTGGCATTTGCTAAAATTTGAGAGGCATCACAGTGATTAAATAAATAGTAGTATTTCCCTTTTCACTTTAAAATAGACCATTATAATTTTAAAAGAGAAATAAGTTTAAAAAAAAAGTAAATTTCCAATTTTTCCAAAGGTTGGAAGTTTAAGTTTTTGATATCTTAAAGCCAAAAATCCAGAAGTACAACAGGACAAGCTAGTGAATGTAGCAAAGAAAGTTAAATATATATGTATATTTTTATACATATTATATATATAATATATGTATGTTATATGTATTATATATATATTATATTATATAATATATATTTTTAAAGTGCCTGTATATATAAGTGCTAGTCCTGAAGAAATTCTATAGATCTGTCTAAATCTAACTGACACTAGAGTGTTTTACAGATAGACTAACTTTTTGATTTTGAAAAGTGTTTCTTCACATTGCTTTTATATGACACCAATTACATTGTGCACAGTAGGTGACTGTGAAACATATTTTGTTTGTTAGAAATATTGCATTAAATAGTTGTCTTCCATACAATTTTCAAATAGGAATCAATCAAGGCTTGTGTGGTGATGTGCAAATTTTCAGTCAATTTGAACTGATTTGACTCTTCAGAAGGTTAAGGTAGTTTAATGGTTGAAAGCACATTGCTGTGCAGCAAGCTGCAAAAGTCAAAGGGTTAGAGGATTAGGATTTCATTTCCTTTTAGCCGTTGCCATGTCTGTTTTCTGTCCAAACTACTTCTTGTTCCCATTTAACCCATGCTTTTAAAGACAAAAGGGGTTGAGAACTTGTGGGCCTCAGGCTTCATTTTAACAAGCCGTCTCTAGCACTTCGGTGCACAATTTGTCATAAATGTCATAGGTCAGGGAATGTTAGAAACCTACAGCCAGCAGATGGTCATTATGACAGCAGTTATGTTTCAGAAGCAAAAGATGCTTTGTGATATTTACTCCAGCATGTGAATGTTACACCTCTGTAGAATATATTCAAGTTCACTCTTAAAATGAACTCATGCTTTTTATCTCTCACTTCTTGACTAGAGCTCACAAAAGCCCCAGAACCTCATCCTCTTCCCACTGCTCATAGGGTTCTGTACGGTTCCTTTCAGGAGTAAAACATACATGTGGAACAGTCCATTTCATTTACAAAGCTAATAATATTCCAGAATTACTGGCTACACACAAACTTTTCAGTTTCTGTTACATCAGGACAGATTTGTTTTTCTTCCTTACACTACTTTTATGACCTGTTATTCTTTTCAAATAATACTGGAAATTGATGTTTCAAAAAATCTCTTTTTTTTTTTTTTTTTCCTGACAACACAGTATTTCCAGTTGAATAGAAACTAGAAATAAGTATTGTATTATTTCACATACCTCCAGACCTGAGAACCTTACACAGGATACAAGCTTCATTATGGCAGTTGTTACACAGCAGCTAAGGTTTTAAAGAGGAGGAGGAACCTGTTAGCAACAATCTCAGTCCCCAAAAGCCCGAATCCCAAAGTTTCATTAAAATAAATAAATAGATAAATAAATGTGTGTGAAGGGGGGAAGGGGAAGGGGACGGAGAGAAGGAGAGGAGAGCAGAGCAGAGCAGAAAACATGAACAGTTCACTAGGTTCAGATCTGCATAGGAATTGTTTTACGGACAAAGCTGTCTGTTCCTTCAAGAGAATCAGCTGTGCAGTTGGCTGATTTCTTATAAACACTATGACAAATATTGATCTTGAGCAGAAAGCAAGGTGGTCTTTTTTAAAAAATCAGTTCTATAAGACCATTTTGTGCATAACGGCTGTAGATACAGATAAGTGCAGGAGTATAGATGTAAACTTGTGTGTGACAGGCTGACAGGCACGCAAATGGGTTTAATATTGCTCATAAGTGAAGGAAGTAGGTGAGCAAAAGGTAAAAGACAAGCCTCTTGTTCCAAGATAACTACTTAAGTCAAAAAAACTCTGCTATATTTAGTAGCAAGCAGCTACATTCTGCAGATATGCTTGATGCATCATTCAACACGTAATCATTCAGAATGAGAAAATTTGTTTTCTTGCTAGTCATTAAAAGTCTTCTTTTATTATGTCCTTCCCAAGCTGCTTAGTTGAACATAGTGAAAGTCCTTAATAAGTGGTTTTACACATGTGAGAAAATAACTGCAGCAATAGGAGTTGGGATTTGAAAACATAGGCTGTTTTCCAGGGAAATTAAGCTGTGTTGTCCATTTGTCTGACTGATAGTTCTCCTTTAGTGATTTTTGACCAGTCAGCTAGTTTCAATAGGTTTCAGAGAAATTTCACACATCCTCAAAAGATTAAAAAAAAAATAATTCAATTCCTGTAGGTATCCAGAAAATCTTTGACTGGATGCAGAAGACAGAACCCCCCTCCCCTTCCCCACCCCCCCCAGCCCCCCTTTTTTTTTTTTTCCTGTACCATTAAGTTACCAGTTAGCAGTGCTACCAGACTATGGCTACCCAGTCAATACACACATGCAGGCCTGTGGATCAGCACTTCCATTGCTTGAAACCAGCCATGATGTTAATTGCTTCTTGTCAAGCTGGTAAGTGGGTGAGAATGAACTCCTAATGTTATTATCTCACTGCAAAAATAGGAAGGGTACAGAGGTAGAAGAACCTACTTCTACCTACTTCTATTCTTCTATAGAAGAACCTACTTCTGTTCTTATAGGAGGAGTCGTTTTGGTAGAAGAACCTATCGAACTCTGTAAGAAACCATCCTCAATTAGTTCCAATGCTAATAGGGTAATTTGTCTTCTCTCTGAAATGGTAAAAGTTACAGAATAACTACCAACAGTGAAAGAGGATTGTTGGCCTTCCGGACTCAGAACTTCCTGACCAGAAATAAGTTCTTCATTTGTTCACACATGCTCCCAGTAATTAATGTTTTCCTAGTGTTTAGATTTTGAAAGGTGCAACCTGTGGCTCTTGGCACCTTCATTTCCATATTTTGCTACAGAGCCATCAGCTACCAGCTTGTGAACCTTGCAGTTAGTAATACCTTCTTGTTTCACCTTCCAAAATGAAAAGTCAAATATATAGGATACTCATATTGCCTGAAGGTCATGAGAGACTTGTGAGGCCATCATTTCTCCAGGGCCTCATAAATGAAATATGCAATTTCTAATTCTCAAAGGCTCCAGATTATAGAGATGCAAACCTGAAAGATATTATCTTTCACAACCTGAATTCTATTTTATGCTCGTGCAAGGTAGTAGCCTCCAGAGTCCTGATGACCCCAATAGCTGTCTGTGCGTGAGTGGACTACAATTCCTATCTGTCATTACGACAGATTTGATCAGCAACTAAATTTATTTAAACACTTTATAATTAAAGCCTGTCCCAGTGATTGATAAGTATTGGATCCAGCTCCCTCTCAAATAGTTTAGTTATTGCTGGTCTCTGGATTTTGCACGTACTGATAATAACAGGAAGGAAACTTTTGCAGCTAAAAGAAACAACACAAATGACACAAGCCTTCACTGGGAGGATGACTACTGTTTAAGGAAACAGAGGCAATACACAGGAAAATTCTAAATTCATACAGCAGGTGATAAGAAACAGTAAAAAATTTACTAGGCCTTTGTATATTTTAAGTACATAATGGATCGTTATAAACATTTTCTCTAATTTCAGGCATAGCAAAGTCTATAACTTTAACACAAGAATTTCTTCTGGCCGTGACTTTGCATAACACTTAGAAGGGCATCATAAAGCATATACTTTTTGTGAAACAAATTTTTGCATACCCTTCTTTGTGTTACTCTTCCATTCAGAGTAAAATAATCCCTGATATTTATTTCTAAAACATAACTAAAGAAATCACATATGTATTTCTACACAGATATGCAGCATAGCCCTTAAAACATCTAAAATTTGATAAGAATGTTTATAATGTTTTCTTTTGGTCACCACATATTGGCTTTTATCTTTCTTGCAATTCCTGTTTTTTTGCAACTTCTGTAATTTTGAGAAGGAGGAGAAATGTTAAAATACGAAAACTTAAATGCCTTATTTTACCCTGACAGCTAAAATTGCTCATGAATTTCCTAAGTGACGGGAAAGTCAACAGAAACTCAGAATTAAGAACTGTTCTGAACATACCCTACATTGAGAAGAGGTCATTGAGCAACATTTAAATACGTCATTGCTACCACTCAGGAATGCAGACAAAGTGATCGTGCTATTTTTCTGAGAACTATGTCAGATGGAATAAAGATGTTAATAGATGTAGACGCAAATGTTTGCATAGAAGTACGGGAAATGGTCATTAGCACATTTCTGTGAAAACTGTGAAACAAAGCACTTCCTTCTACCAATTTTAAATGCCATTCCACGCATACCCAGCACTTACCACAGTTTGTAGGATACTTCAGACATTGACTGGTCAAATGTATGAACATCTGAGCAAACTGCATCGCAGAGAAGAAAATGTTGAACCTACTGCTTACACAGCAAATCCACATCACTGCATGCTACACACTGAGCAATTTTGCTTACAGCCACAGAGCTGTGTTCTGATCTCACAGAGCAGAGCACGACTTTTCTTGAGGTATACGATTATATAGAGTGAAGAGAGAGGATTTATTGACTTATTCAAATCCCAATGAAGCCACTTGGGATCTTTCAATTTTCTACAACAAGTATTAGATCAGGCCCTTAAAAAAGGTGCAAATAAAAAGAAATGTCCAAAAGTGAAGCCTTTCATGAACTGAATAGTTCCCTGCTTCCTTTTAACCCATCTCCTATTTCCTTAAGGGCTAACTTCAAGCTATGAGATTTACCCCAGCATTATGAGAGCATTATGGTAAAAGAGAACATGTGTTAACAAAAATTCTATTATGGTCTTCACCACAGTAATAAGAAAATCAGGAAATAAAACTATAACTTGGCATTCAGGTAAACAGAAAAGTGTTGTGACAAAGGAGTCAGAGAGAGTTGGTAAACAATTTCAAAATGTAAAATGAGTTGTTTTTTTCTGAGATATTTTCATTGGCTTAATTGTTTGCATTGATATGTACACAATAGCTTAAAGATATATAGACTTTTAATAAAAGAATAAAATCACCAGCTTGAGGTTACGCAGTCAAGGAGACTAGAGGTATTTGCTGTATTGAAATCTCTGTTTAGATCATGTAGCTATATAAATTAGATAAAAATAATCCAATGATGGTTATTGCTGGTATCTTTTCCCAGCTCCATTTAGTATCATTTATTGACAGGATGCTTACACACTATACACCAAGTTCAGCTGTACTACTTTGCACAAACTGCTTCAAATGCAGCTAAGTAGTTAGCAGCAATCATCTGCACTCTTCTTCTCTTTACGATCTGTATTTTTCCTGTTCCCATTCTGTGCACATCAGTTGACACTAAATTCTTGAAAAAAAAAAAAACAGCCAACCAACCAACCAAACAAAAAAAAACTTCTGCGGGAAAACTAAACAGAAAAAGACCAAAAATTCTAGCCATCCAAGTAAAGAATCTGAAATTGTGGTTCTAAAGTATGGCTGGATTGTAAATACTACAAATAATTGTTGTAGAGCTATTTTTCCTCAGTCATTTCTGGGTGGCAGAGCATCCATAGAACAGCTTCAGAAGTGGTGTTCTGCAGCCTAACAACCAATTAGTACAGTCCATAAAAAATAATAATAATAATAATAATTTTTAAAAAAATAAAGAAAAGAAAAAATAAAGAAGGAAAAAATAAGCCCTGAAAGTGGAGGTGGCCACTAATTATTAAAATGAAGTCATAAATAGCTATAAATATTTAAGCCTTATAGTTCGATTTGTTTGTGGAGGTAGCTATTAGCCTGCTTGTGAGATGGTAAATTCCTGCCTAGTACAATGCAGCACTACAGGCAGCTCCAGTGTGAGCGCAGACAAAGAGCCCCAGGCAGCCCCACCCTCGCCCATTCTGCTCTCCGACAACACCCCTTGTTCACAAAGCCCCTTTCAATTATAGTCTTTGTTGGTAATGTTTACTTTTTTCATTCAAATCTCTCCTTTCCTCAGTCTCAGTCTTCCAGGCAACCAGCTCGCTGGAGCCAGAGCAGAGGCAGAGAAAGAAAATGAAATCCAGCACATGCCTACCGTGGTAAAACACAGCAAAACCCAACCCAAAACCGTCTTAGCCCCAGTCCTCCAAGTAGAGGGTGCAAAGCGATCCGTTTTTTTTTTTTTTTTAATATATTATTATTATTTTTTAAGCTCTTGTAGTTCTCCTCTTATTATCCACAACTGTCTCTCATCTCTCACTGAGGACGCAGGCTGGTTGTATGGATGCACGATGACAAGAGACTGCTTTAATTTGCTCAGTGGATATCATTCTACTTATCTCTTTCCTTCCCCAAATGGTAAAAACGTTATTTAGAGAGGAATGACACTTTTCCTTCTTAGGCAAAGACAACACAACTAAGAATCCATTGTGTCATAATGTCCAGAGTTTTCCTTGGTGATTTCTGCTTTTTGCCCTTGTGATTTCATTTTATTTCTTCCTAGCTTGTGGGGGTTTTTCCTTCAGGGCATGGAGTGATGTTTTTGGGGTGTTTTTGTTTTGTTTTGATATGTTTTAACAATGCAGTTTTCATGTCTGAAATACTCTATGACGTGCGTTTTGAAATCTATTGTGAAATGTGGCAATCCTTCCTATAATGGACAAAATGTAACGAAAGTATAACATGCAAAACATTTTTACATAAAGATGGTAAAGTACATTATATAACTTTGCAAGGCTGAACCCAAAACAAAGCAGCAGTTAAAATTTCCTTCTTTTTCTCCTTCCCCTTTCCTTTCCTTTCCTTTCCTTTCCTTTCCTTTCCTTTCCTTTCCTTTCCTTTCCTTTCCTTTCCTTTCCTTTCCTTTCCTTTCCTTTCCTTTCCTTTCCTTTCCTTTCCTTTCCTTTCCTTCCCTTCCCTTCCCTTCCCTTCCCTTCCCTTCCCTTCCCTTCCCTTCCCTTCCCTTCCCTTCCCTTCCCTTCCCTTCCCTTCCCTTCCCTTCCCTTCCCTTCCCTTCCCTTCCCTTCCCTTCCCTTCCCTTCCCTTCCCTTCCCTTCCCTTCCCTTCCCTTCCCTTCCCTTCCCTTCCCTTCCCTTCCCTTCCCTTCCCTTCCCTTCCCTTCCCTTCCCTTCCCTTCCCTTCCCTTCCCTTCCCTTCCCTTCCCTTCCCTTCCCTTCCCTTCCCTTCCCTTCCCTTCCCTTCCCTTCCCTTCCCTTCCCTTCCCTTCCCTTCCCTTCCCTTCCCTTCCCTTCCCTTCCCTTCCCTTCCCTTCCCTTCCCTTCCCTTCCCTTCCCTTCCCTTCCCTTCTTCCCTTCCCTTCCCTTCCCTTCCCTTCCCTTCCCTTCCCTTCCCTTCCCTTCCCTTCCCTTCCCTTCCCTTCCCTTCCCTTCCCTTCCCTTCCCTTCCCTTCCCTTCCCTTCCCTTCCCTTCCCTTCCCTTCCCTTCCCTTCCCTTCCCTTCCCTTCCCTTCCCTTCCCTTCCCTTCCCTTCTCTCTTTCCCTGCATATCTGAAAACATTTTTTCCTGTGTTCTATCTACTCCAACAACAGATATATGTCATGATGTATGTCAACAAATTAATGACTGATTTCTATAATGATCAAAAAGTAGTCATACCTGTGTACATATATGTATGTATATATATATATATTATATAGAAAAGCATAATCATCACTGGAGAACATTTTTCTAAGTTGTCCTTCTCAAATTCCAGTTAACAAGAGTTGGCACATAAAAATTAACACTCATTTAAGAGATATTTGTACTTTTGTTGCAGGCAAATTTTCTGCATTTCTTTTAGGGGAAAAATACCTTGTAGATCAAAGAGGTCAGATTTTAAAGGAGTGTTCACAAGACAGCAGACAAAAGTTGGAATAGCTCTACAATTTAGTAAAACCTGTATTTGTACACTGATGATCTTGTATTCAGAAGCTTAGTCTGCTTGACATAAACTAATGCATATCAGCAGTGAGGATACTCTATTTTTTCATCTTAAAAGCCAAGAAATGTATATATTATTGAAATGAAAATATATATAGTTATATTGGCTTGTATACATCCATCATATATTTACGTCTGCAATGGGCTTTAGCATATGCTTACATCTCCAGACAATGTTTAATTAAGACACCAGTATTTTTTGTAGCTCTTTCTTTAACCAATGATCAAAACAGAGGCATCCCCTCATCCCCCCTTTTTTTTTTCTTTTCTTCTTGAAATTTATGCCACCCGTTATTAACAAAGTAATAATAATCTGGGTCAGTCCTGATGCTGTGCAATCCCATTTACTCTGGATGACGAACATCTGTACTCGAGCCCTTACAGGCCTTAAAAGCAATCATAAATTTAGTCACCGGCAAGTGAGGCAGGTTTCACAGGCCTGGGTTGGAGGCCAGGTTCCCCGTGACCACCCTGCTTCTTGGCTTGTGACCTTCCGCACTGCCCACCTGCTGGAAGCCATGTTTGATATCCAGGCCGGGAAGATGCCTCTCGGTGGTAAAATGGTGTCATTGGAGGGAGTGGAGGAATTTCTCTTGCTCTGTCATTATTAAGGGGGTTCCCCCTATGGCGAGGGGATTGAAAAGCATGATTTAATGTTCTCCAGAGAGTGGTGGCAGGGGAGGGGGATTGGGGGGGTAAAAAAAATAAAATATAAAAAGGCTGAAAGCTTCAACTTTGCTTCCTGAGTGGGCCATTTCAGTCCTTGTGGCGAGTGGGATGTCCCTTAGGAATTCACCGCAGGCCCGCCTGAAAAGAGAAGGATTAAGGCCCTTTAGAGGAGGGAAATGTAACAAAAGGAGCACTTTTATGATGTAGCAGCATAAAATAAGGGGCTGCATTGTGCTGCTGATTGCTAAAGGTCTCTGAACTGAGCAGCTTGCGTTGTAGGCCCTGCTCCCCCCAGGCGAGCCGATCATACTAAACGGTATGCCTTGCGCTCTAGCAAGAGTGCGGTTCTCATTTAGGGGCAAATAAGAGATGATTGGTTTGTTTCCACATCGTGGGTTTTTTTTTTTTTTTTTCACACCTACCAAAAAGTGGCCTGTGGGGAGATTATACTCTAGTGAAAGTTGCTGCTAATTAAAACAAGTAATTAGTGTTCCTCCAGGCTTTGCGGTTTCACTCACTTTTGCCCGCCAGACAACATTAGTTTAAAAGCAATCCAATTTCTAGCAATAACAGACTGTAAAAAAGTCATTTAACAAGTATATAAGCGTAAGGTTACAGTTCAGGCTTTGATTTATCTCTTCTGGGCTATTTAGAGAGCCATAGCAAAGTTGGCAGGGTTGGGGGGTGGGGGCGGGGGGAAGGGAATTATTTTTTTCTTCTTTTTTTTTTTTAAGTCGTGTCACTGCATTTAGAAAGATGAGACAGAGTTTCAGAAGACAGATTTCCAAGCCACATTAAGAAAATAGAATTTGATTTGACTTTAATGCGGTTTTCAGAGAGAACCCTCGCTTAGCATTTTGTAAACAGATCATTTCATTAAGTCCTTTTGTTTTCACTCCTGCTTCTGCCGAATGAGTACTTTTTATTGACTCTGTCTCTCTCTGAGATGAATGGGAGTTTGACGTTATTATTTCATGTTGGTACAGACAAAAGTGATTATATGTATGTGATGTTGTTCTACAAGAAACTTGAGGAATTTATATAAAGTTTCAAATGTGATGATACATCAATTGACAAAATATATATATATATACATTGGAACATCACCCCTATCTTTGTTTGGTTGGTTTCCAATGTTCCTGTTAGTCCAAAATTGCCAGCTGTTGAATATGTGGATCATAATATTTGATGCTGATATCTGTTGTAATATGCTTCCTCGCAGGGCATTTTGGATTCAAATGGACATGGATAGAGATTCCTTATCTTTGTAGAAGCTTTTGCTTACATGGGTAATACATAAACTACAAATCAAGGACAATAGGAGTATATGCACATGATTTCTTCATATAAAAAGAAAGCACAGTTTTCTGATGTTCAACCAGTGGACAAAGATGTTCTTTTCAGTTTGGTTTATCTGGTATTTCTGTTGATAAATGAACCAGAAAAAGGGAAATATGATTTTTGATAACCTAGAAAAACATTTTACACTGATAAACAGCATAAGATTGCATAGCAGTCACATTGAAATGGCTGTAATTCAACACTAAACTGTCATTTTAAATGTTTTTTTTTTTCCAGTCATGTACCAACAGACAAGTCTGTACAGCTGAACTGTTTTCTTATAATGTTAATTTTAAATACACAAAACATACAGTTTTTGATGATAAGCAGAAAAGGTGGAAATATCCATCAGTTTCCTTTTTTCCCTTCTGCTAAAAGTTTAATAACTCAGTCTGAGAAACAGTAGCCACAGAAGTTCTGTTTATGTAGATCTTGATAAAATACTTCATCATATTGATTAATAACAAATTTAAAGAACAGTGCAGATCTTGTTGAGTGCTAGGATTTTCTTTTGCACTTTAACCATCTTAGTATTTCTATTCATTTCTTATTAAATTTGATTCATGCATATACCTGCATGCATATGTATATATTTCCATATATATATTTCCCTTTCAATCACAGGAGCTGCATTTATTTTCAGTGTCAGCCTGGCATGGAGTACAGCAATAGCAGAACAGACCATGGGGCACCAGAGGGCAGAATCTGCTGTGACTTGTATGGATATAGTGAACTCGTTATAGATTAGCACAAAACCATAAGGGACAGTATAACAGCTCTAATTTTATGTAGTAAGCCATATTTGCACAACAATTCCATTACAATACAAAAGGCAATCTTCAGAAGTAATTTAGGAATGGCAACTGTATTAATGCTGAGTCCAAGAAAAGGAGAACAATTTTCTTATGCAATCCAGTTTCAATGCCCAGATGTATTCTGTAAATGATTTTAATGGTTATTTGATTCTAATTTAAACATAAATTGACCTTAAGATTCACCCACATCTTACATCCATGTTTCTTGTGCAATTCTGTTTATTTCAAGATACTGTTTTTTCACTAAAGTTGACTTCAGAATGCACTCCGTACTTAGGAATTTTTCTCCTTATGACACTTCTTGGAGTTATTTTCTGTGTATTAACAATATAAAAGTGAATAATCTTAGCAGCATAATACTCATGACATGGTGGAATGACCAAAAGAAATTTTGAGGAACATTTAGGCAGCAAATGATTCAAAGTATTCATTGAAATTACCATCTATAAATTAACTGAAATATTTGTTTCCCAAAATGCATATTTGAAGATATATCAAATTTAAGTTAGCTTCCTTCCCCAAATTTAAAAGTCAGCACTGTTCTTCATTTGCACTCTTTTTTGTATAATGATCAGTATTGAAGAGTATCAGCAATTGTAACCCTCAAGAGTGTAGTGAGCAATTCAAGAAAACAATATTAATCTGGCATGATATCGTAGAATCTAATGTGCCTGCTTACCATATAAACATACATGAGCATGGTAGAAGATTACTACTCCACTCTATTCCAGAATTGTCAGAAGTATCTTAACAGTATTTCCACAAAATTCTGTGAAAGAAAATGAAGTAATTTGCTTGCTGCAAAGAACTGTTAGGGCCACCACGCAAACATGGCTTTGAAAATTATATTATTGTTATTTTATTCCTGTTCTCATTCTTCTCATAATTCATTCCTAGCAAAGCATATTCTTGCTATTCTTCTCAGAGGTTCTTGGTATCATTGTGAAGAAGGGACAAAATTGTGTTTCAGCAGGGCCAAGATTTCAGCAGAACAAGAGCTAGACACACACAAAATATGGTGTGCATTCTTGCGGGACAATTATGCATACAAATAAGGGTTATCAGATGATTTTTGTGCTAAACCGTAGCAGAAATTTTGGCAATGTGATTTTAATTCTGTCAACTTGTATTAAGCAAACTGTTGCTAACAAGTTGATTGAGGTAGCTACCAGATGTAATGCCGAGTGTCAAGAGTTGTCTTTTCCTAATCCTTTCTGTGATTTCGGGTGTATCTGACATGTCAAGTCTTTGGTCATCAATTTTTCTCTGTGGGCAACTAACAAAAAATCACGAAGGGGATAGTGGTAACACTGATGGTATAGTATTGTTTTGAAATTACATGGAAGAAGTAAGATATGAACTAAATGTCTTGACAAGTGTTCTCCAAAGCCATAACATACATGAAGGGGCTTTGAAAATCTACTTTGTCCCTTCCTAGACCTGATTATAAGCAACACTGGCAGCTTGATATGTCTCAACATGTCTGAAAGACTCAAAACTAAGACACCAACTACCAATTTCTGAAAATATGGGGACAAAACACTTTACAAAACCTTGCAAAAACTTAAACCTTAAAATCTTCAAGGGAATTAGTCTTAGCACCAGTAACAGCTTAGAGTATTGATGAGCAGCATGATCACCATGTGTTATCTTTAAGATTCGTAAGGAATCTCTACCATCTTCTAAACTTTCAGCAAACATTGTCCAGCCTTCAGGATGCCCAGTACCCTGAGAAAAGCTATAGGTTGACAAAAGATTTCTGCTTCCTATGCTCCACTGTTAAGCATAGGGTAGGGGATATCCTGTCTATGACAGACAGAGTCTTACTCTGGAATAAAAATTCATGAAAAATCTTTTGAAATATGCAGAAGACATGGGAAGATAACACTCAACAGACGCTGTTCCTCTATTCTTCTGCCCTGTGCGATGTTTTTGGCACTATGACAGATACGGTGTCTTCCTTGATAAGACAGTAAGCGTTTTGGTGATAAGGTGGTAACATTGTAATTGAGTGTTATTGTAATACATTGCTAATTTTGAGGTGTCATTAGAATCTCTTCAGTTTGTCTAACACTGTGTGAAGCCAAGTCATTATCAGTTTCGGTGGTATTTGAATATTGTCATCTAACAATCTTGTGAGATAAATTCACCAAAAACTTGCAGACTTAGGTAAACATCACAGTTCCCTTTCTTGTATTCACTGTTCAGCATTCTCAACAATAACAAAAAGGAAATATTTTTCAAGGTCTTTATTGCAGATCTTGAAATCTCCACATTTCCCATATTTATCTTTGGCTGTCGGGCTTCCATTATTTCATCATAAACATAGCTCCTTAAGAAAGATCAAATAGTACTATACTTTCTTCGTAAGCTGAAGTATTCTGGTAAACCCAGAATGTTAAAAGCATCCTAAAAATTAGTTTTGTCAAAGAGGGAAAGAAATAAAAAAGAATCCTTGCATTCAATACTTCTTATTTTGTTTTCTCTCAGATTTTGACAAATATCAGTGTATCTAATTCCAGGCAGAAGATCTTGTACTCACATATTCTGTGATGTTTCCTGCAAGCAGGTACAAGTCCTATGGCTGGAATATAAGAATGATTGAGCAAAAATTGTGAGAGCTTCTTTGCATTGTCCAAACTTCAGCTGGCCTCTTCATAGCAGATATAATATGGAGAAACACTTAGAGAGCCATAGCTTTCTTCTAAAGGACAAGTCAGTCAAGTATCAGAAAAGCTATCAAATCACCTTAATGATACCTTAACTCTAACCCATAAATAAGTTGTACATACATTCATCAGTTGCCTTTGAGAATCAGGAGCTGTAAATTTCAAGTTCCAAAATGATCCATTTCAATGATGTGAAACACTACTTTTGGATGCCTTCAGTATATTCAATAAAAGTACATTCAAACTCAATGTTAAAGCAATGCAATGTTATTTAGTCAACTAGAAGTCATGACTCCTTGTTAGTGAATGTTCCACAGTCAACATGAAATATGAGTGTATGTGCATTTCTCAAAATACCCAATAAAGTTAATGTCACATCACTGCCGCCTTACAGAGAAGTCTAAAGTATGTAACGAATGTAGAGATTGATCTTCTGTTTTCAACTCAGAGGTGGTTCATCCTAAGAAAGGTTAAAACCCATACATAAAAGTGATGCAAAAACCTTTTACTTCTGCTGTATGTGCTACTGAACAGGTCTCAGTGGCTGTCAATCCAACATTTTTAATAGGCAAGAAATATACTTTCTTAATTTCAAAAAAATGTAGAATAAAATGCAATTTCTTCAGGATAGGATAGTTAGCAAACTGAGCGTCTGTATTACTCTCAGTCTTAAATATGAAATCCATAAAGGGACTTGGTTACAGAAAGTTAACTTAAAGGAAAAAAAAAAAAAAAGGTCCATTAAACATTTTATACCCATTCATGGAACAAAATCTTTTCTAAAAATTGTCTCCAAATTACAGTATACTTGAGTAGAAACATATGCACTGGGGACATTTTGCCCTTTAGCATTTTTTGAGTAGTGCTCTGTACATGTAAGAACACAACCAGAGCTAATTTTGAAGATGTGTAGGTTTTCAAATGGTGTGTATCTGCTGCTACTTTCACAAGCAAAAGACTGCATAAGGAATTATACATCTTGAGCAGTGGTAAATCTTACACTTTCTTTACCAGTCCGGTACTCTAACTTGAAAATAATACGCCTTAACAGTATATAGACCACTAAAAGCAATAATAATAGATCATTAGTTTGAGAAAACTGAAAAAAATAACTTGTCTTAGTAGACAGTGTCAGAGCAGAGCCCAGAATAGGTCAGTCACAACCACTGATTATACTCTTTTGGTAATGTTCTCTTAAATTCACCAGCCAAACCCAAACATGGAGGAGGGTGGGTAAAGGATTCACCATGCCATTTCCTTTCCATCCTCTTCCTCTGGGTGTCAGGTATCTTGCAAAGCTGAAAAGGCTATTTTCTTTTTGAATGGTGCAAAAAGAAGAGTGGGCAAGTTCCTTGAAAACAGTCGCTTCTAGTCTACCCATAAGAAGCTGAATCAGCTTGAATCTGATACTAAACTAGTGGGGAATTCCTCCTCTAAAATATCTGTTGTATTATTGTAAGATATAGAAAATGCAATAGCTCTGTAGAGTTTAATTTTTCCGGCTAAAACTATGTATTTCAAGGTAGAGAATGGCGGTTTTTTAAAAGGCAGACCTGATATCAGAAATCAGATAATGGAGGAGGGACAATTTATAGAAGCTAGTAACATAAATGTCTGTGTGTTCGTCCTTTAAAGTATTTGGCAATATCTCTGTGATAAATGGAAAGTAAACACGTTGTTAAGGAAATCCAAATGTGAGCTTTGTGATTCTTCAATACATAACAGGCAATGTCAGGCATGAGAAACTGATTGATTGATTTGTACTAGGAAAAGGAGTCCTGATTGATTCTCCAAAGAATCATGTGAATAAGATCCACCAGAAAAAAAAAAAAAAAAAGACAATTTCCAGAGTTCACTATTAAAATGATAGCATTGTTTGCTGCTGAGAATGTTCATGTTAATGAAAATTGGATAGCTTTGGTGCTTATGTGTATCAGCTTGATCAGCATTTGCTAACAAAACTGAAAAGGAAAAAAATATATAAGTGAGTGTTCCTGCTGCTCATTATATCTAAGGATCAAAACACACACCCTGAAAAAAACAACAGCTAGTAACTGTATATAATCATGTGTGTGTACAAATACATGGCCACCAAAAAATTCTGTCAATCAGCTTGTTCAATAGCCACTGCTGCTTTTAACACATTAGTTCAGTGCTCTGCTTTCCATGTTGACTTTGTAGTGACGGTAGTGTCTAGTTCAAGGTCTCTGGCCTGCAGCTGAGATCCCTCTGTGGGTTTGATCCTTGCTCTCCCAGATTGTCTTTCCTTCCATGACCTTTCATGCCAGCAGCTCTGCACAACTGTTGACTAACAGGAGGGTTGCTTGGGAGCTGAATAAAAAAGTTATCCATTTTACAGGCTCAGCCTTGATTATGGAATGAACTCTTGCAAGGGATGAGAAAGGACACAAAGCTGACCACAGAATTAGACTCAGAAGATGTGTCTGCAGAAATAATTCCTTCCCATATAAAACAAACATGCTCATGCAAAAGACCTCTCACTGTATTAAACAAGAAAACCAAAAGCCTACTAGCAAATCAAGCAATTTCCCTTACAATCTCCAAGGAAAGAAATTAAGCAATTTCTTTTGTTATGCTATCTTAAACTTAAAAAATGTAGAAGACAGCTGGATATATAGTAATGAAGTAATATCCTGAAACATATTTTAAATAGGTAGGAAGAGAGTTCATCAGCATTCTGTCCTATCATTCTCATAAACAAGCCAGAAATAGTTTTGATTTAATTGAAGTTACAACAGGATGTTTTATTCCTGAGTTTTCTATGATATAATGCAATTACATAAGCTACACTTGAGAAATTACTGAAGAAGGAAATATTTTCTGGGTACCAAATGATCTTGTATATAAGCTTAAGATACAAGCAGATTTAATATTACTATAGACCTATAAGGGTTATAGGTAGATATCTATATTATATTATCATATCAGGTGAGAAAATAATTTAAGAAAACTGGAGGTATTTAAAAGACATTTAGATGTAGAGCTTAGTGATATGGTTTAGTGGAAGACTTGGTAGTGTTAGGTCAGAGGTTGGACTAGGTGATCTTGGAGGTCTCTTCCAACCTAGATGATTCTGTGATTCTGTGAACTGAATCTTATTAAACTGTTTAATAAGTTTTACTAGTTGAAAGAGGGAAATATGCTCAATTATATATAATTTCTTTGGGTGATGATAGGATATGTGAAGTTCAAGCTTTTCCCAAATATGTGCTTACACTATCAACTGTTCTATTGGAAAGCTAGGGCAACCACAAAGGCATTATAGAAAACAGATTTTTAATTAATCTCAGAGTCCTCTGCATTGTTTCAAATGACACTCAAATATCTTCTTCAGGGACAGGATACCCTTCAAATGTACTGAGTTGCATAGTGAAGATCTATTCTCCTAATCTATCTCATGTAGGATTTACAGTTGTAATTTTATTAACTTCAGTGGTTTGTTCTGGTTTGTTTTCAATTCAGAAGTATGTTAAACCTTCTGTTTGAACTTATTTAGTGCATAATGTCTTGTAGCAGTGAGTGTCATTGATTAATGAGATATTACACATATCTTTATGAAGAACCCCATGTCAGTTCTTTTTTTCTATTTATTTATAATCATTCTCTTACTCATTTCAATTCTATCAGTCAATATGATCATTTTTAATTTACATTTTCAAGTATATGATATCTGTTAGTCTTAGATGTCTGTAACTATGTTTAATCTCTTTATTTTGATGTCTACTGCTGAAGGAACCAGAATTCAGACAAAAATGCTTCAGTAAAATTTTGTGTATGTTCCTTGGTTCTGACTCTTCTGTATGGGGAGACTTGGACAGTGGATAACATGGTTGTGTCTTTATTTCCTGTCTTTCTGACTACATTGTCTTAAAAGTCTTCTCTTCACCCTTCACCCTGTTCCTCTGAAATCAGTTTCTTTCCAGAGGAACTATTTAGAAACTAAGTAAGATTCTGCACTACAATTTGAGTTCTATTTTCTCCTTACTTCAGAGTTGGACTTCTCATCTGACTTGTTTCCTTACTTTGCAAGTCAGAGCAGTCTTATTGCAACATATCTGATCATCTGCTCCACCATGGGCTACATAACTACATAAGGCAATCTTCTACTTAGCCTCATCAATGTGTTCTCCTGGAGAACATTGGAGAACAGCAGGACAAGATGAGTGCTGCCATTTTTGTGCCTCAGAACTGAAGCATGTGTTATTTAGATGCTAGCTTTTACATGCAACTCAGAGTAATCTGCACATAAGGAACACATCAGTCTTCTCTTTATGGACGATTTAATGCCCTCATTATTCAATGCTCATTCTATTTCAGCTCTCTGTCCTGTACCCAGAATAAACGATGCTGAAAATGAATCATAGTCTTGTATTTAGCTGTCACTTTCTTCCAAAATAATCAACCCATGCCCTACCTTTGCACCTATATAGTTTATTTCTATGGCACTTTAGAATTTTCACTTTTGTAAAGAGATTGCACTAAGCTGAATTTCAATAGTTCTGTCCACTTCAGCTAGAAAATTCTCCAGCACAGATATAATCCACACATACCTGCAAGTCACTGCTCTAGTCAGTTCTGATTACAGAGCTATGCTGCAACACTAGCAGAATAAACAACTTTCAGAAGCTTGCAAAATTCATGATTGTATTCTCTTCTACAATACTTCTTTAAGTACAACATTTTTGCTAATGACTTATGTATACCTTGCAGAAGCATGTGAAGGGCAAAACAGTCCACTGCAGTAAGGAGTTAAAGTTGTTAATGTAATATGGAATGAAAAACCCAAATATTGAAGTTGGTCATGAAAAAATATACTGGGGAAAATTAATACTAGATCCATTCAAGTTTTTCTTCAGATATGTTTTTGACTTCAGTTTCTAAATGCTTAATAAAAGTCATGTTGAGAAAACAAAATAGGCCATGTAGAAGTTGTCAAGCAGTGCATATCTTTTTTTCTTCTGATGCAAAATTTTGGCACAATCAATGTAATTTTTCAGAGCATTTCTGTTGCAAGAGAATCGTTACAATATCTTAAATTTCTCCACCATAATTTTGCTTGGAGATCATTCAACAGATATTTTTATATCTAAAGCAAAACCAGCAGTTTTTAGCATGTCATCTGTCAAAATTCTCTTTATTTTTATTTTTAATTTCCATGCAGTTAAGCAGTGGCTACTATATAAAATATAGCTTAAAAGAATCACAGGTAGATATCGTTTAGGAAAAATTATCCAGACTAAGATTTTTTGCAGATCAGCATCTGTGCTTTGAATTTTTAATAGTATTTTTGAAGATTGTTTTATTTATGTTTGGCATTTTCAGGACTGCTTTTACATTCATCAGTTCAATTCAAACAGTGTGCCTTTAAAAATAAAATCAATTCAGGTTTGCAGATGTACCTCTGTATGTACATGCTGATGTACCCTCATCTGAAGTGCTAGGGTTTATTTTCTTCATGTTTCTACAGTACAATAAATTCTGGGTAGTGTCTAGCTGAGGGTCCAAGGCTGTGTTTAACAAAGAGACTGAACTTTTAACCTTTTTGTCTCCCAGATTTTGATTATTACAACTAACTGATTTTCATTTAGATTTTGTTTAATTAAAGTAAATCCAAATCATTGATGAGCATCCATATATATGAATATACTGACCCTCAATCAATAAAGGATGTCTTTTGCAGGTCACTGGTAAGACTTAGTAAGGAAAGAGATAAGTGAGAAACCCTTACCTCAATTTGATTAGTAATGAGCCCTTAAATGAAGAATTCTTGCACCTTGGTTTCAGTTATTAACTTTCCCACCTATGTATGAATTGACACCTTCCAGGGATAATGCTGTAATATTGTTTGCCTTCTAAACTCTGATTGATTTAGATACTCTGCATGCCACTGGATAATTTTTGTAAGATTGGCCTTTTTTTCACACTAATTTTGAATAGGAATTTTCACTGTTATTTTCTTCTTGTTCTTACAAAATTCACAGAAGGAATCTAAATAAAAACAAATTTCAAGAGTTCTGTTTACCTTTTAATCTTCTTGCCACTGCCATTATACTCTTAAGCTATTAAAGAGCAGAAGCTGTCTCTATGAGAAGTTATAAAGTGACATGTCTCTTCCCTTCTTCTTGGAGGAATAATGTGATGAGCAGTGAACACTAGAGGGGGAGCTTAACCGTTCAGGAGAGTTAAATCTCCAGACCCTCTGGGAAAGGATCAGATTGATACGATAGCTGCTGACTTAAACAAGCAAAGTTAAGGCATGGACAGCCATGGTTCAGAAGTCAAGGGGTCAAGAATAGTAGAGAGCCAATTTATTGTCATTTTCCAAAAAGGCACCAAATCATAAGTGGAATTGAGAAGTTTAGGGCTCTGCTCTTATCATGATGTGGTATGTTTTAAAAAACTCTCTAGAGGCAGTTTAACATGAAGAGTAGAATTACAGGGATTTTTTATTTTTTTATTTTTTTTTCACAAGGACTGTCTGTCATTTAAATGTCTGAGGAATGATGGAATGAATTATAATAAAATTTTGACAAATTTGATGGCTCAACCAAAGGGGGAAAACAGACATTCCACTTGTTGGGTTCTAATAAGACATGACATTTAAAATGAGTTTACATGGCAGTTAGACCTTTTTTCTTTTCTTTTCTTTTCTTTTCTTTTCTTTTCTTTTCTTTTCTTTTCTTTTCTTTTCTTTTCTTTTCTTTTCTTTTCTTTTCTTTTCTTTTCTTTTCTTTTCTTTTCTTTTCTTTTCTTTTCTTTTCTTTTCTTTTCTTTTCTTTTCTTTCTTTTCTTTTCTTTTCTTTCTTTTCTTTTCTTTTCTTTTCTTTTCTTTTCTTTTCTTTTCTTTTCTTTTCTTTTCTTTTCTTTTCTTTTCTTTTCTTTTCTTTTCTTTTCTTTTCTTTTCTTTTCTTTTCTTTTCTTTTCTTTTCTTTTCTTTTCTTTTCTTTTCTTTTCTTTTCTTTTCTTTTCTTTTCTTTTCTTTTCTTTTCTTTTCTTTTCTTTTCTTTTCTTTCTTTTCTTTTCTTTTCT
>NC_137697.1:77005564-77279190 GCF_964034855.1 Anser brachyrhynchus
GGCACTGTCCCTTGGTCAGTGAAACTAGCTATTGCTAGGAATGTATTCAAGCCACAAATGCGGAGCCAAAATACAGCTGAATTAAGCAAAACAAAACATAACAAAAAATCATGTTTTTTTTCCCATCCAGATTGTTCATTTCTAGGGAAGGGATGCTAATTTTATATTCAGTTACTAAAGAAAGTAATGTTCCTGCTATAGCTGCAAGGTAACAAGTAAACAGAATTAAGGTAAGCATGTGTTTGTATCTAGTTACCTAACACAGGTGAAATTTTTCAAGAGCTTCTGCACATGATTTTTCCACTTTCTGTTTGTTCTGCATAAGAGGTAGATACTTTTCCCCCTGAAAGCTTTTTCTCATGTTGACTTGACTCATAGTTTTCCTTGGAGTGCCAGTGCAGATATATAGAAAGTATTAGTATGCCACTTTATTTAAATAAACATTTAAATTATAAATCCACTTATTCATGATATCTTTTTATATTGTGTACCATATAGATCTTTACATCGACAATGAAAACATAGCCATTTCCTTCATTTAAATATACTGATATTTATCTTTATTGTTTTATCATACATAGAATAAACAATCTATATTGTTTAATTATAGTATATTGTAAAAAAAATGGAGGGTAATTCTTTAGTGTAAATGCAAACAATGAACTCAAGCTTAGAGAGACAGTTGTTCAATTACACATTATTCTAAAATTTTCTGTCTTGAAGTTTCTGAACATGGTGCTCCTGCCCTGAAAGAGAAAGAATACCACTAGTTTAATTTGATCTTATCATATTGTTTTATCTAAGAAGCAGGATGTCTCACTTTGATTTACGTATGTGCTTTGATGGTATAGAAAAGAGTTTTGTTTATACTAATATATTGTGTTGTATTCTTACAGGCAGTTATTGCTGCAGTAGCACTATGGGTCTCAGTAAGTTGCTTAATTTTAGAAAATGCTGAGTGATTGTGTTGGAGAGAGAAGGTGGTACACTGATTGCACATCATACGGACCACAGCCAGTTTATAAAGGTTCATTTTCTTCTGTTTTGGCACTGTATCTCCACTGATTTTCAATAAAGCTTCACCAGTGAAATTAATAGGGGAATTTGACCCTGTATTTTCAAGCACAGTAATTTCTCTTTAGACAAGACCTTTTTATTACTCTCGTATCCTTTATTATCTCACCCAGACTTGTATTGCTTCTCTGTGATGCTTGAAGAAAGACCATGTATAGTAGTAAATAGAGTTCAGAAAGAGGGAAAAGACAAATAGGAGTTTAGCAACTGTGGAATAAGAGCTGCCTTTTAATCAATACCCATCCATGCTTCACCAGATTTCACCTTTTCTTCTCTCTGATCTCTTATTTTTTACTTGACTAATTTATTCAGCTCAAGTAACCAACTATGGTCTTTTCAAAGGTGGAGGGCCTGACTGCCTTTCCCCAAACCAATTGCTTTTGCTAATAATGTTTGGCACATATATATATATTAATGTAACATCGAACATTTAAGCAAATAATCTGTGAATACAGTAAGTGCAAGTGATGTTGGAAAACTGACTTTAAAGAAAGCAAATCAACACTTTGTAAAGGTACAACATGCTGGGTTTTGTAAATTGACATTTATATTTAAGGCAACTCTGAACGAACTCAGGCTCTAACAAGAGCATGTTTTGGATGGGATCTGGCTAGTGAAGCAACATAAACTGGAAATTCACCAAAAAAATTCAGGCAAGCCCTAAGGTAAATTACAAAAGGAGGAGGAGTGGGGAAATAATTGTCTCCAAAGGAAAAGAGAACATTAAAAAAAATCAGCTATCTAAACAAAAAGACCATCATAATTCTCTTTCTTCTTGTTTAGTATAATGCTGAATAACTGATACAATAACTGATATTTTCTGAAAAGCTTTGGTTTCTCAGAAAAAGAAGCTGAAATATAGCTTTATGTTTGTGATGTTAACAGAAGTAACCACCAGTTACTTCTGTTCTACCTAGGGCAGGACTATGCTTTTGCCTGAGCTCAGTTCTGCTTTCTCTTAACATGAGAAAATGGATGGGCCTCACTTTGTGATTCCTAAACAAATGGCAGTGGGTTGACTTCTGTGAAGACATGTCTAGTGAAGGAGATCTCTTTAAGAAGGAAGACTGAATAGGCTGATTCCAGAGTTTGACAAGTATTAAATGTGAAAAAATAATAATAATAATAATAAAAAAGTTTTCCTTTTTTTCTTAGAAGTAACATGAACATGGTGGAAGGTTCACAAAGAAACACAGCCTGGATCTCAGTGTTTGCAGTCTCGCTGCTTGAAAGCAGGTCTGTCCTCAGGATACAGTTGGTTTAGAGCACAGTCACCACCTTGAACTTCTGTCTCTAGGCTGAATCCTCAGATGTGCTTTTCACTAGAGACCCACCCACACTGTGGTTGGATGGTTGAACTGTCTTCTTTTAGGGAATTTCTGCACCTCAGCTGGAGATTGCTACTCCTCCACTCAAATTCAGAGTTTGCCCCTAGGAAATACAATGCAGCAGCTTGAACGCTCACTCTGCAGAGAAGTTAAAATGGGCTGCCATACCCGTCACAGCTTACATTGATATGGACACCAAATTATGCCCCGGGCCAGAACATTTCGCGTCTTCAATGTTGTGGCCCATGAGATAGCAAAGATTTAAAGGCAATGCTTTTCATATTGAGCTGTAAAATATGGGGAAAAAAAAAAAAAAAAAAAAAAAACAAAACATGAGCAAGGTGTTTCTAGGAATAAGGCAATTAGAGGGAGGGTTAGTTGTCTTCAAAAGATAAACACAGTAATTGAAATAAGGGATATAATCTAGAGAGAAAGAATTAAACCAGAAGATGTGAAAGAACTCATTGTCTATTAATACCCACAGAATGATTCATAACAGGTTGCTGCTTTCAGCTCTGAGTGATTAGCAGTTAGATCTACTCAGTGCAAGGGTAGGTTTTCTTTGTGGGGTTTTTCTTTTTTTCTTTTTTTTTTGTTTTTGGAGTGGCATGTTAAAATGTTAAATGTAACAGGAAAAAAAAAATCACTGGGAATGAAAACAAATAGTGATTCTAACAGCCTAACATCTGATATGAAAATAAGTACTAACGGGTACAGCCTTTGCAAATTCTGGTAGAGAAATGGAAATCTACTGCTTTGCACTTAAGAATCTGTGAATCTGAAGCCATTCACTAGATCATTTCATCCACTTCACTCATTTTATATTTAAGTACATTTCCCATTACAAGGTTGATTTCTATTTCCGTATTTCTAAATTTCCCCACATAGAAGCAGTCTCTTCCAAGCTTACATGTTACATCTTTACCAAAAATTGAGTTTCAAGAGGAAATCTGAAGTAAACCTGAGAAGTCATTCTAAATTACAGGCAACTTAAACGCTTTTGTTGATGTTACTGTTGTTGTTATTTAGTTGCTTGGCTACAAAATCCAAGCTTGTTCAGTTGTTCTTATAAAGAAGTGCTTTTTAGTACATTTTCGTGGGAGGTAAATGTGTTAAAGGGTATCCAGTGATGAAATGCAAGTGCATTAATATGTGATGCCCAGTCCTATAGTGCAAGGGGAGGCACAAGTACAGTCTGTTTGCCATAAAGACATGGGATAACATGGTATGGAAAACGTCACATGGAGGAAATGCAACAGATGCAGATTAAATAAAGAGGGAGATACAGAAAAAAAATGTAGTAACATGGGGATGACAGGGAAGTAAGCTGAGAAAAAAAAAAAAAGCTGTATTAAATCTTCTTTGTTTCAAATGTTTTTCAGTGTTAATATAAATATGCTCTTGAATTTATTTTTCTTTCAGCCCCCCTGTGGTTTACTATCCCACGTAGCAATTCCTCCTATTCCTTTTCGAACTTCTTGCTTATACGCAGATATTCACACATAGTGAATTGTTAGTGATTGTAAACCATGTCCATTTACACAGCAGTTCCTAGGAGGTAAAGCAAATGTTTTCACTTAAAACTGCAGAGTAAATTTTACTTTTGCAGATAGGAATTACATATATTAGATTTAGGTATAAAACCTAACACTTTGTCATCTTATCCTCAGCAACATGAAGCAGAGGATTGGATTTGTCTCTCAGCCAAGAGAAGGCAATTAAACAGGAGCTGCAGAGAAGCATCCATGATGAAATGCAGGACGTGATTTTGCCTCCATTATCAGTTTGGAGATGCTAACAATAGATAGTGCACATTTCATCTCTTGCTTCAAAAATAACTCTGTCAAAACAAATTCTTTTTATTTTAAACCCAAATTAATGAACCAGCTTTGTTATTTTAAGAGAGAGACTGGTAAGGGACACACAAGAGAAAGAAAAGACGCAGGAGTCATTGGAAGAGTAGGTGGTTTATAATGTGTTAAATGTGTTTATTTGCACTTCCAAAGTTCAGATTTCCTCATACATTTTCATACTGATAGAGATAAAATGCTAAAGTCTTAAATCCCTCTATGCCATGCTGAGTTGCTAAGGGCTGTTGAGTTTTTGTTATTTCTCCTCTCGAGTTAGCTCTGATTATGCCTGCTGAGTGAAAAATTTGTATTTGCCGACAGAAATAGGAACCACACCACGTGTGCTTGCACTCAGCAAATGCTACAATACATCACAAAGATTTGCTCAACCCACCTTCAGAGGCCAAATCGAGCATGTTATTTTCTGTTTAGATCTGATCCTGAAGACTATCAGTCAGGAGTGTTTCTCAATCTCTGATTAAAACAAGGCCTACAAAGCTGCAAGTGTTCATGCACAGTCTCATTAGAGGACTGGATGGAGTGACCCCGGTCTTCCAGCACAAAGCTGTGAGTGAACTTCAAATATGAGAGTGCATCAATCAAATCCCAGCAAGGCTTTTATGTCATTTTTTTCTACTTTGCCTTTAAAGTCCTAAAGGAATGCCCTTTCCAGTGTACAGCCAAGGATCATTCAACAGCAGCAAACAAACCAACAAAAAGCCTCTCAGAAAGAACAGGATTTTACTCCCCTCACAAAAAGAAAGGCAAGATATTTTCCTAATGTGCTTTCTGATAACACAGGTTTATTTCATAGCTCTTGGTGGATGATTTTTGCCAATCTGTATTGCTTAAAAGTACGTTCAAGAAGTAGAAAGTTTACTATAAACATGCTGAACAAAAAAGAGTTTTTGTGCTGTTGTGTGTTTTTTTTGTTTTGGTTTGGTTTGGTTTGGTTTTCTTCCCTTTAAAACACAGTTGCTGCAGCTTTTTGCACCGATTTGATTGATTCCTGCTTATTGAGGGAAGGAATAGATGCATATAAAAACAGCACAGCATTTGATCCAGATATTTGGTGCTATAACAAACACAGTGTGGTATCTAATTCTTTTCTGTCCAAATGCTGATGACATTTCAGTAATGCCTCTTAACTGGAAAAGTTAAAAGAAAAAGTTGTTACACTCCATTATCTAAAAATCTTTTTCAAAAGATATGATGATGTAGTGAACTGCGATCCCAAATGAGAGGATCATTTGATCCTCTCATGAGTTTTGTTTCTTTGAACAAAACCAAGGTTCCAAAAATAAATACAGTCCAGAGATGACTCGCCATGGAAATTAAATTAAAACAAGCTACAGGAGCTTGAAACACCTAAAGAAGCTAGGCAGTTAAAAGAAGCCCAAAAGTGCTGAGTGACCAAAATTTTGGAAGTCTGAGTTCTTGAAAAAGTTGTCTGTACACACTTGCACTCATCTCAGGCTAGAAAAACCTAATATTTAGTGAGTTTCCAGAGATATCCTTTTGTCTCTGTACCATTCTTTTTTCCCTAAACTTCATAGATTATGAAGCATCTATGACCCAAACAACATTATTTTCCTTATCATCATACATAAATATATACTTATAAGTTTTTGTCGTTTTTAATACATATTGGTATTTTCATCAACATTTTATAATGTGTATTTTTGCAGGCCTTCAAATGTTCGGAAGAATATTATGAAGATATTATAAATAAGTACTAGAGCATTTATGCGACTTGATGGTGCCCCATCTGTGCTTCCCCTGTAACGTTTGGTGGGGCATCTGTGTAAGTTGCTACTTTTTTGTTGTTGTTTGTTAATTAGCTTTTTGCATAAAAAAATAATAAAAATAAATAAAAATAAAAATAAAAATAAATCATGCATTACCTATTATAATTTCAATATGCCTTAGAATATACACTTTTGGGGGCTTTGAGACTTGAGTTTGCCTTTGCTCTTACAGTTTCTGAAACCAGATGTCAAGCTACTACTTTTTCAGTTGTAGAAAATCCAACAAATTGAAGGAATTAAGCTTTTGCACCTGGCTCCTGAATAACACATTTCTTTACTTTTCTGACTTTGTATAGTTGTTAACCTTTATTTTATTTCACATATATCTCCAATCTAATGTATGACATGGTGTGCATTTATGCATTTATAAGTTAATAGGTATGTAGACTCATAGAATCACAGAATATCCCAAATTGGAAGGGACCGACAAAGATCATCGAGTCCAGCTCCTGGCTCTGCACCCAAAAATAAAACCATATGTCAAAGAGCATTGCCCAAAAGCTTCTTGAACCCTGATAGTCTTGGTGTCTTGACCACCTCTTACAAATCTACATGTGGTGAAAATATATAAGCCAAGTCAGCCATATTTTCTGCTGATTATATGTTTATTTCATTCCTTGTTTCAACTTTTTTAAAGAAAGAGGTTCTAAATATCTTTTTGTGATTTTTTTTTCTCTTTTTTTTGGCCCAATTCCTTGGGGAGTGGGGGGTGGGGGAGGAAAAAAAAAAAGAAAAAAAAACCTTTTTTTTGATGCTTTACTTTGCAGAGTATTAGAACGTGTTCTAAAATCTTTATATCTTTTTGCTGTTGACAAGTAATGAGGTACAATTTTCCGCAATGTTAGAGTTTTTATTTTCTTTTTCTAGCAAAATTAAGTTTCCGTTTGGCTTACTTCTAAAGCTAGCTAGAGATCTTAATTACACTGAGAGACGGTTTAAACTGGAAGGTGCAGTGCCTGGTCCCTGCGGCCATAGGCCAAACGTGACTTCATAAGGCTGGAGAAATTCAGAAGGCTGAACAGGTAGTTTTAGTTTGGAAATGGTTGTAAGCATTTTGGACGGTAACAATGTATATCCAAAGTGGATGTTTAATCTTAATTTGGGCACACAATTGCTCAAAGTCAAATTTTAATTTATGTTTTCCAGAATTCCTGGTTACCTCTTTTCCAGTGGTATGGTAGAGGGTTTTGTTGTTGTTTTTGTTTGTTTCCCTTTTTGACATAGGGATAGGTTTTGCAGTGCTTACCTTTGAGCTAAAGCATATTCCGTGTTTCAGTAACACTAGGCTATGACTGTGGTCTTTGGTTTCTATTATAAAAGGACAAGAATATGGACACACATTTTGCCATCATAGGGCACAATTTTACCACACAGAAACTTGCTTTGTTGCTGTCTGAAAAGTGTTACAAAAACACTTTTGCATAGCATTGGGTGGTAAATAAGCAAAACTGATTCATGAAAAAGAGAAAGCTAATCTATGCCAGGTTTAAAATTCAGGATGTAACCTTGTAACACAAGGACCATCATGTCACAGCCTTATACCCTATGCACAACTAAGGATGATCGCTACAAACACTTGACACTTCCTGTATCTTCTCTGTTACCAAGCTACCCCTGCAAAGTTCAAGCTGTTGCAAAACCACCTTGAAAGACAATCTTGCACTGAGCAGATGCCAACAGTATCTGCAAAATTCCAGCTAAAACTATGTTGTCTGGTGTTCTCAGATGTGGGCAGATTTAGTTTTGGTCACTTTAATGCAGAGTCAGTTGAAACTAGCCAACAGCATGGTTTTACAATACTGTATTACAGCAAGTGGACAATCTAGATATGTCAGCATCAAATACAGACAATGTCACCCTAACCTATCTTTTTCTCAAAAAATAAGAATATTAGTCATCTTCCTACAAGAATGTATCTGTATTTTTCAAATCATATCTGCATAGCACATTTATGTGGTTCAGTCAGTTGTTGTTGTTTTTTGATTTTGTTTGGTTGGTTGGTTGGTTTTTGGTTAGACAAAATCTATAATACATAAAAAGAGTTGTTTGGTTCTGTTTCTCCTTCTCCCTTTCTCCTGTTCTTTTTCCTAATTTCATGTCCTTACAGGAAGTTGCTTTTTCTTCTAGTATGGACATTCTGTTGTGATCTGACACTGACGGTGCCAGATATTACCTTAGATTGTCACACCATTTTAGGTTGGTTTGCTTGTTTTAATTTGCTTTGGTTTGTTTTCTTAATAAGGAATTACTGGGTTGCATCTCCTCCTTCTTGTGTTTGTTTTTGGAAAGGAAATTTGTTATGCTCAAGCAGAATTCAGAGAAGAAGCAGAGGAGTCATGAAATTTTGTTTCAACATAGTATATTTAATTTTCGGTTTTGTTGAGTCCATCAGCTAATGATCATGATATCCTCTCTATATAATCATTATTTCTGCTGCAGGTACTTAGAATTTTTACTTTTTAGATTTCATTTGCTTGCCTTTATTTAAACCATCACTCAAACCCGTATTCAGCTCTGGGTATCTCTGGCTATGCTTCTTTTTAGCTCCTCTCTTATGATCTTTATTACTTACTCTTTCTTTTTTACAGATTTCGTCCATTTAATTCAGTTTACATGGGCTCACAAGTTTCAGGACTAACTTTTTACAAGTCTTCCATCAGTTTTTTCCTTAGATATGCTCTCACACTGAGACACCCATACATGGGGTACTAAATCCCAAACCAGCAATAGTTGAGTTGTTTTCTTTTGCTCTTTGGTAGACTTTTCTATTTCTTTATAAAAATGAGGGGATAATGCAAGCTAACATCTATAAAGTAAATGATCTGTTGAGATTTGCTCTGGAAGTTAGCCAGAATATTATCAATAACTTCTTCACAGAAAACCTATATTTGAAAGAGACTGATTAGTAGTAGAAGAATTTTCCTTGTAAAGTGCATGTTGATGCTGGAATATAAGCATGTTTCTATTTATTTGAACAAATGTCCCTACAGCCATGTTTATATTTGAGCAGAAAATGAAACACTTCAGAAACAAAGTCTGTGTTTATGATAATAGTGTTCTAGTGCCCAGACAGTTGCTGATCTCCCTATTTTAATCAATGTATCCATAGGTGGAGCATATGGATATGCTCCAGACATATCCTCTCAATTACCTAAACAGTAAGATAAAATCTAGGAAATATGTTTATGGGAGGAGAATAAACAGTTGATTAAAATAACAACAACAACAGTGTGGAAAAACAACCTAAGTTAAGACTTTTTAAAATAGCTTGCAAAATATTTGATAAAAACCATGCACAAAGATTGCAGGCTATCACAGTTAGTTTGCCACTACTTTTGCAGAAAAAGTATGAAATTTTTGCCCATTGCATACATTTTGTTTCCTGTATCTTGATATATCATATCTAGTGAGAAGTATCAAGCTGTGGTCCAATATGTAATACTGAATTTCATAATTGTTGAAAGGAAATAAGTTTTTCTACAGATAAATATTTGGGGCTAGACTGGTACAGTTTGTGTGGAATTTGTCTTGCCTAACTTGCGTTGTCTACAGATGTAGGCAGTTGCATCCAAGTTAATTGCCTGAAGCTCCTTTCACAACGGTGCAAAGAAATGAAGTGAAAAGGCTAATTTAAGATACAATCCAGTTTACGTATTTTAAATTCCTAAAACTGACTTTGGGATTAAGTCAGTAGTACCACAGAAATGATTTTCTCCAGACTCAGGTGCAGGCATCCTCATTGCAGAAATATACTTTGGTAGATGAATCCCACATCTCTTGCCTTGCTCACTGTAAAAGGTGGACATGGAAGAACCTCTTCCAAGAATTGTTTTTTTCACATTCAGGAAGAATTTTTAAAATTCTGATTATTCTTTGCTTTGAAGAGAAATTAACCTCCTGAAGCCTACTACTGAATCCAGCTTAGTTTTCATATACAAGGACAGCTCTGTAGATCTTTCTTGACATTGTCCACTTCCTTTCAGGCACCTCCTAAGTAATAGTTCAGGGTAGCCTCGGAATACACAAGAAATCAGATGAATCATTCATTTATGAGATGACCTAAGATGGGATAAAACTATTTTATGTTATGTTTAAATGCTTTCTTTATTTGGATCATAGCAGATGAACACCTGAAAGTTGTGATAATCAATGCAGGTCATGCCAGGTAGTAGGCAATGGTTTGTAGCCTTGTTAGATCTAGTGATAGATTTGCTCTTTATCTGCACGTGGGCTTTCTTATATGAATACCCCAATTTTTGCAACTATCTTGCAGCAGAAAATGTTCTGAGTTGTAATATTCAGTATAAGAGAACTCATCAATCAAATTCAACCTAGAATTCAAAGTTACCTGTAATGTAGGAACTTCTGAAGTATTTATTTTTATTCTCATTAAATAAAGAGAGCCACAGATTATGATAAATCTTGTGTTGCCCTTCAGAGATACATCATCTAGTGCTTGAGGCCAAGAAATGAGTAGTTTCCATAATTAGTAAGGGAAATTGAATAATTGGGCTGTGGTTTATGAGGGTACTTTCTCCAAGAAGAGAAACCATGTAAGTCTCAGTCAAGTGGGTTAACATGATTTATTTTTTTAGCACACAATTATTGCAAGTTCATTTAACATAAATTCTACACTTGAATATTTAGTTTGCGTTTTTTTCATTTCTTCTTAGCATAACCACAGGAACATGTTTTTGTGAACATTTTGTACTTATATTTTCTGCTGGAAACATGCTTATTATTATAGTTAACATGATTTCTAACTCAGAATATATATTTATTTTTATTTATTTATTTATTTATTTTCCTGAAGACAGTGAAAGAAGTAAGTGCTTGTCTTCCAATAAACGGCATAAATTGGGATATTTCAATGAAATTTCACATGGTAACAAGATACCAATTTATTTCCTATTTTGCCATCACAGAGAAGCTTTACATCTGAATTGTTTATGCTCAAGTAATTTAAAAAGCTAGATCAGTTAACAGATAACAAATATCTTCTTTGCTAGGTACAAAAATACTCTTGTGAGCTGGCATTTTCTAATGCATGTATGATGTTACAATGCATGCATTCTAATGCAGTACAAAGTTAATAAAAACAAGAAGAGGAAGAATCCATTTCATGTATGCCTTGTAGGAATCAGAGAATAAGTTTGCCCAGAGAGAAACTGGATCCTTCCAAATTTCAAAGTGAATAGTTCCAGAGACTTCAGGAACTACAATCCCTACAGTGTTGCACACTAAATAAGAGTGATTGAAAAACTGGAGGAGTGACCACATATAAAATGTGTCCATCTCAAGATTACAAAAGGGAGAGTAGAAATTACAAAATCTGGTACAAGAAATGACAATGACAATGTAGGATTGTGTTAAACATTGATTATTAAATCAAGTAATGACCACTGTAGATATAACTCTTGAACTCTGAGGATGTCTTGCTGTGAATCCAGGGCCATGAGGTCAAGTGGTTCTTCAGACACTGCATATCTGTGATCAACCTGGCTGTAAAGGGGTTTCATAATATTCGAGGATGAAGAAATCAGAGGCAGGTAGACCTCATGCTAAGCACATCTCAATTCCTTTGCATGTGGTACTAGAGAAAGCTATTAGTACATCTTCCCAAAACCCATCCCACCATGTCAGAGAGATCTGGGAAGCACAGGCAAGAAGAAGAAGCCTGCCTAGAAAAACAATAAAAACAATAATAAAAATTATGTGGAACAAAGTGTCAGAGTTTCTGGTGTTTGGTGGTTTTGTTTTGTTTTGTTTTCATGTTATTTTATCATGGAGATAATTTAAACTCACAGCAAATCAGTACTCTGGAGGTACCTGGGAAAAAAAATTGACCTTGTTATCCCTTACTGGGTTTAACCAACCATCCACCCAGTCCAGCATTCCTGTTTCTGCCAGAGCAGCAGTTTTTGCTTGCAGAAATATATAAGAACAGAGAAAGTATATAATACAGAGAGAGTAGACGAATGCATAGTAATCGTTCAACAGACCTTAGCCTGAACTTGTAACCCTTATTCATGTGAATAAAGTCCCCTTGAAATCAGGGGATTAGCATCCTGACAGTATTGTTCTGTTTCACTTTTTAACAGAAATAGCATCATGAGCTTTCCAAATGGATATTGATCCTCTAAACCCTCTTACGAAAAACCCCAGTAGAGTTTCCTAAAAGAAGTAAGGGTTTATGGAACAGTCAGGGTATAATTTCAGCTAAACCTGAAATGTGCAAATGTCTGTATAATTTTTTTCATAATTGCTGCATACTGCACATAACCTCCCATTGACTCCTCTTGTGTGTTTAAAAGCCTCTAAGTCTGGTTTCAGTACTGAAGCTGTTAAGTGTTCATCCTGAAATGCTGATCTCTGGAAAAATAATTCCAAAACAAATATACTTATTTTGTTTTCATGAATATGACAGAGGTCTAATATTTTGTGATAAGTTATTTAATATCTCCCTTTGAATATAGTTTTTAAGCAATTTTGATTTTTATATGCTGTATTTAGAGTAAAAAAAATCAAACAAAACCAAAACACTTTCACTTAGATAAAAAATGTATTACTCTGTTTTCTCTTGGATTCTAATGAAGTACAATTCCCACTTTTCTAGTTGAAAACTTGGGAAGCTTTGATTACATAAAATGGTTGTGATGTTTATTGGCATCAGAAAATGATAAGTGCTCCAAAACATTCTTGGTGTTTAGAGGTAGCCATGAACTATGGATTTGCATGCATCAGGCTGCATCAAATTCCTAAACCAGTACTTTACACATACCTAATCTCTGAGTACATAAAGTGCTGCATGTAATATTACTGAAACAACAATCTAGCTTTTAAAAAAAAATGCTTTCCAGTAACTATTTAGTTAGAAAAAGAATCAATATTCCTTCAGTATTCACAACCCACTCAATAGCTTAACTGATATGTTGTTCAGGAAAGGCTAAAAAGAGAGAGAGAGAGAGAAAGAGAGAGAGACAGAATGAAGGCACAGAAAGAAGCAGGAAGGGGAAGGAAAAAAAATTATGCCGCCTAGCTACAAGCTACAGAGGGAAATTAATATTCAAAAGGTTAAGGTGTCTGTGAAATGTATGTAATGAGTAACACTCATAGTTTGTTACTATAGGTTCATTGCCTCTAATGTTGAGGACGGCACATGGATAATTTACGATTCCCATTGTCCCCTCTGCAGGGATTAATTCTGAATTATTTATGTACCTATATACGCACAGAACTGAAACATTTTAGTTAAAGTCAGCCACTCACTCATAGTCTTGAAATTATGCAGCCCTTGTTGCTAAAAATGATGTTAGCCTCTTGTGATTTAAGTCATAACATTTTATTTTCAGTCCCACTGAGAGAGAAAGCATACAGGAGGAAAAAAGATATATTTTTCCTGAAGAAATCTCTGAATGCATTTTTTAAAGATTTAAATAGATAATGGTAATTTGTTGAGTCAAAATATTGTTGTAATGTGCATGTAAATAAACCTTTATTTTATTCATGATTCCAGATAATTTTTCTATTGTTCTGTAAGATTTTTTTTTTTTTTAAGATGGCTATCTTTAAATACAAAAGCTTTGCATTTCAGTAAAGGGAATCCCATCTACTTATTAATTAATCAAAGAGTGGAATTTCATTTGGGGAAATTGGTCTCAACTGTTACGAATTCCCACTGAATCACTGCCTTTGGTACAAATGAAACCTTCACTGCTGTTTCCATTTGAACTCCAATGATTCCTTGCTGGTCTAAATGGCTCATTTGGATACATCAAAATTCTTTAATCATGGAAAAAAAGCAGACATTAAACATTTCTTAATAAAATATTAGATTAGGGAGTGTCTTGTGATCTACACTGAGGATAGTGTTTGATAAAGATCTAACCCAGTCAACATGAACAGTTCATAGTCATTTTATCTAAACTAGATGTTAATTTAATGTTATGTATGGTTTTAACCATTTTTACTTCATCTGGTGGAGGATTTTTGTTTGTTTGTTTGTTTGTTTGTTTGTTTCCTTGATTTGAAATTCAAACATATTTCAATATGACATATTTGCAGTGCAAAATTTCAAGTCTATTGATATACAGATATTATTACGCAGAGAGCAATTAATAAAGGGGAAGAGAAAAGAAGCCATTGCTTGAGCAGCCACAAGCCTTTGGGGTTTCAGACAAACTGGCCAACTCTGCCTCCAGGAATTGTACCCATAATGATGACTGTGCATTGCAAGCAGACAGCATAGTCTGCAAGTAGAGTTTTTAATACTAAGTAGATAAAGATGTAAAAGTATCTGATGCTTTATATGTATATATATATATATAAAAGATCAATCCTTCTTTTTACCCCTTCTGTACAATTCAACAATTGCTAATGAATTAGGAGGAGGGGCATATTGATGTACTGCTTGACTGTAACACAAAGAAGTGTAGTTAGCAAAAAGCTGCAGTGGGTAATGAACAGTATTTTAACTCGGCAGTTTAACCTCCGTGTCTGTCAGCAATGACCTTTTACCAACCCCAATGAGAGCCTGATTTCTCACTTTTGCTACTCACTGCTGGATGAGTGAATGTAGAATTTGACAGCGAGAGGTTTTACATGAAAAGGGAAGGTACTTAAAAAGCATGTTTTGTGATGATAGGCTACATTTATTCACTGTTCATTACGCTGGGTGCAGCGGCAGCGTTGGTGGATTGATTGGGTGTGAGCAGCTTGTCTTCTGGGGCAGCAAGGAGGCGTTATTGACCTGCATGGGAGCCGAGGTGGCCTCCAGATGACCCCCCTTTCACCTGGAATTGACCTTGAAAACAACCTAGGGTTCACCCCACTTTGAATAAATAGAAAAGTGTCTTAACAGCATGTGGATTATTAGAATTGACATATTGCACATTTCTCCTTTTTCAACTTTTATTGAGGTGCGTGTGTAGGGGGTGAAGAGAGAGTGTTGCCTTTTAAATTTCCAGATCCAGCAGCTGCACGGCTTGGTATTTGTACAGATTTATGGCGGGAGGCAACTAGACTTTCTCCTGCTTGATGCTAAATTTTACCATTCATCATTATTGATTAGAGCCTACACTCTATGACAGAGCCCAAACCTTACTATGACAATTGCTATTTCAGTTGTTATGGGCCATAATGGGCCATAGGGATGATTTAAAAGAGCACAATAGCTATCTGTAATTACACATGAATAATCCATGAATTCTCTAGCACAGTGCTTATAATCAGACCCTAACAGCCAAGGCCGAGACATTTGTACTTGTTTCCCCTTCAGCAACTAGACCAGAAGGCACCTTTACATGTAAACTCAGTCACAACAGGCCAAAAGCAATTGTCTCCTTCTGTGTCCAATCTCGACTTTTCTTCCTGTGCTTAAAATAAATCAGTTAAAGTGGAAGGTAATGGAGTATTGCATTAATGCCCGGGGTGCAGCCCCCTAATGAACTTGACTTGGCATGGTGAGATGCCTGGAGCTGCCTTCTCACGAGTAGTTTCATCCGGTTTTGTTTTGTAGACCAGACACAAAGAGTTGTTTTCAGTGTTTCTAAACCCTGATGATAGCTTGCTTCTATGACAACCTTCTACTGTGTGGAAAGACAAATAAAAGAAAACGATACAACAGCTACTCTAAAAGTCAGTGCTTAATTTTACCTTGACTTACTCAACATTAAACATTTTTCTCAATTGTTGTCCAATTTTAACTGTCTCAGTCAGTCTTGAAATATTAATAACATTGATCACATAAGCATCTTTACTGCAGGTTAGCTGCAATTCTTTCTGAGAGCTGTTTTGATGATAACTGGGTGGTGGTATCACATAAGTGACATGAAATTTAGGTTGACCAGATTTTTCTTAAGCAAGGCTTCCTCAATTGTAAATACTTCATTCAAAGCCAGTTGGCCATCCAGGTGGCCATCTGGCTGCAAAATCTCCAAAACCACTATTTTCTTCTCAGCTTATGATCCCTGACCCATGGCTGTCCTAGACATCCATGTTGGTCCCATCTAAAGAGAGTACATGTTCTCTTCAAATGGTCAAAGTGTCCCACATATTTCTATTTTCAGCAATACCTGTCTCAAACTATTATCTTTCCTAATTTAGAGTTGCAGAGGGCTTTTCAGACTTTAAGAGCCAACTTTTTTGTCCCTCCACATTCTAAAGCTGAATCATGGCTTGAAAATATTGTTAAATAGGCCTTGTTGCACTATTAAAATATAACATATACTAAAAACAGCAGTTGCTGAATAAAATAAGAACCTGTACAATTTTATTCTGAATCATGTAAATGTTCTTGTTGTTATATTTTTCAAATATTATTTCCTTCTAACTGATGGCATTTATCTGTACATCAAGTAAACACAAAGCAGGGATGTGTTTTCTTTAATAGCTGAGTCTGTACATAATAATAATAATAATAATAATAATAATAATAATAATAATAATAATAAAAGAGTGACTTATAATTGGTATAACATTAGAAACCCATGTAGTAGCACAGTCAGCTTCCATCTCATCTTTGTTCCTACCTCTCTATAAAGCAGTTAAGGCAGTTTTCAGATAAGGCAGTTTTGCCCAGAGGAAGAAATGAAAGGGAATCCTCGTTAAAAGGTACATTAACAAAAAAAAAAAGAACAGCTTTATTGGGGACATGTGCAGAAAGGGATGTTTGAGTAGCAAATGATAATTTACTTTTGAGGTATATTAAAAAGGTTTAATCTTACCGATCATGAGTTAAATTGGATGTTTTAATCAGTTAGTGAGTGCCAAAAATAATTATGCCAGAGTGCTTAGTTTGCAGAATGTGTACACAAAGCATATAAATCCTTTCCTTCCCCAGGGATTTCTCAGAATAACACACAACTAAAAGACAAAAGCAATATCAAACTCATATAAATTAACATTGCAAATGATCTGAAAAATACAATAAATAACATGATTCTATCACTCTGAATTTGCTATACAGGGAAGACTGTCCAACACAAATACATTCATTAATCTCCTATATCCTTACTAAACTTTTTCAGGAAACTTTCCTTCCATTTACTTTCCACAGTTCAATTGAAGGTCACCCTATGCACAAGGAAAGTGTACTGGTGTCTATGGACAGAAATCTGTCATCTTTTCTGAAATAAATGCTCAGAAACAAATTAGTTTTTTCACTTATTGTACCTCCTTATGAGGAAAAGTATCTGTCAGCATTTAGTACACACTCTAAAAGCCAAAATAATGCACCATGATGAATCCTTTTATTCAGTTTTGTAGCTCCTCATAGGAGCATGTAAAGACTTTTTTTTCTAAGGATTTTTTTTTTTTTCAACATAGTACAGAGGATAGCTACAGTCTATGCATGCCTCTGTGTGTGTGTGCTTATAATTACTGTAGATTGGATGCAAATTTAAATGAGATGGCAGCTGTGTAGGTGAAATGATCTTTAATCTTTGCAGCTTTTGCAAAGTAATTTTGGAGCTAAATAATTTGAAGCTAATAACCCTTTTACTTGGAAAACATTAGAACATGCCCATCATATGGTACACATACTGGAAGGCTTTTTTGGGGGGGAGCACCCAAACTATTATTATTTATGAAATTACAGAAATACTCTTATGACACAAGTTTTTCATTCCATATTTTCTAGTTCCTATTTTCACCCTTTCAGTGTTCTTATTCTCCTTTTCTTAACTAACAAAATTTCACAGGATAATCCCATCAACTGAGACTAATATGACAATTTAAAAATTTTCCTGTGTTGTTGCACTCCCTTCACACAGGCTTTCCACATGTGAAGAAGGAGAAAAACTGGCAGAAATAAGCAGTAGCCTCTACACTGAAATTCTGAGTTGGTCATTATGACGTAATCTTGTGTCCCTTCCAGCCTGGCCGGTTTTGTCAGTTTTTTTATTTACTGTAAAAAGTCACATACAGGGTTTGATTTCCCACTGTTCACATTTGCTCCTTGGGAGTTAACTCTACTGAAAGCAGCAGAGTTAGAATCACATTATGCTTCCCTCATTCTGCTACCATTTACACACCTCACCATATGTGCATAAGTATTCTACCTGCCCTGAATGAACTGCTCATTAATAACGTTTTTTTTTCAAACTACATGCTCAAGGTACTTTAAGTACTTAAATATAATAGAAGTCATAGGTGTAGCAATTTATGCTTGTTTTAAGTTTGTGCCAGCATACAGAACACCCCCAAACAATTTAATATATTCATTTCATTCATTAAAATAATTCCAAAGTAACATTTGAGATTTGGATTACTATTGTTTTCCTAATGTCATAATTATAACTGTCTTTTACCTCCTATATTTTGGCCAGTTTCTACTTGCATAGAGAAAAATTAAAAATAAATAAATAAATAAATAAATAAATAAGTTCTATAAGTCTCATCCAGATACCACCTTAAGGTTTCAATTACCAATTAAAATCTGGCTTGTTGTACTGAAATATTAAAATGGCTGATTTTGTACGCCACATTTATTGAAATGCCTGCATATAATTAGGTGTTAGAGACAGAATGTAAGTCCTAAGTATGAATGTTCTGACTTTTCTTGCTTAAAGTAACAATTTAATTGATAAAAAACTGCTTCTGAAATTTTCTTCATAAAGTCAGTAATTACAACAAGAAAACATCACAGAAAATACCTCAATTATCCATTTAAGGAAAACATGCTGTTGTGGATTTACTGCTAGTTTTATTAGTAGGGCTCTAAGGGGTAGTTCAACTAGTGGTGTTAGAGGCTTTGAGTTTTCTGTTTCTGTGTGAACTTTCAGATGCTAAAATGACCCGATGAGGTAGTTTTATTTTCTGTAAAATGTGTCTCCTGCAGTCTTCTACAAACATAAATATCTGAGTTCTCTCTTAGAGAAAACTGGGATACCTCTAATTTTGTCCATTTACACATTTGTTATTTGTTCAATAAAAAATGTTTTATATTGCCTTTAATGTTTGGTAAACCATTAAAAAACTAGAAAATTAATTGGGGTTTGATATGCATAAAACACCAATTGTTATCTCAGATTATCCATTGTTTCCTCAGGGCAACAGGTTTTTATGTTTTCTGCCATTCTTAATTTCCCCAAGGATGAAGCAGGAAAACAAAAACAAAACAAACAACAACAACAAAAAAAAACACATTTAAAATACACTTATGAAAAAAATAACTACTCAGTCCCTAAGTATTTTATCCACACTATTGCCGACTATAGGCACAGCTTTCCTGCACAAGAGCTCACACATTCTATGATATTTTGTTTGCTTTTTTAAAAGCATTTTTTACCTTCTTTTATTTTGAGTTGGACTTTTGTGAACTCCAGAGGGCTGAAATTTCTTTGTTGGTGTGTTTGGAGTCAGAAAAAAAGGTCAATAGACAAGAATTCATGTAAGAAATACAAGAAAAAAAAAAATAAGTAGAAAATATGTTTTGAAAGAATTGGTAAGTGAAAGAGGCAGACTCACACACACACACAAAAAAAAGTTCTGAAACATGATGAAAAAGAGTGAAACATTAAAATCTCTATGATTTGACCATATACTGAGTTACTTTAACTTTGTCTCTGTCCCAACCTTCGTATTTGAGTATAATCTTTCATTATTTTGTCTCTCAGGATGTTTTCTGCTGCATGACATTAAAAATGCATAGTTATATACTGCAAGAAAGGAGGATAAATCTGAGAAAAGAGATTAAATTGTTGAGAATGTAAAATAAAAATTAGAATAACCAAGAACATATAGCTGTTGTCTTGGGAAATGGTGTGAGTTATAGAAAAAAGACAGAAAAAAAAAATATGGAGGGAAACTGTATGATGGAAAGTATTACAGAAGAGCTAGAGAAGCAAGAAAAAGTAAATAATAATAATAATTAAAAAAAAAAAAAGGACAAATACAGAAATACAGTAATGACTTGAAACTAAAATGATCAACAGAAAGAAGTAAAAAGAAAGAAAATAAAGTTAAATTGCGTTGTTCATTTTTAATACTTGCCTGAAAATGGGAAGAGAGCCAGAATCCAGAATTCTTGCTTGAGGTGTAGCATGGCAGAGGGGAAATAATAACAATATCCGTCTCCCTATCAATGTCTGGCTCTAAGATCTTACAAACAGTTGCAGTCTGAGTGTTCTGTATGAAGGGAATAACACTTTTCTTCATTCACTCATGGGATTATTCAATTCTGAAATGACTGCAAGGGTTTTGAGCCAAATCTCACTGAAAGAAGCAAGTGAACAATACATAAGACCTTGAAGTTCAGCCTGCTCTATGCAATTATGCCAAGATATTTAAAAAAAACATGGCTGTGCATCTTGTGGTTGTACACGTGAGAGAAAGAGGAAGAGGCAATTATTGTATATAAACTTTCACACCATTCTTTATACAATTGAGCATCAAAGAAACATATTTTAATATAAAAACTAATTATTTCACTCTTAGTTTTTGCCAGTCCCACACCCCACGTCAGCTACTTACACCCAAAGCAATATCTTGTTTCCAAGGACACAGAATTGTCTTTGTTCTTTGGTGGGAAATTTCTGCATTGGAGGGATTTCTGATAGAAAGTATGAGTTTCCTTTTTATTAAAAAGTAAAGTTTTTCACACTTCGTGGGCACGATTTCAGTGACAGCGGGGAAGGGAAACTCCTGGTATTCCAGAGTGTGCTGGGAAAGTTAATTTACTTGGCTAGTATCTTTCTGATAAGTCTGCTGTTATCAAAGGTATTTTTGTTGGAATAAAAACTTTCTCCTGTGTCGTACCTCATCATCCTGCTTGACGGGCCAGTGGAACCATAAGGATGCTGGTTTGTTGCTGTGGAAGTGAATGGGATCACAAATAACACCTTTTGATCCCACTGCAGGTTGAGATGGGACAGCCTGATGGATCTTTTAAGCTCTTGCAATATACAATACAACATGCTTATGTGATATGAGTAACTGTGTGCATTGTATTGCAGATTAAGACATTAGAAGTGTAGACAAGTATTGTCAAATATTTTCTGTGACAAGTTTGTCTTCTCCTCAGTAGGAGCAGCCCTCATTTAAAAAGAGGCTGCCATCAAAAACACATCTTTGTTTCTATGCAATATTTTACTTTTTATTCCCCCACACATCCCCCCCTCCCCATTTCATTTTTTTTTCCTGCATCAGGCAATTGTAATCATACAGTCTCTTGCCCCCAGTGCCATAGCTGCTTTATTTATGTGAGGAATGAATATAGACTTGCCTAGCCTTAACTACTGTATGCAATTGAGTACATACGTCTGCACACATTGGATATTCTTATTCTATTTTTTTCCGCCCTTTTTTTACAAGCTTTCTTTACTCCTACAGCTTACAAAGACAAATGGAATATTATTAATTGTGCTAGGGTTCCAAACTATTCTCATTACCAGAGTTCTGTTTTCACTTTAACTGTGGAATTCATAACATTCCTAATGCCCAATTTATTTTTTTATGAATTTCTCTCAGTTTTGAATGTGACTGAAGAGCATGTGTTCTGTTCCCTTGCTGGCTTCTAGGAGTCCTTCTTTGCTCTGGCTTCAGCACCACATGAATCTAACTTATGTGAAAAACATGGTCATTCTCAAAATGCATGTGTGATCACTATCACTGGGCACTAGCGCTGCAGGTAGCATTTCTATACATTTAAAAATCTTTAAGTGGATTAAGACTTAGATTAAGACTTCTTGCAGACAGCATATTGCTCTTGTGATACATTAGTGCCCAACAGATTCTAAGCAGATGTTCTGTACCCTCTTAACTTTTCTAATAAATCATATTATTTCTGCATATAATGGGTTGTAATGATAACTTTAGACCCAAATATATAAACCTTAAGGATCAGACAGGTGTCTAGTACAATAACACATAATCTTTTAGTCAGTAGGGAACAGAAATGGACTTTCTGTCCATAGGTTTTTGATGATGCATTACTGTTAATTCAGATGTATACAAGTGGTGTACTCTTCAAAATCCATTTTTTCCCCCATTTTCTTTGGTCCTTTTCATATTTATGCAGTTTCTGATTTTGGCTCAGCCTTGAAAAAAATCAATTTAACTTGATATGAATGTAGAGTTATCCTTACATTTCAGAATAACTTCATAGTCTTCTTTAAGAAATGAACAGTATGGAGATTAGGCCTGACTGAGAAATGAAGGCTCTTGGATCAAAATAAGAGTTGCTGAAGAACATCACATCTGATGGATCATAAACTCACCATCCTAGAGGATATTGATCAAAGTATCAGAGTTCAGAATTGTCAATTATCTCTACGTGTAGATGATTGACGTGAGATCATCAGTCACTGGTTCTTTATCAGGTGATGGGGGTGAGAGACACAGCAGCTGACAGATAGCATCACAGGGCATTTTTTTTACTGAACAAGGAGGAAGCATGCCAGATAGGAATTTGCAAGACAGTTAACTACGTAAAATTATATTTTTTGAAGATATCATCTGACTATAGGCTTTTCAAAGTGATTTTAAAATGAATCTTTATGTACTTTCTTGCATGATAATTTACAGATGCAAGCACTACAGAGTGAGTATAAAATAAAACTTTTATTAAAATCACAAATGTTTTTGGCAACCTATAGGGCTATGAAGGAAGCAAAAGAAAAATTTGTATCTAGGAAGTTTACTGTGGAAGCAATGGTCTTCTTGATAATGCCATTGTATCTTCTAACGGCAACAAAGGTAAAAAGACAAGTTATGGAAAGGTTTGCTTACTTACTTGTAAATTAAGTTAGTATATTGCAATATCAGTTACAGGCTTTATTAATGCTTTGGTTTTGACCACCAGACCTATCTCCTTATCAATTGGAATGAGAGTGATCTCTGGCATAGCTAGAAAAATAAATAAATGAACAAACAAACAAACAAACAAACAAACAAACAAACAAACAATTTGTTTCTAAGAATATTGCTGTGAATTTTTTTGTTTTCCAGGTTATTGTTGAGGGAGAACTAGAATAAATAGAAAACAAAAAGTCTCCCTGAAGGGCCCCTTCTAAAGCCTGAGCTCACTCATAAACTGTTGACAGTTCTGTATACCAAAGCACCGCAAATGTCATATTTCTGAAGTGCTGGAAAATTGTAGGATTAGGTGTTATGACTAAGGAAACTGAAGTAAGAAAAACAAAGTAATCACTGGTTGTTTTTGAACTAATAAATATATATATTTTTGTTACTGGGTCTTCATCCCAAAACCTTTCATCTTTTTTTTTTTATTCCAGTTGGTTTGTTCCTTTCCAGTCACTTTGATTTTTTGACATCTTTTAAGTGATTTTATCAATGTTGCTGTATAATATCAGGCATTGATGTGAATTACATCGGACAGTGGGTATGTGTTTTAGGAAAGATTAGCTAAGATTTAAATTTTTATTTTAAAAGAATCAAGTGCATATCATGTGCTGTTTTATATGTAACCATTATAAGTAATGTGGTACTGAGAGTAAAAATGGGATTTAGCAGTGCTATAGGTGGTACTTTACAAGTGATAATAGGTGCTAACTGTGGATTTTAAGACTGATATCAAAACAGTTCAAGTAAATCCTCTAAATTGTTTCCAGAGTGTCATTAGATAAATGTTAGCAACCCATGGTATATACCAAGTAGGCAGTTTCGTTTGGATGTTGGTTACTACAGATTGGCTTTTTTTCTGCTTTCTTCTCAAATGGTTTACCTAAACATTGTTACCAACAATGCAACCTGCAACCTTGGGTGCGTCCTGTGTTTTGGATATGAACATCAGTGCGTGCCATTTTTTGAAGGTGAGATACTGGCTGTTGAACTGTCAAGTAAAAGACAGTGGGACAAAGAGGCAGGTTTTAACTTCCTGATGAAAATTTGTTTTTTATACATAGAATATCTTAACAAAAGTGTAACAAATTAATACAATCATACAATTATAGGATCACAGACATCTTGGGTTGTAAGGCACCTTAAAGACCATCTAGTTCCAACACCCCCTGCCATGGGCAGGGATGCCACCCACTACACCAGGGCCTCATCTAGCCTGGCCTTGAACACCTCTATGGATAGGCCATCCACAACTTCTCTGGGCGACAACCTGTGCCAGTGCCTCTCTACCGTCAGAGTAAAAGCAACATCTTAATGGAGAATTTCCATGACTTGTGGCAACTTTTAGGTGAGCACATCCATTCACAAAGACCTGAGAGAAGAAAATGCTGTACCGAAGTTCTGGAAAAAAGCTAGCACAGTTCAATGCAAGCATGGAGTACAAAATACTGCAAAGTAATTACACAAACAAAGCTGCCAATGTTTGGTTCCTCTGTATGATGCAGAGGGAGCTGGTGCATATAAACAAGTAGGAAGAGGTTACAGAACAATAGGGTTCTGCTACGTTTTACTTACTGATACATTCAAAATCAATGTCGTAACTCAAAAAAAAAAAACAAAAAAACACATGGCGAGTGGAGAGGCATGCCAAATATGCACTAAATTGAGTACATATTTCAGTCTCTTCACACTAATATCCTATGCACTGCAATGTGTTATATACAGAACCCAGAAAGTATTGTGAGACAGTTTGGGCAGAAGCCTCTCTTCATTAACCAGTGACGTTAAACATTGTAGGTCTCATCGCACCTCTGAGCTATGAAGCCATTCTTAAGAGACTGAGTCCAGCCTTCAGACTCAGCACTGAGTCCCTCAGGGACACTATACTGCCAAGTTCTGCCAGCCTTCCCCGACCTCCTACCACTCACAAAAGGTTCAGCAGTGGCACATTGAACTTCATCACAAGCTGTGGGTTGGGCCTGTGTAGATCTACAAACAGATGGAGAGGGGAAAAAGAAGACAGAATCCTCCTTTTTGCCTCCACTGAGTCACTCATTGCACGGGAGGGTTTCAGTTTCTCTGCAGAGTAGTTGGTCTGTTTTAGCACCTTTCCCAGGAGCTCTCATTCCTTCTTAGAGTTTCTGCTAATTGCCTCTCAAAAAGCGATATTTCGGTAGTGCTAATTTGGCTGGGCTTACTAATTTTAAAATAGGTATCAGGATGTGCTTCTGCTACCTCCTGAACGTGCAGCTGTCCTTGTTTAAAAACTAGGGGTTTTTGTTTGTTTGTTTGTTTTTTGACCAAGAGCTGGGCAAATTTCTAACTGCCTCCTTGTTGAGTTTCTACCTGCTCATGAGCATCGGGGGTGGAAAGTAGTCTTGCTGTTCTGTCATAATACATTTCCTGAATCTCTTTGGGAGCTCTCTAAATGAAGATAATATTGCTGGAATCAAATGAACTAGTTTTAACTGCAGTCTTACTTTCATACTTTAGCCAACAGTGACTGGCTGGCTGACACTTTCCACAAGATCTTTCTATATTCAGCTGTAGTAAAACATAGTCTTTCTAGTTTCTTTTTCTTCAGTAGCAATTCTTTCATTGTTTATTGTGGTCCTCTATTTGACACAGCAAACTCTGAGCCAAATCTCATATAACCAGAATTCCAGTGCTTTGAATTTTGTTTTACAACTGATCAGAAATTTAATGTCTTTGAGAGGATAATTTTAAGAAGAGTTGCTATATTCCTCCAAAGAATTTTGTAAGTACATACTTGTTTCATTCTGCAGGTGTCAAAACTTGCAACACAACGGACATTTCAGAATCACATTAGCAATATGTGTCTTTAGGTAAAACACTGGAAGGATATTTTTGGCTCTTCATTTTGAGTGATTTGATAGCAAGGTGTCATTCATGAATATGACACTTTTGCACAGAAGCACATCTCCCACAACTGTTAAATGATCAAAACAGACCAATAACGGAGAACTGAAAACTATGACTTTTCTCTTTGCCTCTGGCTACCCCTCAAGTATGATACTTCTGAATACTTGTTCTGCATCTTTACAAGTTTTTTACATCAGTTTCCAAAATTGTCAGAAAGATGGAAAAAAAAATAGTAGCATGTGCACTTATACTCTGAATCATGATCCACATTATTTTCTACTCTGGTAAATGTGACCTAAGTATAACTACCATCTTTCAGCATATGGCTTAAATTAAAATGGTGTTTCCATTATCTTAATATCACTGTTTGTTTTTTAATGGTTGCTGTAGTCACATATTTCTAAGATTTTTTTCTAAAGTTCTGTACTCAGCAGTGGAAATATTTTAAATTATTTACTTCGGATACATTGATAAAAGCTTTTATGCTGAAACATATACATATTTTCTAACCCAGTCTTCTTTGTTTCATCACATGAAGAACACTAAATAAATGCAAACTACTTGTTCCATCCCAAGTAATGAATAATTCCTGCAGCACAAGGAACCTCCAAACATCCAGGGAATATTATGGAGTGTGGAGAGAAATCTGTGTTTTATAATGATCCAGGTAAAGGAAGAGTCCCTTCAGGTGCTCTGCTTTAAACTTTGTCCTAGCTGTGGACAAAGCAGTATAAATCCAGCCTGGATGATCCAAGTGTCTTAGACTTTCATATAATTAGTACTTAGTCATAATATAGTATATAGTATAGTCATAAAATAGTATATATTATATATATATAGTATATATATATATAAAATATATATAGTATATACTAGTATAGTATATAATATAGTATATAGTATAGTCATAATATAGTCATTAGTGTATTAGTCAAATGTTACTGACTCTTTACATTAACACAATTAGCTACAGCTCTGAGTTATGTTGACATAGTAACAATTTTTTTAAGGTTTTATGGGATGAAAAGTTCCCAAAAGAAATACTTTCCCAGGCTCCTTCTTTTGGCATAGTTATCAAGTCAAGTGTGGATGGGGGAGAAGGTTTCAGTGTGAGGCATTACTCTAAAAAAGTATCTCATATGAAACCCACACCCAGTTCATCCTTTCAGACAGTCTGATTATTGTTTCAATTTTTTGTGTAACTACTCGATCCTCTTTGTTGTTTTAGTAAGTCATACACCTCATGTCTTTACTGAAATTAATGTGCATGTAAATCAAAAGAATTCAGGAGGCTTTTCAGATATTTCTGCAAAATTTCCTGCAGACTCATTCTCAGTGGAGAACACAACATCTTTCATAAAGCACTTGCCACAAAGTGTACCTTCCCTGTTTATTTTTCTGCAGCCACTAAGGGAATGAAAAAACATGACTGGGACTTTAACAGGTCTAGCATGTCTGCCAACCTCAATTTAATTCTTTAACATACCTCTTTTTTCCCTGAAGCATTTACCAGATACACCAGTGGCTACTGGACCATACTGGGGATCTGGCTTGGGAAAGGTGAGGGTCCATGTTTTGGGGAAACATGAGAACAACTGATAGCCCCAAAGCTGTAGCCCTACATCTGCTGAAGCACAAGTCATTTCAGTAATTTTTGAAGTCAGTAACTTTAAGCCTCAAAGAGACTTGTTCTCAGGATTTTTATTTATTTATTTATTTATTCCTCCAGTGCACCCTTTCTGTAAACTTTGTATGTGCTTTAAATTTCTTCTGAAGTCTCTGGATTAAGTTTAATGTTGTTGTAAGATTTCATTTAGGCTTAAGAGTGTTTTTCTTGGTTTTGTTTTCTGTTTCCTTGGATCCTCCATTTGATTTTATGATATAGTTAAATGTTTTTTTAATGTTTTGCTATTTATTTGGCAAGAGTTCTCCTAGTCAGAAAGCTAGTTTAAATGGAAATGTTGAAGATAGACCAGAAATAAAGTGAGAGGAAATATGAAAAGACAGTCCATCGCTTAAAAAAGAGTCGTAGCAAAATGATTCCAGCTCACCTGATTTTTTCCAAGCTGTTTTGCCTGCTATGAGAGGTGTTTAGCCCACTCCACTCCTCTATACTTAATCTAGTTATCTCCACAACAGCTTGCAGAAATTAACTTCTTTAATAAATGAAATTAAATATTGTGAGCCAGCCCTCCACCCACTTAGGGTACTGTCTGACTGCAAACCAAAAACCAATAAACTTGGCAGTTTTCTTCCATTTAGATTAGATTCTTCCATTTAGATTAGATGAGGCCCTGAGCAACCTGATCTAGTGTGTGGCATCCCAGCCTACGGCAGGGGGGTTAGAACTAGATGATCCTTGAGGTCCCTTCCAACCCAGGCCATTCTAAAATTCTAGAATCTACATTGTACAGAAACCTAATGGCACTAATACCTCTCTCTCTATATATACATAAATAGGATATATAAATATAATATATATATATATAAACAAAAAAAAAAAACAAACAAAAAAAACAGAGTTAAGGAGTGAGATGCGTAGTCTGAGGTCAGTGAAGGCCCTCAGTGCATTTTGGACTGATGTCTTGGCACTGCACAGAAAGTTCGGCTTGCACTCCTAGGCTGTGATGCCCATTTTTTGAACATGTACCACTTGCAAGAGATAGAAGAACTGACTGCTGAAAGTCTGTCCAGGCACACTTCCTCCGCAAGAGCAGCATAAGTATACTTCTGCAACTGCAGAGTATCTTTCTGAACTGTTGCTACTTGTAATCCTTATAGAGGTGTGAGGTTCTTAATTGAAGAGTGAACATGACCTAATTTAATTAGCTGTCCAAAACATTTACGGTTCCTTTAAGGTAAATTTTTGAACCAATGTTGCAAACGGACTACATTTCTAATAAATTACACACACACATCCCCATCTAGGTGGCAGAGCCCGTCTGGACCACTGACAAAATCATGCCATCTGGGTGATGTCGAAGCCTCTTTTTGTAGGGTGAGTCTGGCTGCAAAAGTTCCCACGTGTCTCCTTCTTCTTCTAGTACTCATGCAGTAACTGTAGTAAACAAACAGTAAGTATCAAAGACAAGATGGGAAAAAATAGAGACACACAAAAAAAATAAAATCCATCCTGTATCTGTGTTTTTGTGTTCTTGAAAGAATAGAACTACATGTGAATGCACCAGGCCAAGTGTCCTTTGGTACAACTGGCTCCAGACAACTCGTGTTTTCTCCAAGGACTGCTCCGATCCATTATGCAGCACCTTGTTGTCTTTTTCAGCAGGCAACAATGTTACAGGTGAGTGAACTCCAAAGAGCTGTGAAGTTATGAAATATTGGATGTGTTTGATTATCCCTCCCTCTGTTTTCATTTTAATCTTTGTTGTTGTTGTTGTTGTTGTTTTTTCCGTTAGGGTTTATTTTTCCCCAGAACTCTTCCAGCAAAATTATTACCCAGATTTCCTTGGAAGATTTTTCGTTCTATCAAACAAACTCTGTTTCAAAGATTCCATTAAAAAATAATAGTAATAAAATAAATAAAAATAAAAATAAAAACTGTACTAACAGAAACAGACATTGTGCAATTTTTGTAGAGATGTGTTTTCTTTAATCAGTGCTTTTACATTCGTTGGAAATAAAAAATCTGTTTACTACGCTGGGGGAATTAAGCTCTGAAGAGATTGTTCTAGTTCTCTTTGTTTATGATGATTTGTTAGCTCTTGACTGAAGAAATAATTTTGTTGTTTACATTAATCTATGGTGGCAGTATTAACTTCACATCATACATAAATATAATTATTGATCATTACCAGCTGTAATTCAGTGTTAGAATTACAGATTTACATAATTGTGCTATTAAGTGTAAACTTGAACTTCATATCTAGGGTCACAAATAACTGGAGGCAGTAGAAACAGAAAATTTTGATTATATGTCATTCATATTTTAATACATGCTGTTACAATTTTGATCAGTGTTAATGTAAATATTTTTATGTACTATGCAGCAATGAGATGCTAATGGCTAGAAATTACAGCAATATTGATCTAGCTAATAAAATGGAATGCATTAGTAAGAAAGGATATTTATTATCTGCTCCAAAAATTACTATACATCATCTGCCCAAGGAAAATTTCCTCCATCAAAGTTTGAGATGACATTTTTGCTGGAAATGGTATGAGGCTCTTCTCAACTAAAAATCAAACACAGTCACAGGCTATCTTGTTTTTTGCTGCCTGCAGCTTTTCCACTGATAAAGACACACAGAGGGGAACAAGATGTATAAAGGAACTCACTTCTGTAATACGTGCTCTTTTCCTCCTCATGTAATCTGCATATAAAAAGATACTCCAGAATGATCTGTCAGTACAATGAGCCTTGTCCAAAAACATTAGGAGGATGTGTGTGCACATCTACCTGTGCAGTCACCTTCCTAATTGTCTAATGCTAGAACTGTGAGCTCGGTTTTGCCCTTGTGCACAGTGCAGTGAGAGGTCTTATGGGACACACAGCTGCACTTCAGGTGTACATGTAACACACATGATAACATAAAACTGCACATCAAAACCATCTGGACTGATTAGTATTTTGTGAAGAATCACCTGGTTAAGTAGAAAAGATAGCATAACAGAAGGATTTGTGCATCACTAAACCAGGTTATTCAAACTCAAAGACTTTCACAGATTACCAGGATTTATTATTTGGGAAACAAACCACATTCAAGACATTTGGTAACCCAAGCAACTGGGGCAAGTTCTGGTCTTTCACAGGCAGTGGTTAACTTGTTATATTTTGCAGCATTTATGCTAAATAGAATGAGAGAACAACAACAACAACAACAAAACTATGCTGAAGTGAACACTCTTGCTGGCAAAGGAGATGGACCCCAACCAATGAAATGAGCATGATTTTTCCATCTGGCAATGCCATGAATTTGTGGTTAATCCAAAATGCATCGTTAATATACAATATAAAACATGTAAGACTACTCAGTGAAACTAATGAGGAAAGCACTCTGATAATTTCTCTGGAAAAGAGAATATGTAAAAATGTTGGACAGGTTCTTCTTCAATACACTTTGTATTTTTTTATGCAAAATATGTAAATAAAATGCAACTAACTGGTAGAGTTTGCAATTTTTTCTCTGTGGTTATCTACTGTAATCCATCTGCTTATTAGATCATATTTATGCTGGCCAGTGCACTAAGGGAAAGTGCCTAAGATCTGACATTGTTAACAATAATCAGTCCGTATGTTAGTTGTTTAAACTGAATGGTAAAACCAAGATCTGCATGAGTTTAGAAAATGGGTTTGTGGTAGGGCTGTGAGAAAATTGTGTTTGATTTTGAAAGAGGCAGATGGTCTTTATGTGTTAAGTTCTCATTATTATAGGTCTGTGGGAAATAATGTTCCAGTTTTAATAAACTGATACATGACTCCTGCTAGTATTAGGGATTAGAACAGGTTTTACTGTTTGTTTGTTTGTTTGTTTGTTTGTTTTTAATGAAAAGTATCCTGAAAGCTTTGAGTGTATTAATTGTAAATAATTTCAGTACCAATATGAGTACAAAATATTTTTCCCATTAAATATTAACATATTTAATGAATTTTCAGGACATTGGATGAAAATCTCGGATGACAATTAACTAACCATTTCCTGTTTCATTCTATAGAAGAATTGTTAGTCTTGTGTATATCGTTGTTTTCTGATCCATAGGAAACCATGAGGGCTATTCCACATTCTGCCATATGTTTATATATAATATCAATAATATTTCATTTACAAATTCAAACATTTCAGTTATGAATTCAAGCTTTTAATTACTCCGAATCTTCATGGGGCATAATAGAAACTACCCCATCCAACTTTACTTCATCTGAAACACATGGCTGAAAAAAACTGTCATCTGTTTCTCTAAAGGCATTTTTCAGATCCACAAAAAGACTTTTAGAGCACTAAGTGAAAAAGTTATGCTCAACCTTCATCTAATTTTTGAGCTTAGACAGCAGACTAGGACAGTGAAATATAATACAGAAATATGTAACTTTTTAATAAAATTTCTTCTTGCATTATTTCAAGTAATACCAGAAACAAATCTTGAACACTCATGGTAATTCTCACCAGCCACCTAATTGTTTTGTGATCTGGAAAATACAATTGTAAGGAGAATGGAGATAGTACAGGCATTGCAATACCTGTCTGTCTCCTAGTGAAAGTTGTACAAAAAAATAATTAAAAAAAAATAAAAGAAGACGCATAGTAGAGATAATTTGAGAATTAGGGATAATTTTAAAGAATGGCAACCCAAAACATCTGAAACAGGTGTAAGATGTGATTATTTCAACTGAAATACTATAATTTGCAGAGGAACACCTATGCATGCTGGAAGATAGTACAAAGAGCCATGCTGGAGTAGGGAAGCTACAGTCCTCAGACACTGAGATGCATCATTGTTCAGTGCAGCTTTTAGACTGTGTATATAATTAAAGAATAGGTACATATTTCTTTCGAAAGTTGTTTTCAAATTTATTCATAATACTGGATAACATACCATTTTGAAAGTCCTGATGTTGCAGGAAAAACTAAGAGTACCTCTGTTTGCCTCACTTGTACCTCTGTAGAATATTATTTTACAAAATCTGTCTACTGTGCCTCCAAAATTCAAATTCAATTAAATTTCTGGAAAAAATATTTTGTATAGATTTTTTTGGAGCAATAGAAACGTAGTTCATGAAACCATCTTACTGAGACAAAATGAGTACATTCAAATGTTTATACTATAGATATTGGGAGGTCCTGCTAAAGACATTTCCTAATATTGCCAGGTTTCGACTCCGTAAAGCCTCAAAAACTGTTGTGAGTTGTGCCATACCTAAAAGACATCAAAAAGTAAGCAAACAAACAAACAAAAAACAGCAAAAATGCAAGCCTTAAGTGGTTGATGATGATCCATACGTTTAAATGGGATCAGATTTCTCCAAATTTAAATATCTGTTGTGAATAGGTAATTTAGGTTGTTCCTGGCAGATTCAGGGTAGTGAATGGCCCTCTCCAAAAGATGATTTTTTATCTTCTTATCTGTACTGCATTGTAGATATTTAAGATGCTTCATAAAATTAACACAATTATGGTACTCGAAAAGATTCATTCTACTACAGCAGGTTAAGGATATAAAAATTTTCTTCTGTTCATTCTTTCCTAGGTTTCTTCATCTTCTCACCTAAGGAGATTTCCTTATGCTGGTTTTGTTTTCTTCTAGAAACTGGACTGTGAAGAAAATATTATTTTTAAAAATCTTATGATAATTGATGTTCTACGACACACCAACGAGACTCTATTCATTGTCCTAAGGGACGTAACTCCATGTCTCGTTACAAAGTTCAGTACATCTGCTTGTGAACATAACATTTGAATTTATGCATCGGGAAAGAGAAGCCACCTTGAAATTATGTAAGTAACATCAAATAACAGGAAAAAATAAGTAGCCCTTTTCAAGCGTTGTCAGGACTGATTGTGGTATGATCTATTGATCACAAATAGAGATGATTGTGGTGAAAAAAAGGGCTGGAAATTTAGTTCAGCGCACCCTACTCATGAACTGTAATAATCTGTAAATATTTTAGGGGAGTCACTGGACACTGAAAAGGTTGATGTTTCCTTTTTGATATGTTATGAAATATATATAAATGCATGACTATATTTGTAATGTTTAGCTTACATGTGTATATTCATTTAACCAATATTTTCTCCAAAGATCAGAGATAATTTAAAAACATATTCTTTTAAACCATGACTTTTCACCAGCCAATTAAATATTTTGCATGAAGCATAACTTGTGTATAAATCAGTTTTGAATATATATTAAATAACTCATATTACATGTTGCATCTTTCCTTCTATGTGTATCTTTTAGCCTGTAGCCTCCATTCTGATTGCAGTATCTGGGCTTCTTAGCATAAAAAATTTTATCCTTCACTAATTTCCTGTCTGCAGTCTTGTATATTTAGAAATAATAACTATTTTTATTTTATTGAGCATGTAAATCTGCAGAAAATATGAGAGGAATGCTGCATTTAAATGATTATTTCATGTCATAATCTTTTCAAGATATTTCCACTGTAGTAATAAGAATGGTGTAGCTTGTTGCATTTCTCTTCCCCATGGGTTTACCACCAGCTCAAACATATGTCAAACAGCTATCTGCAGCAGTGTCCTATGACATGTAGTCTCAATACCACAAATGTCCAAAGCTCCAGCAATCATTTTGTTTTCTCTCCACTGCTTACCCATAAAATACAGCACTGCTGTATTGTCTTCAGTTTGCTTCCTACATACCCACATTTTTTTTTTTTCATAGAGAGAATTCCTTTGGTCCTTCCTCATCAATTTATTTTGGGAAGAAAATATTTGAGATGAATTTGAAAAGAGCATCTAAATGAGAACTAGCCAGAGATACAAATGGCATCACTTGAATATTAGCTACATATTAAATAAGAAAGATCAGATCTGAGATAGCTTCCTTTGCTTTCAAAAAAGAGATGATAAACAAACCAACTTTGTTAAAACTTTTCTGCAGCATCCTTTTGTCCATTTGAAATTAAGAGGTTCCTTGTGCTTTTCTCATACAAAGATGTCTCAAAGACTAAAAGCAATCATATATTCCTTCTACAAAGAACAACGTTTCCACAGTTCTAACAAAAACTGCAACTTTTCTTGAGAAAAACAGCCTCAGGAATTTTATTTCTTTGTATTGATCATTTCTACCTGACATTTGTTGATTAATGGACTAAGCAAAATAATAATTTAAAAATTGCAAATATGTTGTATGCTCTTGAAAAAAAAAATTGTACTTTGTAGAAGTATGTTAAGTATTTTCCATATTTTTGTACAAAGTAATATCTGAATATTAATATTAATGTTTGATATTTTCCTGTTGCATGAAGACATAAACTTCACTCAATTTCTTTTTTCCCATCTGGTTTGGTTGCACTTTAGAAAGTGCATCTTAGAAACTTAGGAAAAAAAAAAAAAAAACTAAACATTTGTTCTTGATGTTAATTCTACCGTTAGGTCAGTATTTTGCACAGCCGTTCACGCTTTATAAAATAAAAGTTTCTCTTCTCATAGGAACAATGCATTTTAAGCCTACATTTTCCTGGAGATTTAGACATGTGAATCAGTGCTCAGAAGATTTAAAGACGTGAAATCCAACACAATAGCTCAAAGTGAAAGGTGAAAGGTCACACAAAGCTTAAAACGTAGAGAAACAGAATTAAACTTTAGAAATAGACTCCTGGAAATGAGCTAAATAGAACAGAATTAACAGAAAAACAATGAAAAACAGTTTATGTGGAAATATTTTATACAGTTCGGGTCTTGAATCCAAGAATTGATTAAAGCATGACTAATTTCTTCATATGTATTAGTCCTACCACTCGGCATCCAAATGCATACTGCATACTTATTCTTGAGATGCAGGAGGAAAGGAAGCCTGTTTTTATTTATTTATTTATTTATTTATTTTGCTGTTGTGGTTGTTTTTTGTTTATTTGTTTGTTTTTGCTATAGAATATATAGACCCACTAACTCTGATATTAATATTTTCAGACTTAGGCAGAGTCAGTTCTTTATCTATGGGTTTTTAACAATTATTTTACAAGAAATTATACAATGGAAAAAAAAAAAAAAAGTTTTTGCTGAGAGAGAATGGTCCAAACAGCTAAAAAAGAAATTTTGCAATATAGATAACATTCCTTTTCATTTATTTTTCTTGCCATAACTGTGTAATTTCTATCCGATATTTAAAAAGAAGTATTAAAACATCTTTAAAAATACTGCGTTAGTGTTTCTATCCTGAAGGGAGGTAGTAATCAATGGTAAACTTACAAGAAAAACCTCCAAGATAATACACATTTTGAATGTTTCTTCACTTAGCCAAATTCCAGGACTTCTGAATCAAAACTCTAGAGGATTATGCTTATATTTATTTCTTATCATTTAGGATCTTTCCTTTTTTTATTTTTCATCAGATTATTCTACTGTTTTCAAGGTAGTAGTGCCACCTGATAGCAGGAATAGTGTGAGAATTCATGTTAAGTTTTGAAATATTCCGTTATTTCTTTGAATGAATAATAAATGTGAATAGAAGTGTTTTTTAATACAATGTTTTTGACTGTTGGTCACAGCAGCCATCCCAACACAGATGAGTTAGGGCAGATCACACTGCAGTGATGTTATGAATATTACAAAAATACCGCCTACAGAAATGTGCTCTACTTGTTGTTACCACTGCTTTTATCCATAGACCACAGAAAACTTAATGCCAAGTGTGGCAATGTGTCTTTCATGGACATCTGACTGAGGTAATATTATGAACTACCATAGCTTGAGAGATATGAAAAATAAGGAAAATTAACAGATAAAAAAAAAAAAAAGTTGGCATACCTTGTTGCTAATATGAAATACAGAGCTTGAGGTGTGTCACATTTGAGGCGCTAGTGTGGTTTTCTTACAAAACTGCAGTGCTCTGAACTGTCAGATACTCCTTTTGACTTAAGCAGACAACACAGCACATAATTTGGACCTTACACAAGTAAATGAAAACCACGTTGCTTTTGTTTTCTACTGCCTCTTTTGTTTTCTCCTCATTAGCTTTGCCTCCATTTTCAATCTGATGGAAATGGCTTTAATCACAGAAGGCCAGATCCTCAGCTGTACCAGATTTGTGCTGAGCACAGATGAAGATAATGAGTTTGGAAAAGTAGCTTTAATTTCTTTCAGCTCTCCTCACCCAAAGCAAGCCCAGGGTGCGAGCAGCCAAATTAATATCAGGATCCTGGATTCATAGAGGTGCCACAAATGAGGGTCCCATGTCCTCGGCATGCTCCCAGGGAAGGTTGCTCTTCTCAGGATTGTGTTTTGGAGAATGTCCCAGCATCTCTTCCAGGAAACCCGCAAACCAGCTGCGAGTGCAGTGAAATTGGGTGGTTATTCAATGCAGGAGTCCTCATTCAATTTTTTACCTGTTTGTAGGTCCCAGATGTTGGATTTTTGGCTGTCCATTCCAACTATCTGTGAGTCCCTAGCACTTTTGCCAGTGTCAAGGCACATGCTCCCAGATAATATGAATTATGAAGATACAGGCAAAAAAAAATTATGCAGTATATCAATTCATAGAGTCCAATATTAATGTATTAAAATACTAATTGCTGTACCAAATTAACCCTCCTACTTGTGCAGAAGCAAAACTCCTTGACAATGTAGTTTCTTAAAAAAGAGAAAATCGAACCTCTTTTAAAACAGGTTTTCTTCAGCTTTTCTTTTTTTTTCTTTTTTTTTTTTTCTTTTTCTTCTTTTTTTTTTTTTTTTTCCAAAACAACATTTTACCAATAGTGTCATGGTTAAATGAACTTGAAACAATAAGGTAATTTTGAATGGAAAACTGTTATCTTGACATTGACTTTTCATGTGCAAAGAGAGAATGGTCCATCGGAAAAGGAGAAGGAAAAAGTGCACTAAGAAGGATCAATGCCTTGCAGATGTTTATCTGGGGGATTTTTGATGATGTTTTTGGTGCAATTCCATGACTGTTATTTTCCCTTAAAATACATGAAAATGCTTAATTATGCTTAAATGAAAATGCTTACAGTACACACCCAGATGCTCCATTTGGGATGCCTTTCAACCTCCACTTGCCCTTTTGAATAGAGAAATGGCCAGACATTTATGAGAGGTTCCAGCATTGTCTTTTGTCCGGCAGCACAGCAGGGTGCCCCATCTCCCACACATCAAAGACCAGCCTTTCCCTCCCCAGGGTCTCCTCAATCCCCTCGTTGCTCCATGAAACATCCTCATCTCCTTCCCCACATCTTCCCACCATGCCTCCCACAGAATTGCTGCTGCCCTTCTTCCTCTTCCTCATTCTATTCCTCTTCCTCCTCTTCATGCCCTGCCTCTGCCACCGTACTGGAATCTTCCTTTTCCCATTTCAGGTGATTTCAGGTTTCTTAGCAAAAAATGCGTAAGTTATAGGAAAATAGCAATGATTTGATTTAATCACGCTTACCCCCTTCTGAGAAGGCATCTATTTCATATAACTTTTTTTTTTTTAAGTCTGTGGTCTCCCATCATCTTTTAATAGAAGAGGGTCACAGGGAAAAATGTAGCTCAAAACACATCCAGAAAATTTCACAGCCTTTCACAGGGAAAGACTGTCCTGTGTTATGTTTTGATTTCTGTTCAGGGGAGGAGGTGGTGGTGCTGTTCATCTCATCTAAGTACGTACCACTGCTACAAACTTATATTTAGACAGTTCCTGATCCCAGCTGTCTCTAAACTAGAATATTGGTGTGCATCACTTGTAGCAAATGGGGACTTGTCATCTGTTCCAACTGGATGCAATTGACTTGCAAGACCTAAAAACTGTTGGACCAATATGTGAACACAGCCACTGAAAATATCCTTTGCAAAGCAAAATACTCTGTGAGTTTACGGGTAAGAAGAGTGCACAGGAAGAAATAATTTTCTATGCAACAGATTGCTGCTGAGTAGTGCAGAGATTGGAGAAGTCTGGTTTGCTCCTACAGCCTCACCCATCCCTGCAATCTTTGAGTCTTTCAAACTCCTGTCCAATAGCTGATGTTTTTTCATCCACTTCAAAGTTCTTTGTTTCAGCATCCCTGCCAGTAAGCCCCTCAAGGATACAAGTTACAACTATACCCTTGTGAAGACAGCCGCACAATAACACTCCACAGGATGAGCAATAAACTGAAGAGGAATGACATCTGAATTGGTCCATTAGATCTCAGTGAATTAAGCTATATTTAAGTTATTGTTCAATTTCCAGTCCACCAGTGTGCTAGTCTGCTTCTCTTGGAATTAACCACAAGTTAGCATTAAGCAAGCAACACAAAAACAAATAGATGGGATATATATACTAGGTATAAAACATTGCAAACATTTAAAGTCCTTTGCTAGATGTAAACTTGCAGTTAACTGGGGTGTCTACCTGCTAGTTGCCCATACTGCCTGAGATCTCTGACTGTTACCCTAACAGATTTTTTCAGTGGGGTTTTTCTAGTCTAATTTTTAAAAATACAGTGCAATAGTTAATTTCTGATCAGCTAATTAACTATTAGAATCTTTGTATAACACCATCTGATGGATTGATAAACTCATGCTTGAAAGATTATGGAACAAGCTTTCATGCATCAAGGATAGGAGCACTTCCTGCATTCCTAAAACGTTTCATGAGAGCACGTCTTATTCTAACAGCTTACCCACACCAGGAGAGCCTTATTTTGGTATGAATTACTTGTTTTATGAAGCTTAAGCCCTCTCACAAGAGTATGAATTAAAGTCCTCAAAAACAAATTTTCTACTAAATTAAAAGTCTTCACATGCATTTATATCATTATAACTACATCTGCTTAAATTCTTAAGAGAACTTTCCTGTGCAGACAAGACTTTTGTGCAAAAAAATGTCAAATTTAAACCTTCTGTATTATCTCCTAAAACACAGCTTTCCTTTCTTTCTTTTTCTTTCTTTCTTTCTCTTTCTTTCTTTCTTTCTTTCTTTCTTTCTTTCTTTCTTTCTTTCTTTCTTTCTTTCTTTCTTTCTTTCTTTCTTTCTTTCTTTCTTTCTTTCTTTCTCTTTCTTTCTTTCTTTCTTTCTTTCTTTCTTTTTCTTTTCTTTCTTTTTCTTTTCTTTCTTTCTTTCTTTCTTTCTTTCTTTCTTTCTTTCTTTCTTTCTTTCTTTCTTTCTTTCTTTCTTTCTTTCTTTCTTTTGACTTGTCTAGCTTCTCAAAGATATTTTAGGCATGTTATACTTCATGGTCTTCTGTCTTATGGTATTCTGGTTTCAGCATTAGTGGCACATCATGTGTTGACTGGTCAGTTAGCAGTACCATGAACTAGCCCACATTAAAGACTTTCAGATATTTTCTGATAGCCAAAGACCAAAAACTAAAAAATGATTAAAAAAACTAGTCAGTCAAGTACCTGCCTTAAGAGATTCTTTAAAAATTGGTCCTATGACTGTAATAGCAAAGCAGTGCACAGACCTGCTGTGGTGGCTTTTGTAGAGTAATATGCTAAACATGTAAATTACATTCTACCAGGTTCTTTTCATGTGATATCTGGGCCTGAGATCAGGATAATTGTCTGGGATGGGCACAATTTCTCCTAAGTGGTATATGAGTCTGGGTGTTGCAAATATGTTCTATATGTGTTCAAGTATCTTCCTTCTGAATCATTCACACCAGCATTCACAATGCCATCAAGTCCAGAACTGGCTGTTCATGTTCGTCATGTAAATTGAGATAGTGGTTCTAAATGAGGATGCACGAGACCTACCCAGAACCAGTAAATACCATGCCATCTCAAGATTCTTTTTTGCATTAATGGAAAATGAACAAATTTCTATTCTTATGTGGGAGCACTTCACTTTTCGGCAGATGGCACTATATAGTACATCCTACTGTGCTTTGCACTTTGCTTAAAATACCCTTTTGCCAACTTGACTTGGAAAACATGTTAAGTGAGACACAGAAAATCTTTGGATGATCTGCAAAAACAGGAAATGTTCTGACCGTGATGTGGAAGAATAGCACAAAGTTCCCATCTCACCAGAGGCAGGAAGTTCCAAGCCACAAATATTTTTGTTCTGCCATAAAAATATGTTTTATGAATTTTAATGTTTTTATTCTTTACAGGCAAGAAACCCTTTCTGTTGGCTACAGTTAGACACACATTAGGCAAGGATCACATTTTTAGTTCCTACATGCATTCTTGAAAAGCTGTCTTTTAGCCTTCTAAACGGATATTGCTAATTACAACCAGCCATGAGTGTCAGCAACTGGGATTTTTTAGACAGGTAAACATCTACCTGCAAAAAGTTTATATGTTGCCAAAGTGCATTTCCTAGGCAGTGTCAGTATCTTAGCTTGTACCATAGCTGAGTTCCTGACCTAGTGTGCTGACTTGCAAGTAGTCAGGGAGGGCAGCGGAAAACTTTCCAATGTGTGCAAGTTACCCAGAATAGTGACAACATAATAAAGGAGGTTAATTCCAATAAGAGGACTTTGGTTGCCACTCAATGTAGGGATCTTGGCACTAGTTACGAGGAAAGCTCTAATTTATTCAGGCAGTCTTTGCGGCCCTGAAGCAGCCTCCAATCTGAAGAGATCAAAGCCAGGAAAGAAACAATACTTTTGAGTCACACCTTGCCTTCTTGGCTGTGCTTCTAGAAGGTATGTGGATGCAGAGGTCCTCAGATGGTTTTCAGGTAACCACACCATGCCTTTTCCATGGTAGCTGCAAGTAATTGTGAACTTAGATATTAGAAGACCTCAACTTGGCGTATCCCGCCCCCCCGCCCCCCTTTTTTTAATGGTTCAGAGACAACTGGAATGATAAAAAGTGTTTAAAATCTTGGTTGAGAGTAAAAAATTGTCAAGACAGGTTTTGTTTAACTTTCATGCCCTAAAATAACACCAAATTTTTCTCTATTTTTTGTTCTCATTTGCTCTGTCCCACACTCTCTTACAATTGAGAAGTTGATGTTAATAAAATATGTTTATAACAGCTTTTGCCATTTCTTAAGTCCCTAGACATCTTGGTTCAATAATTGCAAATGAATTTGAAAAGAAAAGTAATAGCATCGTAATTTTGCCAGAAGTTATAGATCATATCATGACTCTGAACCTGTGAAATTTTTGAAAGGGAAAGAATGTGTGCTGGCAATAACACCTGATCTGTGTTTCAAGAGCAGAATTGAAACCAGGCACCCATGTGCTGCAGGTGGGGATCACAAGAAGAATGGTTACCACAAGCAAAACACTGCAGTCTCTCCCTTCCTCTCCTCCATGTCTGAAAGTACAGAAGCGGATTTCAAAATTAGATTCTGCTTAACTAACTTCTAGAGCTCCCATCTAATCTGCAGGCTTCTACAACAGCTTAGGGTCTGGCCTCTACTTTTGCACAGTCTTTTTTCTTGAGAGTGACTTCTGCATTCATGGAAGTGTGAAAATGTATAAACGTATATATACACATATACTTTATATATACATATATATATATGCACGCAGTATATATATATTTAAAGAATCTTTCTCCCTCTTTATATCCACACTACACACAATGGTATACCAGAGCGGGTATTGCAATATTATTTTGATAGTAAATGTAGCACACTGGTATGTGGCACATACTAATGTCATTATCCCACTCAGTATTTCTGGAAGAACAGGATGCACATTTCCCACAGAGAGGCAAAAATTGCTATGAACATAGAAAAACTTTCAGCTCTTCTCTAGTAATGGATCTTTCATCTCACATAAAGTAAAATTTTACAAAAACTAGTCCAATAAATTGATACTTTTTTTTTGCAGCTATATGGTCAGTAAACCAGAACACTATAGAATGAAGGCTTGTGAATGTTGTAGATAATGTAACTTATTGGAAACCCACTCTCTTTTAACCCAGTTCTGTGTTGTTGAAGTATCATTCTTCAAAGTGGTACTACTGTTACAGATAATTTAAACAAAAAGACTGTTCTTCAAAGGCACTGCTGTTATACTGTGAACAATATGTACTTTTGCACTGTGTACACTGCCTGTCAGTGCTTTGCACAGCAGCATGTACTATGCACTGTATATTATTTAGAAATAAGTACCTTCTCTTGGATTTCTATCCCCATACATTTCAATATTATTAATTATATGCAAATTGGACAGATTTATAAGTAATTAAACACCTGCTTCTATAAAACCAGGGAAAATAAATTTAATGTGGCACAAAGGTGTCTTCAAGCTTTCGCATGAAGGTGCATACGTTGGGATTGTTTGTGACCTACTTACATATGTAGTTCCTTGATTTTGCAGTTGCACCAATTTCCCCTTTACATAATACAGTGAGTGAGTACAATTTTAAGGCATATCTTCGTATTCTTATTTGAAAACATAATCTAAAATACCAGTGTTTGAGCTTCATATTAAAACGCACATTTAGAAGCATTAAAATAAATGCAACAGAGCTCACAAAATACTGATTTATTTTAATCATTAGTAGTTCAAATTCCCTTCCTCTTTTTCATGATCCTCTGTTCATGTATAAGTAATATAAGATACTTACTTTAAATAAACTTAATCTATACTTGTTGACCAATATAATTTGATTCTTCTTGATCCTGTAATATTTTTTTTTCAAATAATCACATTTTGCATATTTTCTAAAACTAACTTTACATTTTAACTAGACATGGGTTTAAACCTCAGGAAGACTCCATGTGGTGTATGCCACCAAGCTGTGCTCTATTGAATTTCTGTGAGCATGGCAACTTACATAGAGAGATTTATCTGACAGCCCTGTAAAACTATGCTGAGCTCTTGTTGACTGGACTTTTTGTAACTAACCATAGGGGCATTCTCTACTGTTTTTAGAGCAGATGCAGTTCAACGCAGGATAAGAAATGAAATTAGTTTCATATTGGATAAGCCATTTATAGATGAATAAGACAAGTTTTATTAAATGTTACAAAACAGCTGATAAAAAGTTAATGATATAATTTTTTTTTTTTAATGCCACTGAAGCTAATATAGCAAAATTTCACTTCCTTTTTAGTAACTATCTGATAGGTCCACATCACTTGTAGAACCTATAGAGAGACAGTAACTACACAAAGTCTGTAATATAGGACCAGTCTTTGGCAATATTGCATTTAACCTGGAGCTTTGATTCCATAATTCTGGATGGAACAATGAACAATTAAGTGAAGCAGATTGATTTTCAGTAGGCATCAGAATTTTATTTTTAATTAAGGTAAACAGGAAATAGATCTGGTTATTTAATTCATTTCTCAACATTGCTGGTCAAACGGGAAACCAAGGTTACTCAGAGTATGTATGCAATAGAGTCACGGTAGAAGTAAGGTAAATTAGCCCTTGCAGTAACAGTATTACTGCAATTAAACTTCTTGTATTACCCCAAGCTAGTTTGCCAATTTGAGTACCTCTGGATTATGCTACAGACACTTCTAACTGCAGTGTGAACGTGTCCCTAGAGCTAGAGTGTATTAACGCAACCCTCTACATGGCAATGGACTTACAGTCTCTCTCTGAGTCAGTTAGGCTATAACTAGGGGTTATTTATTCAGATTAGTTACCAATGCCCTTAATTTAACCCTTGTTTTAAATATATATACCATTAAACACCGACAATTCAAATAACAAATAATGCCATAGCAACTGGAAAAAGAAAAAATGCAAAGAAGCTCTGAAGCTCTTTCACTATCACTCGCCATTGCATCAAAGGGAAAAATATGCAAATAAAGACCAAGATGGTCTGCCATAGAGATAAACAAGCAATAAAGGAATTGTTTCTAATCACTGAGGAAAATGGCTTGTTTCCTTTCTTAGTTTCATTTTCCATGTGTAACTTCCCTAACAGTTGTTTTGCCTCATGATTTAATTTCGACTAGCACAGAATCTTTCACTGAAGGATTATAAATGAACCACATATAGAAAGCATTGGCTTTCTGTATTTAAATCACTTACAAGCCAGCAATGATAAAGAAACAAATTTTCCATTTTAAACAGCTGTGTTTCCAGGCTTTATGACTATAAGGAGACCCTTACAAACCCAAATAGGAAGTAAAGAGAAGAAGTGACCTTTTCTATCAACAGATATAAAGAGAGAACCTGAATTCCCTTTTATGAATAGGCTGCTAACTCTGAAGCTTAATGATGAATATTTAAATGTCAAGATTAACTATTTTAGCTGAAATATTCAGCTACATTCTTCTTCACTGCTGCTGAATTTAATAGGAGATGAAAATTTAATTAGTGCCTGCTGTAGCTAGACAAATTGATGAAAGTGATTATATGGTTTGTTTACTTATGACAAGGGGGAACTAGAACTGGTGATTGAGGAGGTCCCATCTACTTCTCTGTTCCTTAATATCAACAAAACTGTATGTTTACACGGTGACTACAAGGTGCTGAGACAGCAGTAATAGGGTAGTGTTTCTTACGTGTATATGATACACGCAAGACATGAAAGAAGGTGGTTGTTGACAAAGTGAGAATATAATGTCCCCAAATGTTATACTTTTTCTACAGTTCTTATACTGCAACTGAAAGATGATAGTGTAGCGCTGTGCTGGGGCTAAAGACAACAGTCATCTCAGTTTTAAGCGCCAAACTCTTACCTCTTTTTAGTTAGCAGAAGTCTCAACTTTCTCCCACTCTGCTATGACATTTCTCAATCTTCACCCCTAGCAACTCCTATTTTGTAGCCTCACAAGTCCCTGTTGCATAATTCTTTCACTCATTGTCACATTTAAGTTAATGAAAATCTTAAAAAGCTTAATTCATCTGAATTTGTTACAGAATGTAGAGCTAGCATGACTCACAAAGCTGTGGGCATTGCTGCACTATTTAAATCCTACATACAGTAAAGAACATGGCCTTTTGGTTACAAGAAAGAAGTCCAATATTAACTTCTACATAGCTTAATTTCTTGCTTAGTACTCTTGATACACGGAAATTCCATAGCCTGTCATGGCATTGCTTGGTGTTCATCCACATACTAAATGGTGGTCAATGTACAAACAGTGAGACACAAGATGCTTCAAAACAGCAGATAGCCTGGCAAGAGATATTTCTGTCAATTGTGATGCTCCTGCTGGTAGCTGTTAGTGATGCAAATATGTGGCTGAAAAATAAATAAAAAAAATTTAAAAAAAAAAAAAGGAATCTCTGTCATTTACACTATGCTTCTAATATTTTGCAAACTAGACTGAAGAGACTGCTGAAGGTGTGATAGGGGAACAATCTTTAACATAACTCCAAATTACACAGTTCCCAGGCATGGTATGGATTTTACTGGCTTTGTTCACACCTTTCTTGAGAGTTCAAGGGAAAATCTATGGAAGGAGCTTGCCAATGCTAAATGAGAAAAATTGAGAAGCTAATGGAAGATTTTAACCTTTTTTTTTTTTTTTTTCTGAAGCCAACATATTATGTTACTTATGTTTAAGAATTATATACTATCAGATGCTTTTAAAAATGCATCTGTCTTCTTTCACATAACTATGTCATCCAAATTTCTGGAAGTTCTACAGAAATGATAATAAAAATATAATAATTTTATTAAAGAAGTAAAGATAAGTGATATCTCCACAACTTCTTTTTTACAATTTTTATTTTCTTCTTCGTCTTCTTTTTTTTTTTCTATTCTGATTTTTGTCAAGTTTTCACATCAAGACTATGTAAATAATTCAAAGATGAAAATTTTAAATGTCTTAATGAAATTAGCTCAGTTGAATTCAAATGTTTACTAAAAAAAAAAAAAAATCACCACCAACTGGGAAGACATCAGGCCTAGGGAATTTGAACAGATACAGTTCAGTGAAAACCATGACTAAAAAGATGTCTGTTCTTAGCAATCCCCCCTTTTTTAGATTCAATCATTCAAAACAAATTTTGCATACTTTTCATGTGTATTTCAGTGCCTCCCATAGACAGAAATAGATAATGGATGAAACTGTCGTCTGATGAATATTGCCCATAGATTATCACAAGCAACTGACTTGAATTAAAATGATGTTTATACATGAGGATTTTTCATTTCAGTATGTAGTCTGTACAACAAAAAGAGTATGTGTATTTAATGCTGAGATTCAGAGACAAGCAAGCACCGCAAGAATGGGGTATTGAATTTTCTTGGGCCTTGAATTGCTCACTCTATATAAATGAAGTCACACCAGTTCTGCCCCAAATTGCTGTGTCTTTGCTGTTTTCTTCATGTGGAAACTGTAATTAGTATATTTATGACGTTTTTCCTATGCCATATGTAATTGCCTTTTCAAATAACTCAACAGTTAAGGTGTGACACTCAGTTGCTAAAATGGTGGTCTTTAGCCAACTTCAGCACCAGGTGATCACTGAATTTCAACTGGGTTGTTTCATACCTAGGTAGCTTCTGCACAGAGCAGTCTTGGCTGCTGCACTGGATCACTGAGCCAGCTGAAGGTTTTAGGTTTATTGGTTGTACCAGGCAGTTCAAGTTTAGGTGGAAACCGGATGGAATGGGGAGGTTTCCGATTTGCTGGTGGGCAAGGGGAGGTCACAGGGACAATTGATCAAGGCCAATATGGTGCAGGTTGTCTCTTCCCATAGCCTTCAGCAAACCTGCCCTGGAAAAGGCAAGCGTCAGAGTGGGAAAGAAAGAAGGGAAACCTCCAGGGTGGGAAACAGAGACCAGATCAAGGAGAGTAGGCACCCTCCTTCTGAAGCTGCAGAAGCCTATCCTGCTATACAGGCCTTGTAGTAGTTGTTGTTTCTAGCTACGTGGTCTCTTCCTGTAGATCAGAATTTGTGGTTCTTGACTCCACTGTCACGTGAAAAGTGGATTCACGTGAAAAGTGGATCAACCTCAGAAGATGCTGATCAGTTTTGAATTATCTCTCTTTGTAGGAAGTATAGGGCACAGCACAGAAACAATGTAGCAGCACAATGGAAAAATGATGTTGAATAAAGTCATCTCCTACTGCTTCTGAAGCTGGGATTTAGTCTGTGTTTGCTGTCCTGGGAGAATACAAAGATATGATTTTTCATAATTAAAAAGTTGGTATTTTTCTAGAGATGTCTAATGCCCAGATTCTGTGTGCTTTTCCTCTTACTTAACAAGTTATTTGTTGCTAAAGTCATAAAAAGATTAAGTAGTACACATTTAAAATTGGTAATGGCAGGCACTCTCCTTTAAACAAGTACACATGACAAGTATGTGACTAATTTGGTCTTCTGGACAGAGTAGCAGTTTCTCTGAGTCCTGCTAGCAAGCACAAGAGAAAACACATCCTTTATTCTTTGTAGAAAATACTGAAGGTGAGGATTTCAATGTTAAGCCTTTTAAACTGTTTTAATTGGTCAACATAAAATTTTATGTTCACTGAGATATTTGTTTCTGGGTGCTGTTACTTTTCAAAGTTTGTGGTTTGGTTGTTGCCAAGACTGCAGATTGAAAAGGTACATGGATTTGATCATGTTATGTCAAAAAAATGTATGCAGCCTTTTGCTTAAAGGGTTACTTGAAATTTGGAGGGTATTGGGGTGTATATCTGGGAATGTTAATGCATGACCATGCATATCTGGTCAAATTAAGACGACTTTGAAACTATATGGAATAAAATAATAAAAATGAAAGGAACTTAGGTTTGATGTAAGCTCAGTATAGATCTGGCAAGTTTGCAGCCAAATTCTCTGATAAGAATATAAATCCAACTACTCTACAAAGTGTCTGAGTATAGTCACCTGAGAATGATAGAGGATACTTGATTTTTTTCTGGATCATAAGATCTGTATGCATGTAATTTTAGCTTATGTTATGAAAATACATTTGATAACATCTAGGATTCACTCAGAAGCTATGTTCCAGAGGACATTAACAAATGAAAGACTTTATAATCAGTGCAGGTTTTCTATCCACTGCAATAAATAAGGACTAACAGAATCAGAAAAGTAAATGAAATTTTGAGTAGTTACCCACCCATTGAACAGCATCCATTTTGTTAACTCAGTAAGACAAAAGGCTCAGGGAAGTTATAACAGGTAAACTTGACAGACCTGGAATTGTCTTTAGGAACTTTCTGAAAATTGTATTTTCACAGATCTTTGTTGCTTGTGCCTGCACAGAAGGGTTAATTTACTAGCTGATTCCTGCCCACAAGCACTTGGATGCCATACATAGACTCTTCCCTGGATTTTTTAGTCATCTAAGGCTCTCAGCATGCTGACCTCCCCAAGCATCTTCACCAGGAGGTGCTTAGCCCACAGGAGAAGGAGAAGTTGAAAGAACCAGGAGAGAGTAAAGGCAGGGGGACACTGTCTCAGGAAAAAAGTAGCTGGGTACAGAGAGAGAAATGGCTCACTTGGATGTCAGCTGAAAGAGACTGTCTAAACATGAAGAGCCTGTCTATGTCTTCACTTCAGAAATGTGAGGGTAGACACAACTATGACCGTTTCCCTAAAAACAAAGGGATAAAAAAAAAAAAAAAAAAAAAAAAAGAATACCAAAATCCCCAAAAGAATAACGAGAACAAGAACGAGAAAAGAAGAAGAAGAAGAAGACGAAGAAGAAGATGAAGAAGAAGACGAAGACGAAGACGAAGAAGAAGAAGAAGAAGACAAAGACGAAGAAGAAGAAGAAGAAGAAGAAGAAGAAGAAGAAGAAGAAGAAGAAGAAGAAGAAGAAGAACAAGAACAAGAACAAGAACAAGAACAAGAACAAGAACAAGAACAAGAACAAGAACAAGAACAAGAACAGGAACAAGAAGAACAAGAACAGGAACAGGAATAAGAAAGAACAAGAACAGGAACAGGAACAGGAACAGGAACAGGAACAGGAACAGGAACAGGAACAAGAGGAAGAGGAAGAGGAAGAGGAAGAGGAAGAGGAAGAGGAAGAGGAAGAGGAAGAGGAAGAGGAAGAGGGGGAAGAGGGGGAAGAGGGGGAAGAGGGGGAAGAGGGGGAAGAGGGGGAAGAGGGGGAAGAGGGGGAAGAGGAGGAAGAGGGGGAAGAGGGGGAAGAGGAGGAAGAGGGGGAAGAGGAGGAAGAGGGGGAAGGGGAAGAGGAGGGGGAGGGGGAGGGGGAGGGGGAGGGGGAGGGGAAGGGGAAGGGGAAGGGGAAGGGGAAGGGGAAGGGGAAGGGGAAGGGGAAGGGGAAGGGGAAGGGGAAGGGGAAGGGGAAGGGGAAGGGGAAGGGGAAGGGGAAGGGGAAGGGGAAGGGGAAGGGGAAGGGGAAGGGGAAGGGGAAGGGGAGGGGAAGGGGAAGGGGAAGAACAAAACAACAAGAACAAAAGAGGAGGGGCTTGGAGCCCAAGCTGGTGCTATAGGTCCAGGGTGCTACAGTCCCAGGTCTCCAGGGCTGCTGCGATGAGTTGTCCGTGACCAGGAAAAAACGCACAGTCCAGCCTACCCTGGACTCTGGTTCTTGCTCAGAGAAACTTTCAACAAATAGAAGACTGGGGTTTTTGAACCTCTGGGAGCAAAATTAGAAGAACCACAGGAAGGGTCAAATGTGGAGATAACACTGATCAAATCTATCAGCTATTGTCAGCAGCAAGGTTGCCTGGGCAATCTAAATTCTGGCATTTACTAAATTTTGAATGTTTGACTTTGCAAGTTTAGCATTCTTTCACTCTTTTTAATGTCATTTTAGTCTCTTTGGCAAGACACTGAATAGATGTGTGCATATTTGTAGTTAGGATGCAGTTTTAGAGCATACAGTTTCCATGGAGTGTGTAAATAAATCCTATTTTCAGAACCGTATAAACCAAAAGGCTTTCCCATTCATTTCCTTGACAAATAAGCTGGCTGTTTTACTGAGGCTTGGTGTTTTAATATGTTTGTTAAAGTTGTACTGAGTAGTGCTATAAGAAACACCCACACTTTTTCTCATTCTGTAAGAATTATATGCCCACAGAATTACTTGTTAATACTGCAGATATGTATGTAAATTAGACTCTAAACTCATATTGTTTTCCAATGTGGAAATGACATCCAAGAGAGCTAAATTTTGCAAATTTTTTCTTAAGTTCCAGTTTTATTCCTGTCCAATTGCTCCAGCTATGTATTGCAAAAGGAAAAAATACTTCGCAAAAGTGAAGAAATGGAAAAATAGTCATGCTTTTTTCTTATTTTCTTATTACTTTAAGAGGGAGATATGTAGTGAATTAAACATATGAGTTTTCTAGAACAATAAACGTATTTAAAGGAAGCCATATCCCACGAAGTTGAAATTGCTTGGAAGAATCTGTCAAGACTTCACTAAACAGGGTTGAAGAGTAAGCACAAATGGAGATAGCTGAAGCGCTCAAGAATCTTCAAAAGCCTAGTTCTTATCTTTTCATGAGTATTATTATGGTATTTGAACTCCAGAAGCCCACTCAGATCTGTGGTATCTTGTTTTAGCATAGAGGTCTTTCTCTCTGCTGATGAAGTTATCATAGGAAATTAGTAACAACACACAGCCAAGATGGTGTTTGGTCATGGTTCCTTCTAAAAGTGTAAATCACTTGGAAGTCAAAAAATATGTTTGGCGCTTCCAGGAGTTACACAACGTTGGTAGTTTTCTCTCTGACTTCAATCATTATTTAAACTGTATTTCCACCATTTGAATTTCCTCCATTTGTATTTCTAAAAATGTAATTGCCATTCTGTATTGCAGAGGCCTGTTTTCTGCAGTATGTAGTTCTTCATTGAGAAGATACCATATTTAATCTCTGAGCTATTCAAACTACGTCTGACTTCCCACCTGGTGCAAACAAGAAAACCACCCACAGTAGGAGAATACAAGATTGACCATGCGAGGAAGCAAATGTTTGATCAGCCACTGGGAGGAGGGGAAAGGTGGAGGGATAGTGAAAGGGGTCATTTCAGTAGCTACGAGAATCAGCCCCTGCTCAGGAGGAAGATCCAGTCCAAAACATAACGGGGTGGCTATTTGGGTAGCTGGTACAGAGGTAGATTGTCTCAATTTTAAGTGGTATAGGAGCCATGATACTAAATGAGCACAGATGAAAAGATGTATGGAGGGCAAGGTTGGAGGGCAAAACCCTTGCACTGGCCCTATTCTTGGCCTCATCAATGTAAACACTGACAATTGAGTGCTCTTGGCCCTGTCCATGCAGTTGGCCACAACATTGTGGAAAAAGCTCCACAGTCTGTAAATGTGTTACTCAGAGAAGCAGTAATTTTTGGCCTGACTGCATCAAAGGGAATTACCATGCCTATACCAGCTACAAATGTGAAAATGTGTGTATGTGTGTGCACGTGCACCTGTGCATGTGTCTGTGCAGAATGCCCTAGCAGCAGAGAATATGGCCAAATACTTCAGTTGATATTGGCGCATTTAGTCTTTTGTAGTCTTACATTTATAGGCTACAGCATGCATTTATTTCAAAGTACAAAATGTTGATTCAGGCTGTGTGCACAGAGGAGCTTTTTATAGGTCATTGGGACTAAGAAAGTATTGCCTTTTTCTCATGTCTCATGGTAGTACATCTTGCATATCTTTCAGTTCTGGAAATCTACATTTTGATCTGTTTCAGGATACCAGTAATAATATACTTTTGGAAACAGTTCTCAAGATTACATGAATATCACTATCCATTTTGTCACCTGTCACATCTAAAGATCCACAATACCACAGAAAAATATGCTACAAGCCTGGATTGATGTACTTCGTTTAAGCCTGTTGACATACAATACTTTTTGCTTGCTAATGCTGAATGTGTAAGCTATTTATAGGCATTAAAATCCACCATGAATCTCTTTTTAAGGCTAACTATGTAAAAAGAAAAAGAATGTATGATTATTTTATTTTTACATAAATATATGTACAATGCCAATGTTATGTGTGCATTCAAGGGAGATATGAAAACTCAAATCAACATTACAGCAGCCCAGTCTATTCTATTACTTTTAACCCCATGCCAGCCATGTTTCCTGCCCTGAAAAGCCTTTGAGTCTTTCAGAACATTTCAGGGATTGTCATGTTGCCTACATAACAGAGCTGCAGCTGGAAACTTGCTGTTGCAAATGTAACCCTAAAAATCAATTTGAAAACATGTTCCCATTTCCATTTGATTTTCAAAGGGCAGAATGGAAGATAGTAGTAGTAATGAAGATGAACTGAACCAGTAATTATTTAGCCACTGTGGGATGATATGCAAAAGTAAATCTTGCTGTCAGTTGTAGTCATAACTAGTAACATTTAAGTGCCAAATTTATGAGATGTAGCAATCCGTCCCCATTATACATCAGATGCTTTACTTAAGGTGGGCAAAAGTGAATCCCAATTTTTATCCCAAGTGAAGTTGTCTGGACCTCATGCATAGCAGCTCTGGCTCATTTCAGTACCACATTTCCATTCCGTACAGCAATCTCATGAATTTCAGCCAAGCTTTAAATAGACTATAGCTGTAGTGGTTTGTATACTTTACTAATACTGTATTATATTCGCATCTAAATTGATGGCACTAATCATAACCGTTTTAAGATGTCATCACTAAAGAGCTCTTTGCTGTTATGTAATACATTAGACAAACAACCAGTCTGGATTTTGTGGCCAATTAGCAGGCTTAGCCTCAGGAAGGAGGAACTTTACATTTGCCAGCACTTCAAACCATGGAAGTCTCAATTCCAGCACCTCCCTACTTCTAAATTAACACAAAAATACAAATGCCACAGTTAGCCATAGTGAAGTAATATCACAATATGTACTGAGAAAGAGCATATCACAATTAAGTTGGTGAACATATCTACAGAATTATATTCCTCTGCACAAACTTCCCAAATTAATTAAATAATATTATCTATTTCCTGTTTGCACACATGAAAATACACTGTTTTGGTTTTGGTTTTAACAAAAACGAATTATGGACTTTAATACTTCTGTCTTCTGAAAGATCTCAGGGTAGAAATTCTTTTGACTTCATGAGCTCCCTCATACTGTTGTTAGTACATGCATAGAAAACATTCTTCAAGATTCAGATGCTGCAAAAAGTGGTGTCAGTGATTCATTTATTACTTGCCAATATTTCTTTGAATTCAATACTAAGTTCTAAAATGGAGTACAGAGATTTAATTACTCTGCCATCTATAATAAAGTGAGATCTCTGTAAATCCAAAAGAGAAATATTCCTAGTACAAATGCCAGGCATGAAAAGAGAAATTACCTCACCAAAATTGACATTCTACCTTCAGGTGTGTATACCAGACTCAGTGCTTTTCCCATCTGCTTTCCTAGAACATGAGTAACTCCAATCATATGCATAAGCATTTTTTGTACAAAACAGATACTAGAAGAAACCATTCTCTAGTGTTGTTTCTCTTTTTTTTTTTTTCTTCACCTCCTCTCTCCTAGGCTTTTCTAGTTTTTGACATTTATTATGTCCTGCATCAGAAGCATTGAATTTCAGCAGTAAATGCAGTGATTATCCCATATTCATGAGATTTGTGAAACACTGCAGAACAAGAAGTTCTGCACAAACTTCCAAAATATAAACCATTATATTATTTACACACGTATAAACAGAATGTTAAATTTAAAAAACTGAAAGAGCTGAGAGATGAGCTGAGCACTAGGTATTTGCTTGCATCTTTTTGTAATCCAGTTACTAAATTTTTGCTACATAATGTTTTTCTAAGCAAATATTCATTGAGCTAGCAAAAGTATTAGAGCTAATTACTGTAGTTTTCCTTTAAGATGGCATTTTTACATTACACCCACTCCCAGGATTACAATTTTGTTTTGACTTGCACAATAATATTTAACTGATGGATGGAATGAGATTATTACCTCAAATGCTTCAGCATAAATGTATACCAGAAACTCTAATATTTTCCCATCCCTTATGGACAAGCCCAAGAAGAGCTTCGAAGTCCTGTCACTGATGGTGGTGAATAATTTAATAAAGATATAATTTTAAATATTCACCTTTATCCAGAAAAATACTTGAGCTTATACTTAATTTTAAGTGTAGGTACATTCGCTCCCACAGGGCTATTCATATGCCTTGACTCTTTGCTGGTCTGGGTCTAATTGGCAAAAGATGTTATAATCAAGTTAAAGGCTAGGTTGCCACTTCAGGCACAGCCTTAAGCAAGAGGTGATGTTTAAGCAGCCCCATCTAACAATCTATACTGGAAATATTTCTGTTCACAGACATATACAGACCTTTTCAGTTAAAACCTCTTGCACTGGCTCAGCTACTCAAGTGAAAAAAATACCCCTTATACAAGGAACTGGGAATCAATTCTCACAGCCCTAATTCCTTTGTTAAACAAACGCTGATATTTATGTTGGATAAATCCTTTTCTAGATGCTTCTCTTTCTGTTACTCACTTACACATTTTCTTCCTTTTAAAGGAATGTGAGTTTTATTGTATTATGTCCAAGAAGTATTTTTTCCCTTCCTCACACCCTTCTTGAGACGTCAGAATGAGGATACCTTCTGTAAGACACTCAGGAATGGTGGAAGCTTCCTCTATTAGGACACGTATACACAGATGGCCATGCTGGTGTATCACAAAGAGCATACAGAAAACTCAGCCATTCAGTTTTACCTCCTTACAGTGCTGGCTCCTACTGTGAGTATCAGTATCTGAATCCTGCTACGGTCCAGATTTAAATATTCATCCTGGAGCAAGTTAAATACACATTTTTATTCAGTGATATCATTTACCATTTTTTTTCAGTCACTTCTTTCTCTGTCCAAGAGTGAGGAGCTCAGTTAATAAAATCAGGAAGAAATGGGTATATAAATATTTCCAGAAGAATAGTTATATCTTTAATGCCCTACAATACCAGGTTATCAACATATTCTTGCTAAGATTCCCAGAGTACAAGCAATATCAGAGCAGGTTTTAAAAAATATAGCTAGATCTGTATCTATCTACAACCCGATAGTTGTAGGACAGGATGTTTCCCTATTATCCAAAAGTGGTGTAAAATTCTTTTGAAGAAATGTTTTTGTTGGTACTTTTATACTGTTGCTGTCTCTCTTTTGACATGTCTCTGTAGCTTGTGTGAGTTAGTTTGTGAACTAATTTAAACCAAGAAAGACAAATGTATTTTTTAAAAAATTGTCCCATGCTGACAAGCAGACTGATCATTTTGCATTCTAGTTTTTGTGAGGGGGGATAAAATTGCTATATAACATTTTAGATTAAAAAAAGAAATATTTAGCATTAAATATTCAACATTAAAGATCCTCAAATTTAAAAATAAATCTACAGCCTTTCTTCTAAAAATGCTGCTGTCAAGTACTGCTGATTCTCGTTCAGGAAACACACCATGTAAGAATATTCTATTTATCAAGCTAAAGAAGAAAATGCTTTGAAAAATTAGAGACCTCTGGTATAGCCTATCAGAGTTTTCTTTATTGAACAAATGTGTTAGGAAATATCGTCCATTCATGGACCGTCCAACAATTTTCTGGTTTGGGGAACTGTGATGCTGACATATGTCAGTGGCATTTCTTAACAAGTTTGACTTCAGAGACTTAGTGTTTTTAAAGCACTTTCTCAGGAACTTTATCCTTGTGACCAATGACCCTATAAAATATGCAAGATTAGCTGTACATATACATGACTTAAAAGGTGAAGTCATATTGTCACTGGACAGAGGGTAATCAGTTTATATTCCTTCACAGAAATACAGCTGGGGTGATTTTTGCCTTCTCTTGCTAGTCCTCAGTCTATTTCTCTGACTAGTCTTCCCTTAATTAATTTGTGGAAATATTAACACAGTATTGAAAAAATTATAGGAACCAAGAACCTTGGCTGAATATTGTCCAAGTGCCTAAGGGGAAAGATGGGAGTTGGAAACCTGCTTCAATGCTGTGTCTTCTCTCAACAGGTGACTGTGGACCACATGGTGCCGGTCTTTCTCCAAGGCTTACTCCATGCCCTGCCTCCCTGGACAGTAAAGGCTCTACAAGTGCTGTGCTGGTGTTGTGCTGGGATAAAATGAGGTTACAACCAGAGTCACATTAGAGTGAAAGCCATACACAGCAGGAATACACAGCCCAGTCTCCATAGCTTCATGGGTATGTTTTTTAAAGTATGGGATACTAGTCTTATTCATTCTCAGTGAGTTCAGAAAGTAAATGCCATAGTGCTCTTATAAGGTAGTGTACACTCAATGGTTAGTAATACTTAAGTAACGATAACAACAGGAAGAGTATTTTCTCTGGAGATTGCAAAGCTAAAATTGGTTTGCCCTACAGCTGGATAAAGTGAAGTTCGATCCATCTAGCAAGCCAGTCAACAGCCTTCAGCCACTGTTCAATCTGGTTTGTGGCTTTTACAGTTTAAGATTCATAAAAACATTAAATGGACTGTTGTAATGCTTTTAAAATATCCTAAATGACCTCCTTTCTGTGGTTACAAGTGCTGAGCCCTCCTGATGGATATTTCAGTTCCAACACCAGATCAGAAGGCCGGCATATCTCAGCACTTTATGACATCTAACATCACATTCCTGATCCTCCAGCCAGTGAGAAGAAATACGGATGGTTAAAACTAATTGTACCATCTGGTATTACCAGCCTTCTGGAAAGAAGGTGGAATGTAAGTCACCCTGAGTGGAACAAAATGAGTAAAGTGTTTTGGTTTTTTTTTTCCAATAAAAATATAACCAAACCTATGTATATTTGAATCAAATGAATTGATAATGTCACCATTTATAATAACATGATGCACTACATTTTTTTCTAATGTCATATTCAACAATTATGAAAATAAAGGACATTCCACCTCAAGAACAGTGGTTATAATATTGTGCAAGTCTGCAGCAATCAAAAGTTATTAAATGATGTGTGTTCAGTTGCTTACAAAACATTAATTTGTTGCTGCCATTACAGTTTCACGTTCGTGCTAGTAAAACAATTAGTAACTGGCAGTAATTGCAGTCATTTTAATAAAACAACCATGGCTTGAATGGATGCAGAGATTGAATCTCCTAGCCCTGATTCTGCAGGGCAAAGCATAGTAAGAGAGACAGCAGGCTGTGAGGTTGTTCAGGTTGTATTTTGTGTGAGACGCTGAATTGGGCCGGGAGTGATGGAGAGCAGCACATCCTTGGAGGGACTCCTGCCTCCCCAGTGCAGCTTTCCAGGCATGAGGCACCACGTCTGAGCCAATTACCCAGCCTTCTCCAGCAGTGAGAGAGGAAAGCAAGACAGTCATACAAAAACATGCATCCGCATTGAAAACATGGTTGTAAGACAGTCATTTAGGGTGAACTCCTTCAATGGGCTGACGTTGAGTGGCCATTGACTCCAGCAGGGTAAGGCCAATGGAGAGACACAGAAATGCATTTTCTGGGTTAGCCTCTCAGACATGTTTTGTTCCTCCTAGCCCTTCAGAAACACCAGCTGCTGTGTCTACACAAGCTCAAAACCTGCAATTGGCTCACACATAACATGTCTGCATTTTTTTTTTTTAAAAAAAGAAAAAAAAAAGAGAGAGAGAGAGATTTTTTAAAAATTTATGCATAACCTTTCATTGTTATGAAAATTTCTTTGAAGTTCTTCTGTGGGAAGGCCCTATTTATGCCCTCTTCACTGGCTACAGTGAATCAGTGATTCTTTCACATTTTTTGCAGCTTGAAAAGGCCTGCTTTGGGTGTGGAAAATGAAATGAGACCAGAAATGAGACAGAAGTTTGGTTTTCCCAGGTATGTAACATGGAGGCAATGGAGGCAAGAAAGTCATTTTCAAAGAAATTCTATTTACTTTTCTCTCGAGCAAATGACATGATTAAATATTTATCTTCATAATTGTAGTCAGATGTTGAATATAGAAAGAAGTACACATAAAAAGGTAAGCTTGCCTCAAAAAACGCTGATGCTGTGGATTTAAGCAATAAATGCATTAAAGCCTCTGCAGATCCTACAACATATTCAGTGCATGAAGTTACTCAGCAAATTTATTTGATGAGTTAAGTGAGAGTATACCTTCTAATTTGTTTTCATCCTTAATTATCCATTTATTCTTTTGATTCATACACGGTAATTTCATACTGTTGATTCCCTCTTGACCTTGTGCTTGTAACTGAATCCTGAGATCTGGCTTGTGGCCCAGGAATACGTAGAAAATTGTTTATATTAGCAGCAAGCTGCCTTGAGCTGCAATGTTTTGATTTAACGTTATAACTGTACTAAAAGTAGCATAGCTTTCCCATGTACTCTCTATTCTGTTCAAATCCCTTGTCATTATAACAGATGTTTGGATTATTGTTCTGTAAACTATGTCAGAATTTCAATCTCTAGTATCTGTTTATTATTCTCCAAGGGTGATATTACAAATGTTCTCATGCACAGTTAATACTTATAATACAGCCTGTCTTTTTCCCATAAAAGCTCTAAGCAGAAAGGTTTTGTTAATCAGAGTAAATATGACTAATTTTAGAAGCAGATTTTTTGTTTGTTTGTTTAAAGTGTATTTGGGAAAGTTTTTGAAACTGAAGGTGGTAGGTACCATTCCTTTTCATGGTACATATGAAAGGAATAGAGGATACTATTTTGGTTACATGCTCCAATAAGACACTCTGGAAAATATAAATAATATAAAATAAAATAAAATAAAATAATAAAATAAAATAAAATAAATAAAATAAATCATAAAATAAAAGGTCCTTTTATAAATAAAATTGAAATACAGACATTTAATTTTTTGTTCTGAAGCCATAATAGCCCTCTGCAATTTTATATTTTTAATCTAATTGCATGCCAAGTTGTGAAAGGCATGTTTGCTGGAAGAACACATTTAACCTTGCTGCTATAGACTGTGAAATAATAATAATATAAGCTGATTATTAGAATGAGAGACCAGAAGAGAGTGAGATTCTTTTTAAAGATTTTAAAGATTTAGAAATAAGAAGCTACTCCTGTTTTAAGGAAGATGAACTTTTGTAAAATCCTTGTTAGCTCTAAAAATAATACCCATTTTTATGGAAAGGTGTCTTTTTTTTTTTTTTTTTTTTAATAATGTTTTAAAAGCTTGAAATATTACTTTCCTTCTGCGTTTTGAATACTTACAGTAGATCTCTCTGATATGTGATTTCCTGAGTGGTTTGATCCACTTCGAGGTTGCCTGGACAAAAAAATTAAAACACAAAAAATAAAAAAATCCCTGTTATATATTCAGTATGAAAAACGACAATGAAATATTTTCTGATTGATAATATTTAAGTGTATTGTTCATGCTTCTAGATCCATAAAAACTAAGCTAATGACCTCCAGAGTAATTCTGCTTCCATATACACATATACTCTATGAAAATGTATACTTCTGACTTCTACTTAGTATGCTTTCTCTTTCCCTTCTTTTATATATATATATATATTATTTATTTATTTTTTCTCTAGTCTGCTTATCATTAAGCTGTGTTATCATTGCTTATTTATTATGGAGTACATTTCTAAGGGTGGTGTGCATCTGTGGATACTCATCTCCTCTGGAAATGCTATAGGAATCTCTATTCCTGATATGAAAATTGCCTTAGAGCTAAAGGACAGTCCTCATATCTTGCAGGAAATCAGCTGGAGATGCAAATTTCAGGGTGATGGGGCAATTATCAACAAAACTGAACCGACAGAAAAAAAGCGCTGGTGCTGCTCTTAATCACTTTTGCCTAAGAAAGGGAATTTAGCCACAGTCTACTTCAAAGACTTTGTTGGAATCCCTACACGTATTATGTTTGCATTTGGGATAAAAAAAACAAGGTCAGCTTCGGAAATGATGAATGCCTTTTTGCTGAAAGCTGTACCGAACGTCCTTGAGTTTAATCAAAACTATTTGTTTTTAGTCAGCTTTGCTGTTGTCTCTTTTACTCTTGTCCACTGATAGCTTGACATTAATGACATCATAAATCATGTGAAGTGGCGGCTAGGGTTTGGTAGCATTTCAAGTGTTTGTTGAGATGTCCTGGGCTATCTGAGAAGCTGGTGCGAGGAGGGATATTGGGCTGGTCTAAACCTCCAGTCTGCATTGTTCCATTGTTAAAAACATGCAATCTGCATATTAAAAACTTGGGCTTTTACCAAAGGGTAGTCTATATATTCTTTCTTATATGCTCCGCTGGTGGAAAATTACTGTGTGATTATTTCAGAGGCCTTCCCCCAGGATGTCAGCATGTTAGAAACCTTGTGAAAAAGATGCATCACACAAAGAAATATATGACTTTGGTTTGTAGATTTGTTTACAGGGAAGCATGGGTGTAAACTTGTGCTCTTCCCATCTCTATGTGATTCAGTCAATTGAGAACTGAGGAATAAGCCCAATTTACACAAATCCATCATTTAATGGTTTTGCTGCCTTTTTTTTTTTTTCCTCTAAATAGCAAAAACATAAAACATCAGCCCTTTGAAAATGTTTTCTTTGAAAAATGTTTAGCTGTTATCAGTTATGTGTTTCAGAAAGATTTCACTGGATCATTGTATGTTTTATAGCTTGTTATCTGCATGGCTATATTCTTAGAACATGCTTTCTGTTATCTTTGTACTGTACGGCAACGAGAATGGAGAGCTCGTCCTTTGAATGTTATTTATTCAGCTGGATTCTCTTACATTACATTACATTACAACATGTAATTTGCAGGCCACTACACAGAGCATTTGTTCTGTTATCTTCCCTAACCCTCACAAGGTTTATTCATTGTAAGGAATATCGCTTCTTTGTGGAAAGGGGCCTCCCAAAAGTTGGAGGATGTCTTTTGTTCAGAGACTTAGAAGAATTTGTGCTTGAAAACAGCACCTACTGTGTGCTACGGGGAGGGGAGACGAAAAAGGGGAGGAGGGGGACACGACACACGACATACAGCATATCATTGTGGTTTCAATTCCACAGCTCCTTGTTTAGCAAATCTGTTAAAGAATGTGTTCACCTCCCACCAACTTGAACATGCTTAAGGTTAATTGCTTACTTCTGCTGCTTAGTTTAAAGCTGCCTGTGTGACTAACAAATGGTGCTGGTAGCATGGCCAAGATGTCAACATGAAGTTTCTGAGGTCCACATACATTAAAATGTGGATATTGACTCCCCCTTCCATGGGAAATTCAGAAAAAAATTGAACTGAGGAACGTGTACATTGCACGTGATTTTGGAGAAGGCAGTCGCTGTGTTTGCATCACTAAATACATGACATTGTTAGTGGCAGGGGAGCAGTACTGAGAGTTCTCACCACAGCAAGTGAAACAAAATGAAAAGGGCCTCTCTTTGTATAGATATAATATATGTAATACACCCGTTCTGTTTTCAGTGGCCTAGGCCTGGAAAAAGGCCTTCATTTGAAGTCCCCTGTGGGTCCCGGCTGAGTGGACGTCTCTCTGCCTCCCCTTGCCTTTCCTGTCCTGTCTTGAATTTCTCGCCTGGAACCAGGTGAGGGACTTTAAGCACTTCTGAGTCTACACAGCACGAGCCACACTGCAGATCCTGTACGTACAGTAAATGATGGTAATTACAGCGAAGGGTCTGGGGTATTATTTATTTCTCACCAGCAGACAGCACCTGACAGTCTTTGTATATCAAGTTGTTATTAAAATCCTACGTCTGGATGTTAAGCTGACTTATTTTATAACTAATCTTCTTTTACAAGTAATCATGAACTATGTATAAAGTTTGGTAAGTAAATTCATCTAATTTGACAGGAGAAATATTAAAATGAAATAATTTATGTCATAAAATACACCATAGTAACTTGTTTTTGTGATTGCCAAATGGTGTTTCATTACTACATTGTTGTAAACATCTTTTGAGTAATTTCAGTCTTGTATTAAGACTGGATTTGCATGATAACACATCATTTTGTTACTTATAGAATGCATTTTCTGAGGATTTTGAGTATAAATCTCTTCTGAATTATCTTGCCACATTGAGGCTGGGGACATACAGAAATCTTTACTGATGACTCCCATCCACAGAGTGTGTCACCAACCTTATTGCTCTGTGCTATAATGCTGGAAATGGGTAGAGCTTCAGTGGAGCTGGGAGAGAGATCTGCGTCCATTTCCTTTGCTGAACAGAGAAAGCTTTCCAATTTGGGTTGTGGGCAAACTTTGATTTCCTGAAGTATGGCTGTTGATATAGGACAACTGACAATGTAACCTCATGAAAACAGTTTGAGCAGAATTTTATTAACAGATAGACAAAAAAAAAAAAAGTTTTAATTTGCTTTTAGGGTTGGGTTTTATCTAACTGGATAAATACAAAACAAGACAGAAAACGTGGGAGGGAGGCCCATGTTTAAAAATAAACTACCCGGAGATAATTATGCAAAACTGGGTACTTAAATCTCAATATGAGAAAGGGAACTTCTGTAGAATATTTTGGCATCCTTCAGCATTTGCAGAGACCCAGTCTAATGCAATCCAAATTCAGTCAAGGAACCATGAAAGTGTTGACGCAGCACCTTTGTCCTTTGGGTGTCTTCTGGTCTTAATTTAAGGTACCCTTTAAGTGTGTGTATATATATATATATATATATATAATTTATTTATTTATTTATTTATTTTCTGTCCACATCCTGTTACCAAAGTATTAAAAATAAGTCCCACTTTGCAGGCCACAGAAAACCCTTACCAACAGAATGTGGATTTCAACGGGAACACTCGTATCAGACCAGTGTGTATGTCAGATCCTAAGAAGCAGTGCAAGCTGCTCACTGAGTCAGTGTGTAATGTCACCGGGCCGTGTGTAAATTTTTTATGGTTGATCACTTTCTAACTGACCACCCTCACCCTTTGCACAGCAGGTTCACTAGGAATAAACTGCAAATCTATCCAAGGTGTGAAAGGAGGCCAGAAATCACTAAACTGGGTGAATAACAATGTGTTGAGGACATTTAGCATGCTTAGGGCATGACAACAAATCTCATGACTCTTTTTCTAAAATGCTGAGACTTTACATGTCGGTAATTATAAGTATATTAGATAGGAAGGACAAAATCTCCATAACCAGGCAGTAAAATGTAACATTACATCATTTGCTGTTTTGTTAACACAGTCTGTTTGAAGAAGCAATTTAAAGAAGTATTTAAAGAAACTTTAAAAATAAATAAATAAAAATTATACAATGCAAGAGCTCATTTAAAATTATGTGTTTTGAAATATAACTATATATAAATATAAATAGTTATAGATATAAATAGTTCTATCTAGCACAGGAACACTGACCGATGTAAGGAAACCACAGGAGGTATAAGATGTATACACTCTACAGTAGTATTTTACTATAAAAGCATGGACCCCTGCTGGCATATGTAATTTAATGTGCAGCATGCCTCTCCTAATTCAATCAGGTCTCTACATCCCTTCTTTTATATTCCAATTGGATTCCATGTGCTAAAGCCATCAAGATTTTCAGGATGAAATGAATGCTTGTATTAATCCAGCAATTTCCATTTAAAACACAGCATCGATTTGATTAATAAGGTTTGATGCTGAATAATTATATGGCAAATATGTAGGATATAGAAAAACCACAGATGTGACCACCAGCAAAAGCCTTGTGGGAGAAGAGGGTCAAAGGGAAGCAATGGCCATGACTGAGGTGATGAATTCTTGGCTTTCCTCTTATGCAATTAACAAGCAATGCTTCTATTAATTTGCCACCCCCAGAGTCTTCACTGGTCAGATGCGTCAGGGTCAAGGGGCATAGGGGCAGAGCAGGGGTCAGCATCACAGCAGCCCTGAAAAGAAATGGGAAAATGAAAGAAATCCAACTTAAATGGTAGAGTATACTTTTAACGGGAGGGCAGGGGGGGAGGCAGGGAGGAATGGAAGGTATCACTTTAATGTTAAGACTCCTGTTTTAGAATAATAAAAATGTTCTGTGCACATTTAATTCAAAGTAATCAATCTGAGGTACAGCACTTGAGCATCCAATAAAAGAAAATCAATGTGGTCTCTACAAGAGAAGACAAACAATGCCAGCTTTTACTAAAGGGATTATAGGTTAACATTTATTCAGTGTATTGTAATCTGATGTCAAGTGGTATAAAATCAAGCCAACAATCCATTACCACCCGTTATAGGCTAGGTGCTGATCTCATGCAAATTGACTTTTCATAGAACTTATTAAATCATTTCTGTGTTCTAGCTATGGAACATTTTTCTACAGCTTCTGAACTTCAATAAATTCTATTTCATACTTGTACTGAGGAATATCAAAAAGAAAAATATTTGTCATTTCAAAGTACAGTTTAAATTTTTTCCTGGTTTCTTTGTGCTTCCCATCATTAATTAATCAAATGGAATTTATTTTGTCTTAGATTAGTAACAGGCAAAAAAGCAAAACAACAACAACAAAAAACAAATAAACAAACAAAAACAACAACAACAACAAACAACAACAACAACAACAAAATTATTTCAGAGACAACATAAAACTGTAGTTCTTTGACTTTCCAGTTAGGTCCTGTATGCCTCCCACAAGTGTCATTAATTATTTAATTAAGTGGTATTAATAAATTGACTGAAAAAAATGTTAAGCTTTTAAAAGATGTTTATGCTGTTTGGATATAATCATGGTATTTTGTAATAAAGATGTTTTGCAGGGAAGAAGGATTTGATGCAAATGTCAGCTCTCAAAGGAAATCTTTGACAATGAAAGGTCCAATCCTGTTCCCGAGCAAAATCAATGGGAATTTGCCATTGATGTTGGTCAGGGTGGAACTGGGCCCTCATGCCTGCATTTAATAAGCCACAGTAAAAGGAGTAAAGTCCTTTAAATGATGTATCATAAAAAAGGATTTGTATCAATCACATACATTTTCTAGGTGTTAATTCATAGGAATACAGGGGGCTTAAGCATGTGGCTCATAACCCCAATTTGTCCTGTTAGTTGCTGGCTGTAGCAATAGCCACTTGTTCCTATCAGCTGGAATAAGGACAAGCACAGTGCTCTTTTCAAGTTTCAAGAAAAGGTAGTAATCTTAAATTTAACATAGTACAAAATAGCTACATGAGCTGTCAAAGTTAACATTATTTTTGAAACAGTCTGGTTCCCTTGTTAGGGTTGGGTCACTTTTATGTGTGCGGAAAAACATTACCACATGTTTGAAAATATTGCTGATATTCTGCAGATTGTATTGCACTGCAGTTCTTCACTACTTCAAAACACTTCAGAGTTAGATGGAGGTAGGAAGGGAAATTGGACATGACACTATTTTTATTATAAAAACTAAGTTTGGTTTTACCACCCTTGACAAAACAGAACATTTTAGCCAGGAAGTTTTGTCTTTTTTTTTCCCCCTTTTTTTTATAGGTAAACTTGTGGCTCTAAAAGGAAATCAAAACCCCGAGGCTCTCAATGTCGTTGTTGCTCTTCTAACACGCTAAACAGTGAGGGCAGCGAGAACTGTGATTATTTGGGTAATGGAAGATAAGAGAGGAAAATGATTCCATGGATTTGGCCAAGAGAAAAAATTAAAGCAGTATTATACCTTCCTTTTGCTCTACTGATTATTTAATCATTTTTACAAGTCAGTGCACAAATTTCTGCCTTAATTTCCCTTCTATATAACATGAAAACTTCCTTTTTCTTCACAACATCCTCTTGGCTATCTGCATGGACAGATCTATGTAACTACTACAGGGAGGAGCCCCTTTTCAGGGATCGATGCTAAAGGACTGCTTGAGCCTCAAAATTCGTCTACCAGTATGGAAGTAATTTGTTCTATCTCTTAGAAGAAATAAGATGAGATCACAGGGTGTTTGGATCCAGGCAAATGCGGACTGAAATAAATGTCAATCAGTTCCCGGACTGGGGTCAGAACCAAGAGGAAAGCCCTCTGGGATGCCTCCATCCTATCTCCACAAAAGGGGCATGTTTGGGTGGGAGCAGCAGAAAGGAAAGAGGGGATCAGGGGGGAGTGGTGCTGGTTGAGCTGAGATCTCCTGGGGTGTGGAGAAGTGGACATATTTTGAACTAACCGCTGTTTTCCTCTGTTCTCTTCATTTTCCACCAAAAACACTTCACTTTTCCTGACAGAGGCTGCCAAGCTGGAGGGATTTTTCCATGATAGCTGAAGCAGCACCATCGAGGTGGATGCTGCCCTGCAGAACTGATTGCTCACCCCACTAAACACTTGATGCCACCAGCTTTGCCACGGAAGCCACCCAGAATTTAAATGGCTGGTGGTGAGAATTTCCAGTTAAAATGTCAAAGTGAAGTGGGTAGGTTCTTTTCCTTTCCCCTTTCTGAACAGAGAAACTTGATGTAGAAGCTCTGAAAGGCATTTTGCTTTTGCATTGTTCAGCAGAGGGCCACAGAAGGTCTCCAGCAGGTCACCACGCAAGTACAGTTAACAGTGGGCTTTAGACAGATACCACCAGTTATAGGTGATTGAATATCAAGGGCTGAGCAGCGCTTACTGTGCCCACTGTTGTGAGACTTCAATTCATTATTGTAACGGGAAGAATCAACGCCGCGGCTGCACAGGACATGGTTGTAGTATTGATTGGGGTCCTCACAAGTCTTCTCTTAGGATGCAGAGTGCAGTCAAACATGCACAAACATCGTTCAGTTCCCCTGATTCTGTCATGTGTTCCCTGTACCTCACACTAAAGCAGCCTCCAGCCACAGGAAAATGCCTCTTTAGTTGAAGGCAGACAGGGCTCTAAGCCTGACTCGAGGGGCTTATGCAGATGTGGTGACCTTTCTTCCAGAGACCAGATTTTACACTCAAATTGCCATTAAAGCTCTGCATTCCCTCGAGGCCCACAGTCAACTTGTGTGTTTTCTCCATTAGGGTTAAAAGTCAGTGTGGCACTGTGCCCACGCTGCATACTAAACAAGAGCAGAGCACAAGCAGGCAGCCTTCCATCCAAGAGAAATTGCACCTTTTTTTTTTTTTTTTGAATACAGGCTATTTTCTATGGTGATAAATGCACTATCTAACTAGGCTAGTGAGAGATCACTTGCTGCAAGCAGCAAGTATAAAGGAAATGCAGCACTTTTCTCTCTCTCCAAATTAACTATAAAATCCTCTGCTAACAAAAGCAGCTTCTATCTGCACTCAATATCAGCAAACACAGTTTTAAAGTGCTGAACTGGAAGTGAAGGGTGTTTCCTCCTCCTTTGGGCACCTGCTTCTTCCAGACCCCCACGTGAGCAACCCCACGAGCAACCTGCACATTGGGTTGGATGCCAGCCAGTCTACGTTTACATTGTTGATGGCACATAGAACCCCTGCAGTCCTCCTCCATGAGCTACTGAAGGCCCAGACTGAGAGCTTTGGTCCCTGTGCACACGTTGTAGAGAGTTCAGCAGACAATGGAGGTAAAATTCCTACTAAAGATTAGTAGAGTTATGCCATTATCTTCAATACAATCACAGTTTCATCCAGGGTTTTTTCCATGATGGACCCTCTAGTGACCCTGCCCTGACTCTCCCTCAGCGCTGTGGGTGTGCACACTTGCAAACATCATCTACCAGATTTCACCTTTTGGAGCAACCTACTGCCAGCAATGGGTGTAGAAAATACTGTGGCCTTGGGGAGGAGAGGTGTTTACAAATTTCACTTCCTCTTGCAAAACAAGGCCAGAGTCACCTTCCTGTGTTGCTGAATGTCTATCATGTGTTGTGCAGAAACTGAACAATTAACTTTTTACATAATAGGCATATGTGAGAGCTCTGTTGTGCTTTACAAAGGATAAATACCCATCAGTCTGTAAAAGGAACAGACAATACGGACAATTTCAAAAGTAGTATTTGAGGAAAGAAAGCAAAAAGCTGCACACTTCAGGAATTAAACCCAAACTGTAAGTTTCCATATGTAATGTTTTATACCTACAGCTGCAAGTGGAAATGATAAAACATTTTTTATTAAAAATTACTTGAAGAGGACCTAGAAAATTTTCTTTAAAATAGAACAGAGTATTAATTATGAAGGTCTAATGACACATCAGACAAAAGCCATATCCCTGCAGTTCAGTGGAGACTTCAGAAAATTCATATGATGAGACACATTTCTTGACAGAAGCTTTGGATAAAATATCTAATCAAAGTTTTGAGAGAAATCAGATGTTTTCACCCCTAAGTTAAATATGTGTATAAACCATTCAGAAATCACTTTTCAGTGTTAAAACAAATTTGCTGTAAAGACAGTACAGGAGACTGCAAACATGTCTGCAAGCAGGAGGTGACTCCTATTGGCTTATCTTTAAAAGAGAATATGCTTTTTTAAGAGAAGGTGATGATTTTCATTTGATCTGATCAGATGAATCTTTTCTCTCTGCTGCCCTGAAATTTTTACCTTGTTTATGAAGTTATGTAGAGCATCAGAACACAATTATGAGTTATGAAGGCATCGATTTTATCATTAAAAAGAATAAAAACACAGAACCCTTATGTCCTGTCCAGCTCAATGGCAACAGTGATCTGTAGCTTGTATCACAGGTTTTTCCTCTGATTGCTGAACAATGCATTAAACACAATATTTACAAGAAAGAAAAAAAATAGGAGCCTTAAATGTCACTATGGTTGACAGTTAACAGAATTAGGTGGGCAACAACTTCAATGAGAATCTGGGCCTGCGAAGGAAATATCCCATATGTGCTCACTGTTGGGATCTGACTTAATTAAAATATGAATGTTATTGACTCTAGCCCCCTCATAAGCCTGTGTTACCAGAATTCTGACTATATTTTTGAATATATTTGGTTATTAGACAAGACCAAAAAGACAGTAACTCTTCTGGAGATCACACAAATGCATTCTATAAATAATTTCTTTACATGTGTGCTGAATATATTTGCTTTCCTCTACAATGAGGTAGAAAAGTACTTCAGATACTTCAATACTTTCTCTGTGTACGCTGCACACTACCTCCTTACCTAGGCAAAACCTAGTACACGTATTTTGCAAGTTTTTGAGAAAAATAAACTTTTCCTACAAGCCTCACCATATCTGCAGTGCTACTCTGAATCACTCATGAAGCAATAGTCTCTGAAAAATAAGAGCTTCATATCAGCCAGAGCAAGAGAAGTGTTTGCCTGTAGCTGCATGCAAGCAGAGATCTTTTGTACTTTCCCAGCTGACCCTTAGGTCTGCTGTTTCCAAGTCCATCATGATTACATGATGAGCTGCTTCAGTCATTCTGGAAGGTATTTTCTCCCTTTTTATTTGTTATATATCTCAGTGATATCTTTCTCTAGTTGTTCTTCAGGCTATTGCCATGACATTTCAGTTCAACTTCATTTACTTATCACAAAGGGATCTCAGTGGGATTCTTTGGCAAGTGAGAACTATTAATAATAGGTTTCATGTCATATTAAAAAGTCAGTAGGCTATGACTTAATACTGAAATGGAATGTCAAACTTTATGTTGACTTTCTTGTGACTGTCTGTCTGTTTGTTTGAGAAGCTCAAAGTTTTCAGCTATAGCAGTGAGTTTTCTTAAAAAGAAAGCTCACAATTTGCACTAGAAACACCCAATATTAAAATAAATAAATAAATAAATGGTTTTATTTGCCTGAAAATAAATGTTTGAAAAAAATGACCTAGAGCATTATTTAGAAAATAAAAAAATATTTATTTAAGAGCCTGTTACAGCTTTTAATATATATATACATATGATAAATAGTAAAATAGATCCAAAGAAACAATTCTGGCCTAGTAGAAAGGTACAGCAAATATTTATTTGTCTATTTTTTTATAATACATTGCATTTATCGAGCTGAGCAGCTCTGAAGGGGTTCTTCTGGTCTATTAGATTAATGTAAAATGGCATGAACTAAGGTCATTCTAATCCCAGAAACCTATTCACGTTTTGGTGGCCATGTCTTTTGAGTTTCCTTTTTGAGCTTCCTGACAATCTTTGGGTAGTTAACCAAATTTTACAGGGTATATTATAGTTACAACAAAGGCCAGGAATTTTACTGAAATTTTGTAGCCAAACACTGGATGAAAACAGCTGGACTGATAGAAGATAATGGTGCATTGTCCTCTTGGACTTTGTGGAAGCAAAAGCATTTAGACTTCTAATTTCCAATGTGTACTGCAGAATGCACCAGTTTTCCTAGCTATACTCAAGATAAGATAAAACTGAATCTCAGCTTAAAAACACCAGAAATATTTATCCCTATATTTCTCTAAAGATGGTAAACAAATAAATAAAAGAGAACAAAATGAAATCCACTATTACCAGTGAGAGTTTGGCCACAAATGCAGTTGCAGCAACCACATTCCTACCTTCATCCTTCTGGGGGGCTGTTTCATAAGACAGGTAAAAAATAAAGCCCCTGCTTCTACAGTCATCATCCCTGTGGGACAGACCCCACCCTACAAACGTTCAATTGCTTTGGTAGAAGCAACCACCTAATGTGGTGCTTCTTCCCCCTTCTGTCCCTCACTGCATCCCTTTCTCTAGTAGCATTTCTACTCTGTCCTGTGGGTTTGTCCCCTAGGACATTAGTAGTCAGCTCAGGCATGTGTTAACAGCAAGGCTGCCACTGACTGCCAAAGAGCCATTTTTGCACTTGGTGAAAATGAACCGGGCACTGGGACTCCCATCGAACCTCTGGCTGGCCAGGCATCAAAGCACCACAGCCACCATTCAGCACCACTTACATCTGTGATTAAGGTCCTGCAATTCACTAAGTAAAAAGCAGCGTTATAACATGAGAACACAATCATCTAGGGACAATGAAAATGTACATTTTATTTTAATTAATGGGATTAAGCACTTTACAGTTTCTCATAGTAAGTGTTAAGTCCCATCATGTAAATTTATTTTTATTTTCCAACTGATCCACCGTAAGGTAATGAATGTTGTTATATCTGAATAAAAAGCCATATGCAAAATGACCACAAAGATATCCCAGTGTTCCCAGAACACTTAATGCTCAACAATTTAAAACTAAAAATGGAAGAAGGTACCAACAGTTTATGTGAATCATGACACAGCAGAACGACCATGTTCTGCTTTGTAACAGGACTGGTATTTATTGTTCGTTATATCATAAAGGGTACAATCCTTATCTTTTGTAACATGAAAACAGACAAAGTGATTTTAATGCATAAATATTGTACAAAAAACACAAGGAAGACTCCTCTGCATGCCTGCTGTCTTGTGCCAAGCTTCCAGAGTGTGTTATTACAGCGGCATTAAAAGCTTGTGAGGACAACAGGCTTATATGTTAAAAAAGTACTAGTCCACCCTAAAGATGCCGTTATAATCAATTCAGGTAACATCAAAGAAAAATATAATACAAATGAGGAAGAGACTTCTGCACGCTTGCCAACTCTTTAACCCTCTCAGACACCCAGAGATGAAGAAGCTGAGTAAGACTTCTTGGTAGTATGATAATTAAGGATTTGTAAGCAATAATATGTGCCCCTGTAGATGAAACAATAACCTTTAACCCACCTGAGACCAGCTCAGAAAATAACATTGACATCACATGTACCTGGAGCACATTATGGCTGTTCCCATTGTGTGGCTTTTTAGGACTAGTGGGTTGATTTTGGCAACCTTAAATCCATAAGAAATACTAGTTTTATTATACCTTTTACAAACATTAGACTTCAGCTATCAGAGCTTTGAAAGCTTATTTAGAACAGCCCCACCTACAGCCACTAACCCTCATTCCTCACCTAGGACATAATTAAACTTCTCCAGATCCCCATTAACCTGTTTCTTTGATCTCCGCAGTGATGATATGCAAAGCCATAAGGCCTCATCTCTTGCTATTGGTTAGGATTTTTGATAACTGTATGCAGAGTTCTGAGGAAGCAAAATCTATTGAAGATTTTCTCAAGCTATGGACAAATCCAGCTCAAAAGACTGATTTAAAAAAATCCACGTATCGAGTGAAGTGTCTTCATTAGGGTCTAAGGCCTAAAAGAAAATACCAGTCCAGGGAAATGCTGAAGGTCTGTGACTGACCTTTCTTTGGTTTTAATCACTGAAACTCCCGACAGCTTAATAAGTTGAAGGTGCTGGATCACAGTCTAACTTAATAAGGCCCACAGCAGAGCCTTGGCCACCTTTGATTGCTCCCATAAGTCTCAGCACATCTGGTACTCTGTCCTTGGGTGAGAAATGTTTTCCATAACTTTCCTCATGTTCACTACCCTGCATATAAATTGTTTTTATTAAACCAAGAATGATACAGCACTGTATATTTGTGTGAGCTTTTGCAGTTTTCAGCCATCATCCTACTGAGAGAGATGATTGTTTCCTCCGAAATAGAATTAAACATGGTTTATCACAAGAATCTCCTTTGCTTTTTCCCCCACCACTTGTTTTACTGTGAATCACATGGGTCAACCTAACCTTCAGCTGTGACACAAGATTAAAGAACTAAAGATTGCAACAAGTCGGGTAGAAATCATCTGCAATCTGCTGTATTTGTTCTTTTATAAAAAAAATACAGTGCAGGAGGGCAAGCACAGAGTTGGCCAGGAAGCTTGTTGTTTTTTTTATGAAAATGGAAAGCTAAAACCCATATTAATTTAAGAGAAAAATGTATTTATTTTTGTATGCATAGTTTATCTATAATATAAATGAATATAATGTGTGACTTTATACATACAAAGGGAGGTAAAAGATAAGTACCTTCATTTTATGAGAACTGAGTGTACAAGTGACTTTACTATACATATATACAAACAACTGTACATGCGTGTATAAGTGAAAAATTATTTAAAAAAAAAAAAAAAATGAAATGCTTTGCATAAGCCTGGTGTTTCTGCCAGATCTAATTTTACACAGACTTCCAATGCTTAATGTTTGTCTGTTCTTTTTCTACTTTATTCAGATCTTCTTCAGTTCACAAGACTAGGATGTCTGAGGAACTTTCATCACTGCTTAAAGCAATGTGAGCAGTATTCATGATCTATTTTCTCTCTCCCCCTCCTGTTCATGGAAATAAGCATGCAAAGTAGGTTTTGCTTTTGATAGGGTTTAGGCTGCTGTTCTTTAATACACATTGTTATATTTATCTTGGAAAACCAAGAGGATGGAATGTGTCTTGCCCTGGAAGCACAGGCTGCTGGTCTTTGCAAAGGTCCTTGGGCTGGTTTTCTAGGATTTGGTTCTACACTTTTGTACCAGCCCTGAAGAAAATTTTATTTTGTGTATAGGAAAGCTTTCACTGTTAGATTTGTGGATTTATATACATATAAGCCAAAAGTATATTAATTTGAAGGGATATCAAGCATCAGGGTGTAACATTATTTACCTATCTTTTTGATACTTTGCTGGAATACTACATTTCAAAACTAGAATGCTAAACAGTCAAGGAAAGTCGCATTTCGACTTAGAGAACTGTAAGAAAGGTTGATATTTTCTGAGCTTTTCTGAAAATGAATACTCTGAATTCAGGTTCTATGTGGATTTGATAGTGGTTTTGATAAGGCAGAACTAGTTCAATAACGATAACTAGTCTCTCCTCAAATGTTTACAATTATTGTCAGAAAAATGTATTTTACAAATGACAAAATAATGTATTCACAAACACCTGGTCTGAAAATAGGGAAATATATAATTCAGAGGATCTGCTTTACTGTAGTTTTTAATTGATTATGTTGTTGTCTGGATAGAGTCTGTGAATGTGTTATAATATAATCCCTTCCTACAAATCATTTGAAGAGACAAACAGAAGCGACTTCTCACTAAATTTCGCCACTTCCCTTCAAAGCCCTAAGCTATTTGTCATTAATTATGTTTTTACACGAGTAGCTATATTCTTCTAAAGAAGGGCTTCTCACTCATTAATAACATTACCATAAGATGAAGATACCACTGTAATTGGTACACATTTCTTGGCCATACTAGGTATGAGCAAGGGCCACTGTCTATTTAGCAGTTACCGTAAGGGATGCCCAGGGAGAATAAGAGCAGAGAACATGTATGTGTTATTTCCCCTAGTAAGCTTCCAGACTTAACTTACTTACTTTCATCTCAGAGCCTTCCAGACCTAGATGGGATTTTTATGCAAATGCAATGTAAATTCTACATAAACCTCAACAGATTCCTCTTCTCTAAAATTGTATAGTCTCACCTGACCCCACTAAACATAAAGCTTCCCTGGTATTCTCTGGCAGAAGAGACCTTTTTCCAACTATAACTTACTTTGTTTGCTCTGACTCTTGCTCCTGTTGCTTCTTTGATGCCTCCATTTCCACATTAATTCTCTGTGCCACTCATGACCTGGAAAACTCTACCAAATCTTTCCCAGCCCAAACCCTCCTTTTTCCAGACTTTTATTTGCTCATACTTCATATGTAAGTTATTCTGCACTTTTCAACATCCATTTGGTTCTTATCAGCACCATTTATTTTGCTACATATTTCTGGGAGAAAGAAACCAAAAATGCAAGCAGTATGCAAGACATGAGTGAGCCATGGTTCTGTACCATGCCACAATCACAGTCTCTGTTTTTTCCTCCGTTTTCTAGCATTCCTAACATTTGCTTTGCTTTTCTGATTGCCAGTAAGCTATAAGATCATATTTTCATGGAAATATCTTGGGAATACATCCCAAAGATATCAATCCTGTGAAGTAATGTTGCGGTCAGAGTCCACTCATTCATAAGTATAGCTAGGATTCTTGTACATTTGCATCACTGCAAATTTTTCTCCATTCAGCTTCATATACACTTTTATTCTTCAGTCACAAAACTATACAAGGTCTTTCTGTTGTCCTTCAGTCAACTTATCATCCTTACTGCAATGGATAATTTCAAATCATCATTTATTTCCATGAACTCAGCATTTCCCCTTGGTAATAATAATTAGATGCACATGTTTTTGCATCATTATACAATCAACCTGGAGCATTCAGGTTAGGAGGAACCTTGGCAAGTCATCTATTCCATCCTTTAGCTGGTAAAGTATGGTAAACAGTGAACTCAGACTGGATCTCCCAGGGTCTTGTTGAGTCAGGTCTTAAAAACCTCCAGTGACAGAGGTTCCACAAAATCACTGGGACACCAAACCCAGAGATCAGGGCTTAGTTATACATGTAGTGAAAATTTTCAGCTTATATACAGTCATAGCCCCATCACTTCAATTTTTGCTGTTGCCTTTCATTCTCCCACTATGCACAGCAATAAAGAGACTGACTTTGTGACTTTGTCTTCTTGGTAGCCCCATTGTTACTGGAAGGATACTTGTTCTCCGTTAAGGCTGCTTTTCCCCACACTAAGGAGGCCAGCTCCATCAGTCTCTCCTCATATGGTAAGCGATTCAGTCCTCAGACCAGCTTAGTCATCCTCTAACAGACTTTCTCAGGTTTATCAACACCGTCATTATTCTGGGGGTCTTAAGCTGAATAAGGTTTCCTAGATGCAGTCTAATGAGTGTGAGAAAAGGAAGATAATCAGCTTCTTCGGTGTGTTGTCTACAATCCTGTTGGCAGAGTGTTAACTCATGTTTAGCCCTCAGGTCACTTCTAGCAGAGCAGCCAGTCATTCAGGTCCCATCCTGAAAGTCAGTTCCCACTGCAAAGAATTAGATTGTCACGTTCAAAAGAACTTCCCATTTATCCTTGTTGACTCCTGTCAGTTCACTCCTGTAGTATATCTAGGTCTCTGGATTGCAGCTCTGCCATTGAGTGTATCAACTGAGGGCCATTGAGTGTATCAACTGAGGACCACAGGGTGGTATCATCCAAGCCCAGTGAGGGTACATCTATTTTCTCCGTGTTCAAGGTATTAAAAAAAAAAAAAAAAAAAAAGTCAGGACACAGCTTCCAAACTGAGTATATAATGTTAGCCACTGCCTGATCATCAAGCCACTGTTGAACATTAAATTTAATGTTCATCACATCCACCCCAAACTATTAGATGCTCCAATGATGCCTGGGGATACCACTCCAAAAGCTTTTCAAAATTTGATGGAGAGGACATCAGATGCTCTCCCCTTGACCACTGAACCAGTCATTACCATTTAAGCAATCAGCTTTCCCAAGGATGTTTTCAACCAGGTAAATCAATGCCAGCTGTTCACAATCACTTTCTTTAGGAGACTTTGTTCCATGATTTTCACAGGTACAGACAACAGCCTGTACTTCCTTGGATTATACTTCTTTTGCTTTTTGAAGATATGTACAACATCTGCTTTTCTGTCTCCTATCAAGTCCCACCCCCAGTTTTCATCTCACTTCAAAGACAGTCAAGAGTGCTCTTACAATGCTTTAAGCTCTCTCAACACCCTTGAACTTACCACATCTGCTCCCACAGACCTACATGGGTTGAGATTCTCAGAAGATCCCTGACTCCCCGCTCTTCTACTAATGGCAGTTCATCCACAAAGGCCTGAGAGGTAAACATCAAGATAAAGAAGACACCGAGTACTTCACCTTTAACTGTGTCTACTATCACTAAATTAGTTGCCCCACTCAGAAGCATGAATTTCACACTAATGTAGCTGTAGAAGCTTTTCTTCTTGCTCAAGATCCTTTGCTAGCTTCAAATCTACTTGAGATTTTGCTTCCTCCTGCTATATACATACATACCTCCTGTATGGGTCCTCTTTGTACTAGAATTCAGTTGTGGCTACCCTGTTTAGACAAGTCAGTCTGTAAATAAATCTACTAATTTTCATGAGTATGAGATACATCATTCTGTATTTGGAGGAAGCTGGCCTGCCAGCCCTTCTGAGAAAATTTACTCTTTAAAGATAACTTTCACAGGTTCCCACTCACCAGTTCTCCTGGCTATATCATGGTCTTTAACACAAAAGTTTTCATTGATTAGCTCGTCCCCAACCTGTTCTTCCTTGCTTGTGAACAGCAGGTCCAGGCAGAAACGACTCTGGCTGGGTTAACGCAACATTTGCATGAAGATGTTATCTTGGATGTCTTACATGGCATAGTGTTGCTCTTCAAGCAGGTGGTTGTCTCAGATTTGGGAAATTCAGTGTTTGACTCACAGCTCACAACTGTTTCCCAGCTTTGAGATGCTGTAGAGCTCCTTACAAAATCCAGAGTACCTTATGTATTAAACTGTGGCATTTCAGCACACTGAGGCAGACTGGGCACTCTTCTACCCCATCAGAAAATATGTGGCCTCTTGGCCGTTGTAATACAGGCCTTCCCAATTTTCTGACACTCTTATATAAGAGCTGTTAATAGACCCATTAAAGACCCCTTTCCATCTACGACCTGCAGTGCTTCATCCAGGCAGATTTTCTAAATGCTGCTTTGGACAACTCTAGCTCATCTGTGTGGTAGAATGAGGCCAGAGCAAGAAGTGAGGGTTTCACATAGCAGCTCTCCTCTGCAGAGGTCAAGTTTTTGATCCCCATTCGAGTTTACTATTAACCCAGCTGAAGCGGTTAACGGGTGAGCCTAAGGTCAACCAGCTCTACTCCATACCCATTTTCAAAGAGGAACCTTTTTCTGTTGCTGAACCGTGCAATCTTGTCTTTTTATAACATGCTGCATTTAGGAGTAAGGATAACAGGCAGTTTTTATCAGACTCTGGTAAAAGTATTCCACTAGTTTCAAGGTTTCAAAGATCTTTTTTTTTTTCTTTTGCTTGGTCCAGGCATCAGAAAATTACAAGTACACCCTGCTTTGGCTGACCCAGCAGCTCATGCAAGGGAAGAAAAAAAAATACTGTCTTTTGTATTATTGTACATTATGCTGCAAGATATAAACGTTCTATGAGAGCATTTTCTCACCAGTTCAGTGTTACTAATAACGTCAATGTTATCACTTTCAATGCAAATTAAATATTTTCCTGTCCTACTAGAAATGAACAAGATGAAAAAACAACAGGTATGGTTCCTGATCATTTATTTTATAATAGTAACCTTATAAAGGAATTATTCTTATAGCTGTTTGACTGATTTTCTTTCTGTTCTTGGTGATGCCGATCACCATTAGAAAATTTGCAGTTCCGTTAGACTGTAGTTTCTTAATTCTCTAATAAAGGTAAAAACATTTCAAATTATAATAATTAAGATTAAAATTACTTAGTTTTAGGTAACAAACTGTTTCCTGAGGCTACTATGACTGAAGCCGTGTGCAACTCAGCAGCAGACTTTAAAGGAATGTATATGAAATAGTGTTATTTGTAATCAAGCAATGGACTAGGGGTTGTTCCCCGCCACATGCTTTGTCTCATGTTCATTGGACAGTCATTTAGTTTCTTTGGTCCGATTCATCCCAGCCTAAATTCAGGGATATAGCAGAAGCATCTAATTAAGATCTTAATTGCTTTAGGTTCTCCTGCTTGTCAGTGGAGAGAGACAGACCTCTGAGAGGCAATTCAAATTTATAATATAGTTTTATTTGCCCTTTGATATGCCTGTCTTTCTCCAGTGACTAGCTGGGAAGATGAGGACAACTACAATTTTAATTAAGTGTCTCTGTTATGTACCTAAAATTAACCATGGCAAATCTGTTTTTTTTTTTTTTTTTGTGCCTTAATTTCCTTTTGTAAGATAAATTTAAAATTTCTTTCTTCTTCTGTGCATGTAGCAGCTAGCATCACTATGATATGAATTTTAGTTATCATCATGATGGCACTTGCTCTCAACAATAGATTCACCTAATAGCTATCTTTGCTTAGAAAATTTGAATTGCTAAAATCTGAATCAGTAAAATTTTGAATCAATAACATTCAAACTCATTCAATGATTTCAGAGATGCACCCCATGTGAGGCCCCTTAGAAACATAAAAAAATCTTGTGATTTGTAGGTCAATTTTGAAAAAACCCCAAAGACTTTATTAGATGCTTACTTATTCCAGCTTCTTGCAGTACCTACCCAGACCACAAAACCAAAAAACATCAGTTGTTTTCCCAGTTACAGCACTGCTGCTGTTGCTCAGAGCCACAATACCACCACGCAAGGCCACAGCAGCACTCCAACTAATACATACTACATCTGGTGTGCTTTGATGGACACTGTGACAGTAGTGGTCCTACTACAGCTGCTTATGGTGTCATGAGAACATGAAAGCATATGAGCAATGGAGGGCCCAAGCTAATTCCTCTGACATTCTGCACTACTTGGTTCAGCAAAACCCTCTCTCTCTCCTTTTGCTCTCTATTAGCAGCTGCAAGATTAATATTTTAATTTAAGTCAGGGGAGTTAGGTTGGAGGATCTCCCCCGTGCAGCTGCAGATATGAGACAGGTTTTAGCGGCTGAAGTACAAAGGAGGAGAAAAAGCTGTTTAAAAAAATATCACCTGGCTTCCTGCCATAAGAGAACTTTCCTCCTTTTGTTGGAGGGTTCAAGGCTCTCTTCCTTTTGTTCTTTTGAGTTTAATAAAACATTTTGTACCCCTTCCACTCCCTCTCCCCCGGGTGGTCTACATGGCTGCTGATTGAGGTCAGCTGCAAGAGATGTAACGTCCAGAGTACAGTGCAGCAGCCTTAATCCTTATGTTAGAGTTATGGCACTCAGGAGGCTGGAGACATTATTGTTTTCCTGGCTGGCTGACTTCAGCCAACAGTTGTTCTGGTCACCCATTGCGAGCCCACCTACTGAAAGCATTAGAGGAATGTTCTGCACACACTTTCAGATCAGAAAGAGCCTTGTTTTTGTAAGGGAGGGGCAATATCAGTAGCCAGGGTGCTGCTGGGAGGCAGAGGACGCTCACCAGCGTCCTGCAGGACTTGGGGTGGACCTTTGGCCTGTCAGAAAGATGGAGGCTCCAGAGTCCTGATCGCTTCTGCAAGCAGCAGTCCATGGGGCAGAGCTATTGCTGCACAGGGCCCTGAAGTACCTGGAGGGGAAAAGAAAGGACACTGCAGCCCTGAAGCAACAGATTTCCTCCTTGTCTCACCCCACCCACAAAGAAATCACTTAGTCCTTGAGCACATGTTTTGACACCTAGTCTGCTGTGGATACAACTCTCCTGTTTCCGTTTGTTTTACTCACAAAATGGGGAAGGAGATGATTATTTGCCAATCTAATCTCGTATTTACAAATCTGCTTTTCTCTTTTATTGTTTATGACCCAGACTAGGCAATAAAGCAGCCCATCTTCGTTTTAGGTTCCCATTGGTCCCTGGGATGCAGAACACAACAGTATGTCCCACTGTGGGCTCTGACTAATGGCCCTCCTTGAGGCACACATGTTAAGCAGCTGGAAGGCAGGTACCAATGAATGCCTCCACAGTGAAGGTCACCTTCCTCTCATGGTGCTCTCATAGCCAACAGAGAAAATCAAGTCATGCCACCATTCCAGTCCAATGAAAACTAAATATAAATATTATCAGCTGTCCATTAATAACACCAAAGCCTGAGTACTAAGGGAATATACTTCTTGCCCATCCCATCATAAAGAATGTAATATATAATGGAAAGAAAAAAAATAATATATATATGTATGTGATAGTTTTGGGGTCTTTGGGGTCTTTTGCAAATGTAGCAAGGATTTACCATGCTGGTAATCACCTGGTTCAATTAGCTAGGCTGATCACCATGGTGGAACTGCTCATTTTCTTTTTCACCCACAGGTAAGGTAGAGGATTAAGGAAAAATAAATGTAACCTTACACAGCCCAACATTATCAGAGACAGCCAAAGAATTGGACAGCTCAGCTATCACTGTGATACATCACTGTGATATTTTCCATCCCCTGTTGTTGGGTTATGCCAACAAGGTGGCCTAAATCATGAACTACAAGGTCATGAAACATGTTATGAAGATACTGGAGAGCACTTTTTTAACATACTCATGGCTGTAGGAAGAAGGTAGAGCTCTCTTTTTTTGTTGCCCTCCTGCAGACATGTGACTTGTTACAATTCAACACTTTCTCTCAAAGACCTTTTCCTCTTCATAAGTGTTGCCATGTTTCCTATGCCCTCTCACATATTCAGAGTAATATGTGCACATTTTTCAGTGGGTTGGTTTTCAAGACTATATTAAAAAATAAACCTGGGAGTGAGACAGAATTGCCCCAACTCACGGCCTAGAGGTGCTTTCCTCCACAAAGGACTCTCTACATCCACACCCCAGTTTGCTAGTTGGTTTACAATGGCCAAATCACCAGAAGCCGTTCCTCCTATGCAGTGTGTACCCCAGTTAACCATGGGACTTCCAAGATGCTGGAAAGTAAGGCTGTAGTTATGGAGTCATCCATCTAACAGGTGAGTTGCACCTTTTTCTTTCTTTTCTCAGATGCTTGTTCTTAAGCTCTTCTTGAGCATATATTTCCCATATGCAGCATCTGCTTCCTTGTGCCCCTATAAATATAAGAACAAGAATTTCACGCTTACAGTTTGCTTGCAGCTCTTACCCTGAACTCATTAACATTCCTTACTGTTAAGACAGGAAAGTTGTGAAATGCTTTCCAACTTGGAATTACAGATTTAAATATTTTTTAAAGCCAGTGATTTAACTGGAGTATTAACCTCAGTGCTGGACTAGTACAGCATTTTTTCCCCTTGGCTTCATCATGCCAGGAAATCCAACACATGATAAATATACATAGTTCTGAGGTCATTATTGCTCAGATTTTGATGTGTCTGCTGTTCAGCTGTTGACTCCAGATAGATCAAATCCTGATATTTAATTAACACTGCTGCTGATTTAACTGAGGGACTTCTAATATAGTTTGGGGAATTGTGAATCTTACAATATTTAAGCAGTAAAGCAGCACAGCTACTTGGACCAGTTGTAAATATTGTATGCTTTTGGTGGGGATGGGAAGGGTCCACTTTTCACTGGATTCTTGATATTTTGAGTGAAACATCTAGGAGTGTTGTGAAGGTGATACAGCATTAACAGGTGTTGGACTGTAAGAAAAAAGAAAGAATCTTTATGGGGATAAAAGGTCTTGATGAAGTGTCCCCTCAAGAGTCCTTACTTCTTAATTATTGCTCTGTACTGTTCCTGTCCTAACACCTTCCCAACTGACTCAGCAAGCTCACTGACATGCTTGTGGCAAGCATACAGTGAGAAGAAAAACTGACCTGCTCTCAGATGAGATGGAGTTCCAGCACCAGAGTTACAAAACACAGTGGATATTTGCTATTTAATCTGTCCCTTCATTCTCTGGCTGAGAAGTCAGCTGAAGTGCGATCCTCAGTGGCCAACATTTCTGGAGCTATAGTCCCAGCTGTGAAAATTACTCCTCCTGTGGCCTTTGGACAAATTACTTTTCATCTCTAGCCTGGTTAAAATATCTTTTTTAGAGGTGCTAATAATATGTACTTGACACAGACATTGTCTTGGAAGCTGGAAAGTACTTCTCATGTGACACATTCATTCTTGCATTTCTCCAGTAATCTGCTTCGTTAAAGAATTTCCCCAAGTAATTAATACTATGCAATGGTACTAAAAATAAATAAATAAATAAATAAATAAATAAATAAATAAATAAATAAATAAATAAGAGGGAGATCAATACAAGACTGAATCTCCACACCATCCACAAGGATATTTTAGGGTGGAGATCAACATAATGTTGGGATGTCACTTAGTTGTGTTGTTGCTATTGAAGTACTGGTAGCACCTAAAAGTCCTAGTCAAACGTGAAGTCACCATAAAACAAACAAACAACAAAAAAAGCACAGTTTCAAAGATCTTTCAGTTTAAGTACAATTTCGAAAGCACTGCAGTACAACAATTTTCTGGAAAACTGCATTTCCTGGGATTACACCTATTCTCAGATAAAGAAGGATCAGGCAGTTTAGCTTGTGAATCAGCATAAAAATTTGGTCAGTCCCACGTGTTTACTAATCTTAAAAAAAAAAAAATAAAAAATCATACCTTGTTTGCAGCCCTTAGCAGTGGGATATAGCCAACTCCTTGTCAGGACTGTGCGTAAGAGTTTGGTCCACATGTGGCATGTTATGAAGAATATCAGAAGACAATCTGAATACTGAATTTGTTCTTGAGTAAGGAAAAATCAAAACCACCATGTTGTGTTTTCAGAGGAACTCTTTGAAGCCCAGCTTTTAATCTTGTGGTGTTTTGAGTGCTAACATGTGGTGTATTTGTACTTATTCATTCAAATGTTTTGTAAGATAGAATTTTTGACATTTCTACTGCTGACATTGGATTTCACTGCAGAGGCCCTGGTAATTCTGAAATAATTTTGCAGCTGTTTCATAATCAATATTAACTAGCTATTTAATAATAAATAAGCAAATAAACAGATAATAATGTTTGGAACTGTTTCAGAATAAGCTTCCTGTGATATTGTACTTTGGATGAAGGAACTGGCAGTGGCCACTTTCTACACAGACATCTTCAAAGCAAGAAATATCTGTTTTTGAGGGCATAATTAGCATATTTTTTATAACTTTTAGAAGAAGATACTTTTCCTAATTCCTGAGCATCCAATATTCTCTTGTGCGTTTCTCATTGAAAAGTATCTGATATGTTTTTTATTTTATTTTTAAGTAAAAAGTTTATTCTGAACATTTCTATGTACGAAACCGTGGATGAGAAAAGTACCAGTTAATAAGCAGAGGGAGAGAAAACTGAGAAACAAGGAAGACAAATATGCTCAGTCATGGTCAGTAATGTCTAAAAGCTCCTCCATTTCCAGTGAAGAATCTCACTGCCTTAAAGTTCCTATTTCTCCTTTGTAGTAGACTCCTCTTATCCCACATGCATAGCAATATTGTCCTTCTTTCCCTAGCTATTTTTTCTGAATCTGTTCTTCAAGTAAATTTCCCCTTCTATCTCTAAACATCAAATATTTAAGTTTTCATCTGCACCTGCTCCTTCTGTAACAGATGTACAGTACAATGCTGTACTGGTCATGTCCCATAGAATTATAGCTCTTGCTCTCTCACAGATTTGCTTCAAATGAGATGATTTCCAACCTGTATATTGGAACATGTAAGAGCTTGTTTTCTGTCAGAAGAAGCAAAAATGAGCATTTGCCTTACAATGTTTTTTGAGAAACTGATTCATAACACTTTGGGCCATCTGATTGTTTAGGGAATCTTAGTCTTCCTCTTTCAAAGTTATACCCATGACAAAATTACCTGGGACTATGCAGTATCATCTAAGAGCTCAGTATCTGCCTGCTGAGATGCTCCAGAGATCATACCCCTGCTACCCTAAAAAAGCAGTATATTCTCTGTCCCAGCATGATTTCAGTTTTTAAGCATGAGCCAACATTGACTTTATGAGACCAGGACAGTTTCTGATAGTAGTGGAATATTTCTTCATTAGTGGTTAGAAAATGCCGCTGTAAAAATGACTTTGAAATGGAATATTGGTAATGACTTGAAACAAAGCCTAAAAAGTCCTGTAATTCATTTTCAACACTTTAGTTTTACTACTGAGAACTTGTGGAACAAACTCATAGAGTGTAATAGCTAGACAGCAACACTGTAAACTGGATTAAAAATCAGAACGGTTCTATGACAGGAGCGGACATTTTTGTTGTAAATTATACAAGTAGACTATGAGAAAAAATTAAAAAAAAAATAAAGTACTACTTCATTAAGTTATGAGCCAACCACACATCTACAAGCCAAATTTCAATAAACAAGATTACCAGAGGTGGTTATTTTTTCTGGGAGATATGCCACCCAGGCATTTTTAAATCAGAATGGTAGAAAAGGGACCTCTGGAGACTGTTTTAACCCCCAGCTCAGGCAGAAATACGTACAGCAAGTTACCAAGGACTGTGTGCAGTCAAGCTTTCAATACCTCCAAGGATGGAGACTCCACAACCTCTCTTGCAGGGAAACCTTGTCTAGGGTTTGACGGCCTTCACAATATTAAAGTGTTATATTGGGTTCAGTCGGAATTTCATCTGTTCTAATTTGTGCATATTGCTTCTTGTCCTAGTTTATTTTAGAAGACTTATTTGACTGGAAACATTCATCATTTGCTTACAGAGACATTTTTCAAGAAGACAATATTTTGTAATTAAATGGATGCAAAATATTAAATTTTGTAGAATTCATTTAGCAAATATGTGCCATTGTTAGACAAAACAATGAAACAGTAAGTTTGGCCAGATAAATACATGCTGGATCTATCCGTCTTACCAGTAAAATACACTTGATACTGTCATTGTTCTTCTGGGTAGGTAGACAACAGAAAAAAAAAAAAAGAAAAAAGAAAAAAAAAAAGAAAGAAAAAAAAAGAAAAGGAAGTTTATCTCCTATTAATTTATATGTTGTAAGGGAACCAAAGCCTAAACTGTTTGCAGGGGATCATAAGAGAAGTTTACATAACCATCACAAGGGAAAACGCTACTCTAATATTATGTTGATAGTAGAATTAAGCACACTGCTGTCAAGTACAAGGAAATCTCATCATTTATGTTTGAATTGTCATCTGTCTACCATATTTTTCCTGTGAATTTCAAGGGTATTCAGGTCACAAGTCCTAATCCTTCTCTTTTTTATGCCTTTAATATTTTATTTTGCCTCTGATCTATAGTGGGTTTTGTTGGTAGAAAACACACCAAAATTTGTATGCCTCATTCAAGTAGGACAGTCTGGAGCATGACGAAAAAAAAAAAAGTAAAAACAGCAGATGACAGAAAAAGGACAAGAGGGCAAAATAAGCAAGCAAGTTAGAGGGTGTCACAGTAACTGAAAATGTAATTGCAAAGGAAATGAAAAAATAATCAACTTTCAAAACTGAGGCTATAATGTTATCTTAGGCTTACGGTAAGGTATAAATTAATTCATACCTTCTTGTGATTTATGATGTCACCGTTAAACCCTTAAATAGCATTAAATCCATGCAATTCAAAGTTGCATAGATTTTTTTTCTGTATACTGTATATAACAACTCTGTAGATATTCCTCTGTTCCATGCACAGTCACAAATATGATTTCAAAATAAACAATAAACAGGGTATCACAGTGGCCACTTACTGATCCAGAAAAAAAATAAAAAATAAAAAAAATAAAAACACCACGATCTGAATGGAAATCAGGTGAGAATCAAACACCTCGGTAGTATTCTATAAGTTTCAGCTTTGTCATAAGACATTATCTAACAGCAAGGTGCATCTGCAGAAAATAAAATGTTCCTAACTATTCTGGTGACTTATTTTTAAGCATTGAGGGACAAAGTATTTGTAGGGTCAGCCAGAAGTCATCATTGACGGGAAATATGTGAGATCACACAGAGATTAAGGAGGAAATACATCCAATTCATCCAAACATTACAATAATAGGATTAGAAAATAATAGGATTATAAATACTAAACCTTTGAGGATAAATTCTACTCTTGAGGAGATCTGTGACTGGATCTCTTGGTTGTCTGCAGATCTCTTTACACCAGTAGAGGAACAGAAATCATTTGGAGTATTCCTGACTTAATTTGGGTGGTGTTTCAAATGTGATTATTTTTTAACCAACTTAGACATATGATGTAGCCTCTCCAGAGCTTTTTCCAGGCACATTTTTGTATAATTCTATGATCGCTCTAGTGTGAATTATTTGTGTACAGAACTTTGTTAATCATGCTACACACACAAAAAAGAGTTGCATAAAATAAAAGATGCTACTTAACTTCAATTTATGAACAAAGACCAAACACACAGTAAAAAAAAAATTGTTTAAAAATAATTGATTATCTCAGAAATCACTACTATTCTTAGACAAGGTTGTATTTTGTATATGATTCTGTTTTAAACTGGTTTCAGACAAATATTTCCACTAGTTACAGGGCAAAATGTAGACAAGCTTCTTCTTCTTCTTCTTTTTTTTTTTTTTTTCTTTAAGAAGAAGAAAGTGGAGGAGGAAAAAAAAAAAAGGAAACAAAAGGAAGAAAAATAAGGGGGAAGAAAAAATAGAACAAAAATAAAAAGACAAATATAAAATTATACCTCTGTCATTTTACAAAGGGACAGGTTTCAAAGTTCCTCTCCAGGCAGGCTACAAGGCAGACTGCACAGGAGGAACACGCCATGGACCACAATCGCAGGACTGATACTTAAATCATACTCATTTTACTTTCTCGTTGAATGCCAGACCTATGCAAGTTGTACTCCTTAACCATATATATTTATCTGGGTACCAATTTTAAACAGAAGTCAAGTGTATATCATGGCAATTGTCTGCTGAATTTGATCTATGTATTCCAATTATGCTGATTTATTCTGAGCTGAAATCCACCAAAAATGTTAAGAACAAAGGTTTAAGATTTACTTCAAGGCACTAGATTAGTTTGTGAGGTTGTTTATCCATTTCTTTAAGTGTGCACAGTTTCAGTTCTTGCTGTGTACCACCAACTTTTCTAAAAGGAAGAGAAGTTAAGCTAGATATATCTGGGGAAGATTACCAAAACTGAAAGAAAAGTGAAAGCACCCCAAAAACAGTGTGATGGTGGAAGCTTTCCCACCCCTCTTATGAAAGCAGTAAGATGGAAGGATGGATTCTGTGTATGCACAAGAATGCACACACGACAGGGAAAAAGCAGAGGTGTTAAAATCCCATGCACAATTGCACAGCTATTTTGTTCATATTACAGACAAATGATGGGGTAGCTCACCCAGCTGGAACACAGCACTAGATGGATACAGACTCTTTAGACAAGACAAACCTGGAAAGCAGGGAGATGGGATTGGAGTCTAGGCAATTTGAGAGGCTCAAACACAAAGAGCTTTGCTTTCAGCTGGGTGGAAGTCAGTCAAAAGCTTGTGTAGAATAGCAGCTGGGTGACCAAGAAGATGTACAGAGCAATTGCCCGGGCATAGAGGGACAGCAATACAAAGTGCAGCTTGAGCTGAAGCTAATGAGGAATGCGAAAGGCAACAAGCAGGGCTTCTAGCTGTGAACAGGGCATCAAAAAGAAGGCTAAGGAAAATGTAGACCCACTGTTCAATGAGGCCAGAGACCTTGGTGACAAAATACTTGGAAAAGGCTAAGGTACTCCACACCTTTTATTCCCTCAGTTTCTTTTGGAAAGGTCTGCCTCATCCTCTACAGAGACAGCTGTATCTCGGCAGCCCATGCTCAGTGGCTTCTGAAAGTAGTATGTTATCACTCAGAATTGTAACAAAGGGCTGTGCCTCAGCTGACATGGTTTTCATTGTTTAATCTCTTAAAAGAGGAGGCCCATGAGAAAAAATATATATTAAAAATTGCAGAACCAGAGAGTTATCCATTCCAGTAATAGCTGTGCACTGGGATCTCATATCTACAGGGGACTATACATCAGTTTGGATGTGTCTGTTTCTAACAAAAGGGATACCAATCCTGATGTATGACCAAGAGGAAACATTCTGAGAGGTGTGAGTGATTAATAATGACCACGCATAGTGTTGTTCTGGTTTGGGGTTTCTCTCCTCAGTAGTGTGAATAAAATATAACATTTATATTAAGTGTATTTCTATATCTATTGTATATGTAGAAAGTTGCGGACAGTACTAGAAGGCATGAGAAAGAGAAATAACGGATTCCCTAAACTTGTAAAGAAATGTTTCTATTAAAAAAAAAAAGAAAAGAAAAAAAAAAAAAGTAAATCCATATAAAATCCGTGTCTTTATATGAAATATTTTCAGAAAAAAAAAATAGGGCAAAAGAAAAGAGCCTTTTTTTTTTTCTTTTCACATTCAGTGAGCCTTAGGGAATTATAAAGGTATTGGTCATGCCTGCAGAGGTTTACTGAATTATACCTGTGCAAGAACTGTCTCACAGAAGTAAAGTAGTAAAGTTATCCTCTTGTATGCAGTGGATTAAAGAAAGCATTGTTTTGTTTAAGTAAATTTAGGTAGAAATTGTGACATAATTTATTCACAAATAAATTTAAAAATTTTTAAAATACCCTTTAAGGTCAAAAATAACAAATGAGGAAAGGTGGGGATGTTTTTCACTGCTGTTTCCAGAATGAAAAGCTTTATTTGACATGCTAGACTCACAAGGAATGTTACCAGCCACAGAAATAAGGAGATGTGAGATGTACCAGTACACCTTCACCTCCCCACACACAGTGGCCTGACATGGAGGGAACTTACATAGGAAATCAGAAATAGCAGCTCACATCCAGAGGGTATATGACCTGGGCCAGGAATCTACGATTTATCTTCTTACCTTACCTGAAGAAAAAAAAAAATGAGGCTCTGTAGGAGAGTCCTAGGCTTATCGTTCTTAGTTTCTCTTACTCAGAAAAGGCTCAGCTGCTTCTCCGGCTAATAAGCAAAATTATGTGGAAATTAGAATATAATTTTGTTAATACATTTTTTACCCCTGTATTTGAGGTACGCCCTGAGAGGATCAAGACTTGGGTTACACCTCTGTTAGACAAATAAGACCATGACTCATTTTTACCAGGTAAATGCTCTAATCACTAACCTGTAGAGAAGCATTTGTCACCTTATTCTTCTCAGTTTAGTAAATGACATCTAAGCTCACTTTTATTAATATTGCCATCAACTTCTTGCTTTCATTTAAAATGCCTGAATTTGTACTTTAACTTTATCTTCATTTCTCCCCAAAGAGTCTGTTTCGATATGTCATAATTTTTATTTATTTTTAAATTATTTTTATCTTAGCAAAAAATGTCAGTTATTTATATATGTCTGTTTAGTATGCAGTCCAGAGGAAGAACTCTCTTATTGCATTATTAATTGTATAATGCACTGGAGACAGAAAATGCATCATAAATAATACTCTAAGTTCTTTAAAAAATTAATTTCCACTGATATAAACATAGATGGCCTACAAAAGTATGAATATTAATTCTTATGTTTTTCCCATTTTCTTTTGACCAGTTGTCAGTTCTTGGGCTACATGTACAAGTACATGTAATCTTACATATCTCATCATTTAGAATGTATCATCATCATATGTACACATTGTCTACACACCTTACAAGGAATGCTAACAATTGCCCATCATGTCTGTCTCCACAGATGTCCTTTTCCTACCATCTCCTTGCTGCCTAGTTCAAAATATACAGGGGACACAAGAGCAAGGAATGGCTTGCTATGTGATGATCAGGTGCCAGCTACACTTCTTCTCCATCCATCTCATGGCAGAGAGCTGGTGTAGCATATTCTGTGGCCAAAGATCCTTTTTTTCCTTTCTTTGCTGCCGCAGTGACAAATTGTAGCAGGAATGACTGGAAAGAATATTAGTGATCCCAGGGCAGATACCAAATGAGGATGTGGGAAACAGAGCCACGTGTCAATGTGAGCTGTGGGTGAAACTAGGTAGGCACACAGACTTGAGAAAAGTAAAGGCTTCAGCAAGGTTTCCTCCTATAACTTATATCTGGAGGAATAATATTATTTTTGTTATCCTATATCTTGTTAGCTGGCTGTGTGATTACAACTTTATAATTAAAACTAAGCTGACAATGAAGTCAATGTGTTTGCCATGTAAACTCAGAATGTGTCATTTAGCCACTGGTACCATATAGAGTCCGGAGGCAGGTGATGGGAATCCTGGCTGCAGGTAAAATGAGCTTTCATCTTCTCAAGGCTGGGGGCAAGGACAGCAGTTCTGCTACCTGCAGTCCCTAAGATCTCTGTGAGTCTCTTTGAAACGGAGAAACAGGTTCCAAAATCAGGTAATGGAATAATAAAAAATCCTGCTAAAAATGGAAAGTAACCAATTACTTGCTTTCTTCACATACCTATGAATATTTGAGGTCAATATTCTGTGTATTGACTTTTTACTCCTACATCATTCATCACCATTTTTAGAATGTATTGCAATAATTCAATATTCCGGACAGTATGCCCCACTCATCCTTCTCTAGAACATTTCGTAAAGTGGGCAATAATGTTGGACTACATGTAAAACTAGATATATAGCAACTCCTAGACATCAGTACAATTAAAAATAACTGTTGAACCTGTAAGCTAGCAGAAAGCTTGGTATTAAGTAGGCCTTGCTTTCTTCTTCTGTTGAGACAGTGGTCATTGACGGTCTCTTTTCCTCCCAAGAGCAAAAGTAAGTGAAGTCCGGTAGAAATTGTAGCCAGAACAATTAGCATAGGTGGATCGAGCTTTTTTGGTGTCTAAGCCATTTTTCAAACATCTCATTGATTGTAAGAGATACCAGACATGAAGAATTTAGTCCAAGGAAAAGAAAAGAAAACAAATCTGGGAAAAGATAGAGAAAAAAAAAAGTTGCATTTTCCTTAAAACTTCCAGAAATTAAGGTTATCTTTTCAAAAGTTCTGAACTGCTTATTCTAAGCTCCACTTTATTGCTCTTAACTTTTTAGACTTCTTAACTATGGGAGTAAACTATGGAGTAAAGTACAAAAAATAATTACCGTGGAAAGAAGCTGATCTTTGTTACTTTGAATCTAGTCAGAAATAGAAGGAAAAAGTAGAATTAAAAAGAAATTAGATTGTTCTACAGGATATTCAATAGTTTTCTGTTTGTTTGTTTTGATTTGTTTTGTTTTCCCCCCACAACTTGATATATACTAAATGAAGCCCTGGATTTCCAAACAGGGACTTTATCAAGCATATAGCTTTTTAGATTTTAAGTATGTATTTGATTCTTTGCATTTAGTACAGTCATTGGTTCTAAACAAGAAATTCTTACTATTCATATGCATTGTAGCCAAGAATCAGATCTTCCAAAGCTTATTCATCCATTTAATGCTTATTCTGTAGTATTGTGTGTGGTCAGATACATAATGAGATACTTAAAGAGAGAGCAAAGATAAAGTAAGTGAGTCTTTCAAACAAACATATACTTTAGCTTGTACAAGATGCATATTTTGGAGAATATCCACTTTTTAATAACAGATGTTGTTTGAAGGTAATGAGAATAATTTCTTCTTATTCACATCCTTTTGAAGGGATGAAAACAAACATCTTTCATACAGCCTTACGTTGGAAAAATATTAACAGGGAGGAAAACTGGTTTTCTGAGTGGGAGGTTCCAGAAATAGGAGTGTATTGGAATTTTTATTATTCAGACTCCCAGTATAAATTATTTTTAAATTCAAACAGTCTAGAGAATGCTTCTGAAATGGGCGATGAGTTCTTCCAGGAAAAAAAAAAAAATGTTGGTGCTGATAGACAATGAACTATAGAATACTTTCACACTTTCACACCAAATTGAAGAGCGCCAGTGTTTTAAGGGACAGTGTGTATTCCACTTTAAACAGGAGATAAAATAAATCTTTGAAATGTTTTTTTGTAATGTAGGCTTTGCTAAACATCCACCCTTTCGAGACTTTGTGAAAGGGAGCTTGTTTACAAAGTCTGAAGCTGATGAGAAGCAGAAGAAAATTAAGAAACATTAGCTAGGTGAGTCAGTAGGAACAGTCAGCTGGTCTCCTTCAGACATTTACAAAGGGTTCAGATAAATGGACAGAATGTTTAAAATTGGGCTGCACTTAATGAAAGTGCCTTGTTATAAGTATTAAACACCCAAAGACAACACAAAGCTCTTCAGACAAGTACTGAAGTCTGAATAGCAGCTCTGCATTGAAAAGCTAGGATTGTAAACCAGCAGGGAACCAGAGCAACGTTTCATATGACTTAGCACCCCAGCCAGGGCAGTTTTTGTGTGTGTGCATTGATGTTAAATTGAAAGGAAAGGAATGTATAGGTAAATATCTATTTAACTTAGTCATTACCATTGTTTTGAATTTAATTTCTGTATTCAATAGGTTATTTTATTTATATAATTATTTATATTTATATAATTATATATATTATTAATAATATTATTATATATAATATAATATAATATAATATAATAAATAATCTTAATATATTGTTATTATATATTATATTTATTTATATTTATATATTTATTTATTATAATAATTATATAATATATAATATTTATAATATTATATATTATTTTATTGTATTTCAATAGGGCACTCAATAAATATACATATCTTCCAGATATTCATTTATATACATATAAAAATCAGAATATTTACATTCTTTTGAATAAGAATATATATAATAATATCGACATAAGCATGCTTGTATGCATGTTTGTAGAAGGAAGACAAGCTTGAAGTGCCATAATTCATCTGGGACAGTATACGCTGTGAGGTAGTATATTGTTATGATGTTACATAGAAGCATCAAATAAGACACATGGATTTTTCCTTGTGACTTCAAAAAAGCCTATCCATCTTTACTTAACCTTTGACACAGGATGTAAAATATAGGTTAAAAAAGGCCTTTTAAAGTGATGAATTGTTAATGAAATATTTGGGCGCTTCCTGAAAAATACTACACATTATCTAACAAGAATTCAACCCATTTATTTCTAATAGTAAGAGAGTGAGAAAGGACAATACTAGCATGCTACTAACATGTCAAAGACCCAACAAAAGGAAATAGTTTTGTGTGTGTGTGTGGTTTTGTTTGGTTGTTTGGTTGGTTGATTACTTCTTTTTTTTCTCACAAAAACAAAATGGTTTGGATTTTAGAATGTCCCTTTCTGGAGCATGAGATTTTGCATATGATATTCTGTACAGTCCAAGTAATCCATTCATTCTTGCCCCTCCTTTATGCTCTCCTTAAAAAAAAAAAAAAAAAAAAAAAGTTTTCCACAAACTTTTCAACAGGAAAGTTCCTAACAGTTAATTGTTCTATTTGCGTTTGCAGGTCCTTTGTTCCAGCAGAGAACTCCACAGGTTTTGGAGTAGATGACAGCCAAGACACATAAAATTTACTGTTGTTATTGCCTGTTTGATGAGCCTGTGTCCCTAATGGCTGTCTATTGGCTATTCACATTGGAAAACATAAAACTGGCAAATTATACCAAAATATGAAATAAGACTTCCAAGGGGAAAACTCACTCTTATTTCTTTTCTCACCAAAACATAAACCACTTATGGACTGAGCATGTCCCACCATTCAAATGTTTATCACGGAGAACCATATCTGACTGTCAACATGTCCTCTCTGCACTGCTCACTGGCTGCCAGATGTATAATCATCATACTACAGGGAAAAAAGTTTCCTCATAATTTCAAGGTTCTTTTCATCTTTATTCTTTACTTCAGGAAGATGATAGTGACCAGGAGAACACAGCCTTATTTCTTAAGATGGACCTGATGGCAAGCAATATTGCAGGGATAGATCATGGTGGCGGTTGATGACAAGATACAGGTCTTTCACAGCTAAGCTGCCATTTCCAATTTCTTCTGAGGTTGCCTGTTGAAAAGTTGCTACCATCTAATAGCTGTTTAGCAACCACAGAAAATGATGAGCTTGATGGTCTGAGTCTGCTCCCATGGCTGGATATATTAACATGCAATAATTGTAGTGAAATTGTAAGTTGATTCCAAGACCATGGATTTTGTTTGTGGGGAATAATAAATAAATAAATAAATAAATAAATAAATAAATAAATAAAAAGACAAATATGACTGCCTAGGGAAGTCTTCCTAGAGGCTTCCACCAAGATTAAATTTACTCCAAAAATGGAAAAAGCTATAAGTAATAGATAGCAAAAAGCTTACTTGTTGATGTCCTTACTTCAGTTACCACATTATGTGGATCCACTCCCCTGGAGTGGATGGGATGGTGTTCTCATTTAATCTTATGAATCTCTTTCACTGTTATCCTTGTAAGGACAAACAAATCTCCCTGGAAAAGACTGTCTTGGTGTTCCCCATTAAAATTCATCCAGCAAGGAAGATTGATTAAATCTAGTCCTGAATTTGGTCCTCAAACTTAATAAAAATAACTTACTTTCTCAAAAATATATATTCTTTAAAAAAAAAAAAAAAAAAACGACTTGGAAAAAATGGGAAATTCAAAACTGAATAATTAGAAAAAGGGAAAACAAAATACTTTGTTCCACATGAGGAGGAATGTTTTCACCTGTTTAACCATTCATTTAAACAAGAGTAGTAGGGCCAAGAGGGCATATCAGCACTCACTTGGTCACAGTAGTATCTCTAAGAGTCTTTGTTTAACCTGTCTTCCATCCCGGTATCCCCGAAGCTCAGCAGTTTTGTCTATTTATGTTACCATTAATTTAGCAAAGTTTGCAGTCTGGCCTATTTTAACATTTTGTTTTGAAGAGGGTCAATTATTCATCCATCACAGCTTTCCTTCAGTTTGTAAGAATCTTCTATTTTCTTTTGTGTCTTTTCTTCTAGCATTGGGATTCATTTTATAGATAATCCCTGTTTTCCTCTACAGATACATGCTTCTACTTCCTGGACTTATGTTCCTTCCTGCACAGATGATACTTGGCAAGTATTGAAACAGGGAAAGATTTCTTATACGCTTTGTTAACAAATATTAACCAACCGCTCATCTCCCATTTTAATAACACAGGGTAGAAAAATGACTATTTATTAGAAAATCATATCAAATAGCTCTACTTTACAGGTTTTGCTGATTTGGGAGGAAAAAATAGAGAGGGAAAAAACAAACAAACAAACAAACAAAAACACACTTGGCATGTTTCTTGTTACATCAAAGTAACAGAGGTAATTGTGGATCTTCCTGTCAAACTGGAGTGTAAGCATAGGCCTCTATAAGTTTAATAGAGCTGTGTTATCATTACTTTCAAACAAGGTATTAGATGCTGTAAAAGATATTCAGTACATGTTTATTTTTTTTTTTTTGTAAGCACAGACTGAAAGTAGGTGCTAGAATGTTTTAGTACTCTCACAGCAAAAATTTCCCTTTTGATGATGCTTCTAAATAATATTTGTAAATACATCTTTTACAGTCAGGAATTAATTTTACAAAAGAGTATTCAAACCTTGTGTTTATTCTGTATCTACTCTTCCTCATAAGATTAATAAAATAATAATCATTAGCCATAATTCTCTCATTTGCCTTACCTAGGCTATTAAAACACAAAAAGTCTCAAATTGTTATTTTTCCACCAACAAATAAATTGTAGCCATATTATGAAACTTCATTTTTGCAGATGTAGTCTAAAGTGATCCCTGCTCCCCAGTTCCATTTGTCTTTATCCATGCTCTTAAGGAACTGGTACTCAAAGAAAAATTTTTATCAGAGACATATTCTCATGCTGGGCTGATCCTATGAGGTCTTCAATTGCTTGTGAGATATATGGACTTTTTAGCTCCAGGTATGGTCAATAAAAGAGTGGGAATTCTGCACATCTTGAGTTGCATTCTCTAGTCCGAAAGGAAAACTATATAAATTCTGTATCTAGAAATAGTTTTCTCCCTCTGACATCCAAATGTCCAACAGTCTTTTGTGGCTTTGACCTTTGGGTTTCCTTTGGTCAGTCTACTTAGACGCAGGCATGAGAGTGACCTACCAAATGCAGCAAGGCATTCAGGAAGGTAAAAGCATGTACTTTAGGAAGTAGAAAGTTATATATATAATACAATTATTAACAGGTATTTTGGGAGCCTAGCTTCCCCTGATTACACTTGTGCATCAGGGCCTCTGTCTCTGTCTCTTGGGAAGTTGAGGTTTTTTAGACAGGAGAGACCGGTCTAGTGTTAGAAATGTAAAACTACAAGTATGCACTCCATATATCCTGGAAACAGATGTTTCAAAGATTGACTGGGTATTTCTTCCACTCTCCAGAGATTAAGCATAACTTGTAAAATACTCCGCTCAGCAGAAGTAAGTTAAAGCTTCTTGTAGCCTAGGAAGCTCTAATCCTGTTCTGAAGGTTATTAGACAGTAAGTCTTGAAGAAACAGAGTGAACTGGTTTGGCATAGATGATGAATGTGCCTACAGCAATCAGGAAGCTACGACAAAACACGAAATACATCTTGATTACTAACTATATTCCCAAAGCAAAGGCAAAGGAAAGAAGCCGACTTATATCCAGATATTTTTCTCAGACTTTCTCACCAGACAGGATCTCAAGAGATCTATCTGTTTTCTAATTCTCAGAATAATATCTTCTGAAATGTTTCCTGAATGCCTTAAATCAGCTTCTTTAGTGTTAAGATGCATTCACATTCCAGTGGCAAAGTAGTCAATTTCTGGAGCTATTAATATCTTTTCAGTGCACTAGAAAGTGCAGACAAAAGTTACAAAGTACGCAGCACGCTTGCTGAAGTGTCTCTGTTGTTCTCTGAACTGAGATTTCATTTATTGTTCCCATATTTTTCACATCACTCCTGGAAAATAAAAATAAATAAATAAATAAAATCAACAAATCCCATAAGATTAAGATACTTCAGCAGAAATCTCCTGTGATTGCATGTTTATCATCAGGGTACCCAGGCAGATGGGGTAAAATTTCAAGAGCATCCAGTATACTCTTGCTGTCAGTATTGAAAACAATATGTGTATAGTACCGTAACTGTGATTATAAGGACTTTGATTTGAAAGCAAGCAAGACGAGCTGAAACTCTTCAGAGTTTAGATCCCCAGTGGTTTTCATCACTATTCTCACATTTATAGCGGAAGTTCAGTAATCCCACAAATTTATTGGGATTAACTACCTAGGAGTCAAAACTTGGCTCATTTTGAATTACAGGCTACAGATTCATTTTGCTCTAAAGACTTATGACCATATTTGCCGCCTCTCTGAGACCATCCAGAGATCTAGAAATTTTCTTGAGGTTAGAGACGCCAATGGTGAACCAGTTTGCACATTCTGTACAAGGTGAGGCATTCACTCTGTAAAGTACAATCGGTTGCATACAGATTAACAGCTTTGTGTATTATGTCGCTGCTATCACAGATATGTATGCATTCATCAGAAATCACCAGAACTCTGTGCTTCCCAGGATTTTGGGGACATTGCTTCATCACTTCAGATGATGAATGAAGTCTCTGTTGAGGGTGGGAGGGCACCAGGCCCTTTGCTCTGTGGTAAACACAAGCAGCAACACCACTCCCGCCTTCCACTTACCAAAAAAAAAATAATAATAATAATAATAATCTTAGAAAAATAAGCAGATTTATTAAACAACTAGGCAGCAATTTACATCATAACACTTTAGCCCCGAACACAGACAAGAAATTCAGTCTATAAGTGCAAAAAAATTCTACTTCTGGGTGTTTAAATTACATTGTCAAATGGAGAAAAAGTCTCTTGTGAACGGCCATTTCAAATCAAATGTGTTACACATGCCATTGGGAAAGCCTATCTAATGACTGAAGAGGACAGATAATTTAGGTAACCAGCTTGCATGCTTAAACTGGAAGGGCAATGTGGCAAAATACTATACTATTTGGCATCCTGTACATGCCAAGATGAGCAGGAGAGGCAGAGCTTCTTTTGCCTTCACAGGACTTGTAGCAAGTTTATTCATTGCATTTCTTTCCATGTGGCTATTCACAAAAGGTTGAGCCCACTTCACATTTATGTTTCTTTCTTCTATTAATTTCTCATGTATTTCTTTCTGCTAAAATCCATAACGGTTGATACATTTAGCAGGCATTCCATTATTTCAAAATAAATCACAAAGGGAAGATAAATCCTGAAAATGGAAGACTACAGCAACAGCTCTTACCTTAGATGGTGGCATACAGTTATAAAAGGGCCAGGAAAAAAATAGCGTGTTTTTTAAGATAGTTTAAAGTTCTACAATTTAAAAATTAAATTTGTGTATTTGCACTGCAAATCTTGGTCCATTTCCTTCTTTATTTTCTGGAACCTTCTTACATGACTTCTGGAGAGTGCACCTTATAGCTCTGAGTAATAGCCCAGCTGGCCTGACAGAACTTGTTCACGAGCAATTGTATAACACCACAAGGCTGCCTGTAGAAAATCCTTTTCTGCATGCCTTCCATAAAACTAAGCCTTCAAAAAGAGTTTGCAAGTCATTGCACCTATCCGGAAAGATTGGACACTGTTTTTATAAATAGTTGTAACTGCAGGTTGTTTTTGCTGTGGTTGTTGTTTTTTTTTAAAGGGATTCTTCATAATAAAGTAGCGTTTATACACTTAGCATTTATACATCCACAGATGTATGTGACACCAACACAGACACTGAAAGAAAGTTGCAAAGCAGCAGGTCCCTGCAAAGGTCTTGCACAGTTTTTGTCCCCTTCCCTGAAAGGGGAACTTTTTTTTTTTTTTTTTTTTTTTTTAGAGGGCAAATAGGTTATGCAAACATATAAATAGCTTTCTCTAAAACCTTATGTACAATATCCTCTGTTTGTGTTTACTGGTTACTGGCAAAGCCTGGAACTTCTAAATATCATCTGTGTCAGCTACAGAAATCTGTTAGCTAGAAAACACACAAGAGCCTGCAAATTAACTTCCTCCTGTTTTTCTTGTAGCATTTCACTTATACTCCCCCCTCCATTTCTTCATTTCTCTCTAAAGATTCATAATGTGCAGTAACACCTGCTGGGGCGGTAACAGCAGTTTGAGCTTTCCCATGATGGCGCTCTACTGATATTCAGGGCGACACAGATGAATGTCTCCATCCCTCTCACTGCCCAGTTTGCAGCAACCGCCTCCCTCTCAGAGACAACCACACTCCAGAGCAGCCCTCATGCCTAGTGGGGCATGGACCTCGGAACCTGGTCCTGTTTGCAGTTGTTGTGGACCCTATCAGACCCATGGAGCTGAGGATAAATCATTGTCTCTCTAGTACAGATGGTCAACAGGCTTATGTGAGCTAATGCTTTGAGCGCAGGCCAGATCTACTTTAATTACTAAAAACCCTGTCATTCCAGGGTCTTCTTGTCATGAGCTGTCGCTCAGCTCAGGTAGTTCTTAGTACATAAACCAGGCAGTTAAATGTCTGCCAACTTAAAATGCATTATTTAAATAACCCTAAAATCTTCTCTGCTTTGGCTTTTTCAACCTTTCTCAGGAAAACCTGTGTATCATTTGTATGGATTTATGGAGATGTAAAAGCCTAAAGTAATGTTTCAGCACTAACAAATGTGGGTAGATGTGACTTAAAAACAAGCTGATCGTGCATTGGAACAACAAAGACTGGAGGATTAAGGCAGTCAGTGAAGATGAAAGTGTAGGCAAATCTGCAGGAGAAAAAATCAGCTGGCGAGGAGATCCGAAACGAGTTGAACGTGCAGGAAATGTTTAAAGATTGGCCTTCACGGGTGTTTTTTGTTTGTTTGTTTGTTTGTTTTGTTTTGTTCTGTTGCTTTTCAGTAACCAACAGGTAGATAACGGTGTCGCACACATATGTTTTCGTAACTTTAGAAATGTCTGACCTGTATCTGATTTCCTTAAAGGAAAATAGTTTCCTGACTGCTGTTGTCTTAAGGCATCATTTAATGCCAGCATGCTTAGAAAAGTTTTTAATGAGTTCAGTTGGGAAGATTTCAGAGAGCACTATACTCATAAGGGAAAAATCCGTGTGGATCTAGCAGCTTCCTCGGCTGTTTCAGCATGTCTGAGCGCAGTCCCTCATAAAGCTCTTTCAATATTTCCTTGTTAAGTGCACACACTTTTTCTCCTATTTGAACAATGCCGAAAAGTGATAACTCAGACTCTGAGAATTGTGCTGACAGTCAGCTGTCATTCATTGTCCTTTCTTCTGACAACCTCAGGCATTCAGCCATGGATTCATGAGTTTTCCCCTTTCTCTTTATTTTTAAAGGAGGTGGGGGATGGGGGAGTATATCAGAGGATTCAGCCCTGTGAATAGACTTTTGTTTTGCACTTTCTTTTGCCTCCTGACTGTGTCAAATGCAGTGTGTCTCTCACGCAGTTTCACTCTTTAGAGAGCCTTGACTGGGCTGGCTAGTTAGTATTCAGAAACAAGCCAAAGAGGATAAAATTCTTCTCTCTGGCTTGCTGAGACTGCAAATAAGCAATTAGACTAAAAGCTCAGTATTGGGAAAAAACAACTTTTGCAGCCTTACTTGTTGACTGAGACATGTCAATATACTTCATAACTTGGAGAACAGCATAAGAGAGAAAAATTCTAGACACTGTTAGGGATATTTGCTGGCTAATACACTTGTACTGTATTTTCTTAAAGACAGCTCAGCAGTGTACTGTACTCTGTGAATTGTAGGATTTGACATTTAATGTTGTTTACTTACTGTAATGAGAAAGAAGTGGAAAAGGTTAGCAGTGGAAACGGAAGATTCATCTTTTCCTCATAAGTAATTGAGATGTTTCAAAGATAGACAGACATAGTAGAATATATTTTCCCATCAGTCTGCACTCCACACAAATTCCTATACTACACAACTCTTTCACATGATATTCATACTCTACCCTCTTGCCACCACTTATGTGTCTCTGCCCCTTTTTTACCTCTTAAGTGTCCTATCAGAGTGCTTTGTCCTCTGTTCTTCTAGTTAGTGTCTTTTTGCCATATCCAGCCCTTCATGGAATGCACTCCCTGATCTGACTGAGGGGATTGCAGACCCATTCTCCTCCAAATTTCTTTGGAAGGAAAAGCGTCCACAAGACATTGCAACTGCAGCCAGCATCCCAACCATGTAAGCACAGATGGATTTCTCCTGCCTCTCGCCGTTCTCATCAAGCTGCACTCTTACTTCCAGCTTCTGTCCTTGTTGTTTTCTTTTTGAATTACTAAAAAGTTTTGCTGACTTTTAAGGGTCAATATTTCTTCCACACAGTGAGCCATAGGGATGCGACTTTCACATCTGTCTCACTGTGGTCTGTTAGGTCTCATTGCCTTCTTGACTTCTGGAGTTCAAACCAGTCCCCTTGCTCCTTGTTTTGTCAGGTTCCTTACTGGCAATAGGCTATATGTTTAGCTCTTGACTATAAAACCAGTAACTCTTGAATCCACGTTCTCTTTGTATCCAATAGGAGTATAAATTTTAGTTCCTTCCAATATCCTTATAAAGGAAAAAGTTGCTGGCAAGGAAAAAATTTTACTCAGATCAGATGATTTCCTGCAGGTTTCCTACAAAATGGTTGCCACTTTGTGTGACAAAAGGAGTTGCCTTTACCTACAAGTCTGTCCTGTTTGTGTTCTTCATCCTTCACAACCATGGCAAAGTGCTTCAACAATTTTCCTGGCATTGTGCAAAATCCTGCTCCTAGTAAGCCCAAAGCCCTGATTTCCAGTTGCCTTAACAGTGTTCCATACTACTAGAACAACAGTTGTTTTTAAAGATCTTGGAATCATAAATAAATAGGATTGGGAGTGCAAAGAGGCAGTACATGTCCACATTTCTCTCACTATTGATGCTTTGTTGGAACTGGAATTGACTTGTTAGTAGAAGACTTGCTAATCATCATAGTTCCACTGAAAACAATTTGTCTGCAGATAGTAAGCTGATAAATGCTAAAATGAAAATGCCAAATGCAAAAATGAAAAACTCCTCTGCTGTGATAGTTACTTATGACTCTACATTATATATTACATTTTTATATATGCAGTATTACTTTTTACTATAAAGAATCATTGCAACTTTGGTGGCAGTTGAGACACTCTGAACTGTCTCCTAGGAGCAAGAAGACATTGCAGTATAACAACTTTTTTAAAAATTGCATTGCAAATCAGAATTTAAGATTGTCAGAAATGGTTGATCCAGGCAAGTCATCTTTCAAGACTATTTTAAGCCAGACAGAACTTTTTTTAAAAACTCTCTTGAAGCACAGACATATGCTACTCTATTCAGGTGAATACATTTAGTGCTTCTTTCCCTAGTACTAATAAAAATCCACATTTCTTAGGAATCCATCGGTAAAATGAAAAAATGTATTTGCCAGAAGATGTAGTGTTTAAATGTTATCATTATTATGTTTAATTGTGTACTGTCATATGAAATTATATACATGCATCTGTATTTATATTTCTTTCTGCATCTCCTGTATACATACTTGCTTTTCCAAATATTTAAGATTATTCATCTATTTACAAGATAGAGATATAATCTACAAAATGTATAAAAACACAATCATAATCATATTGTTTTAATTTATATATGAATTATCTGATTGAGAAAATTGTTGCAGTATCTTGCCTAGACTTACAGTGAGATTGGCACAGATAAAGTTCTTCCCATATGTGAAACCTGAATGACTTCAAAAATATTCTGCAGAAGACCAGCAGATTTATTTATGCAGTAAGATCTAGGCCTTAATGATCAAATAAAATAAACAATGTAGGCACATAAGCTTACGAAAATCAAAACAGGAAGAAGCAGTTGCTGCTCCAATACTTTTATATTATTTTTAAGTAATATATCTTAAAATGTACCTAAAAAACAGAAACAATGGAATGTGTTGCAGACCCAGAAGCATATTATAAGCACAAGTAGAAGGGATGCCCAGCAATTATAGTTTCTATAAATTGTGACCTCTCATGCTTAATCCCCATTTGGGGGGGGGGGGGGGGGGAGAGGAGGGGGGAGAGAAAGGGGGGGAAAAAAAGGAGAGAGACAGAGAGAAAATGAAATCATAATAAATCCAGTCTCATAAATCAAAAGGGGAAAAGATATGATTTACTTGTCAGAATGAAATCCAAAGCATATATAGACACTGAAGGTCTGAGCTAGTCATACCAGCTGTTTAAACAGGATATGTGGATATCATTTCTATAGGTGCAAACCATCAGAAGTAATGTTTACAAGGAAAATAGATGCATCCTTATCTGCAGTTCACTTTACAAGCCAACTTTATTAGTTTGTCTTTATCAGAAGATTTGCAGAATCTTCATACTGCACTAAAGCCATACATATGGACTGGATTTCTCTTTTTATCTGATTAGATATTTTCCATGTAACTTTTGCATTACATAAATGTTCTGTAACATATTATTGCTTTTCTTTAAGCAGAGTCTACATTTTTCTTGGTCCTGAATGGTAGCATGAAATCCATGCAATCAAACTTTGAAAGTGAATGTCTTTGTGTGTGTGTGTGTGTCTTTCCACAAGAGCATTCTACAGTAGGCGGTGAAGCATTTCAGCCATTCCAGAGTCATGCAAACTATCCTAAAAATGCATTGGGAAGAAGAAGAAAAGGCTGTAACTCATTATTTTTTGCAATGCACTGACATGAAAGACTACATTTTAAAGGATCCAATGACTTCATTTTCTTTGCTCGCTGAATATCAGTGGTTCCATACCAAGGATATTTTTCCTAGTTAATGTAGAATGAATTCTTTGATAAACAATGGGTTGATTTTTGTTCAAAAAAAAATCAGGTTTATTATTATTATTATTACTTTTAATTATTTATTTATGTATTTATTTCTATTGGTCTGTCTTTTGCTGATAGTAAACAGTAGTGGTTTTCAGCTGCTCTGTTTTAAAATCTGCTGTTTTTTAAGGATAGCTCTTGCAGTTCCATTAGAAGTTGCTATTGTCACTGTGGAGTGGAGCACTCAAGAAAGTGGGAAAAATATCTTCTTGCCAAGACACTGTAATGCTCACACAGTCATAATGTGTCGCCTCTTCTTGTATGGATTAATATGTAAAGCCTTGGTTCAGCAAGGTGTGCATGCAAGTACATAATGTTAAGCCCAAGCGGTGGTCCCTTTGGCTTTGATGAGTCTACACATGTGCCTGTGCTCAAGTGCCTTGTTGCCTGGGAACACAAAATGCTACTTCATTTAAAGGAATATGGCATAATCTGGTCCGTTGATACAGGGGATTCACTCAAGAATTTCCAACAATGATCTAAATTTATTTCAAAGTCAGCTTCTAGAACTGCAAAGGAATTAGGAACTAACTGGAAGGATGGGTGGGAGCTATATAAGCAATGTCATTCATGCTGTCTACTTCCACTGCCTTGGTGTGAGACCATGGCAAATATAATACCTTGCAGTTGCCAGATAATCTATCAATGTGTAATTTTTTTCTTTTCTTTTCAAAGCACTGTTGCTTATCATAGCAGGGTACAAGATTCTTTCTGTTTTGCATGGTGTATCCGTGACGTTTTTGCCATTCAGAAGCAATGCTGACACATGCAGGAAATGACAGATAGCATTAGTGTAATAAAAGAGTTAAATCAAAACCAAAGCACAGATGTATTTCTAGTTGTTTTGAAAGCACTGACCTAAGCACCTCTGCAGGATTTTATTAGTAAAGTCTAAAAATATTTGGAGGTGAGCAGTGTTCTCTTGTAATAGCCTAAAAGAGCTGACTTGTCATCAAGTGTGTTTGAGATGCCTTTATCTAGAGCTAGTTTCATGCCTGTTTGTGAAAGAGGAATTTTTTTAGGCCTTTGTCCATGACTGCTGAGAGGCTATTGAATGTCAGGTATCAGGGCTCAGACCAGCCTGCTACAGATGCAAAACTGAGGAAAAAGAGGAAAGCAGGAAAAAAAGGAGGAAAATAGGAGGGGGAAAAAAAAAAAAAAGGGGGGGGGGGGGGGGGGAGGGAATAGAGAGCCAAAAAGCAAAAGCTGTACAAGGAAAAGCTTTCAAGCAGCCCTTCTGTCCTAAATCTGAAGGTCAGCACATAACCGGACTAGTGCGGGCTGTGACAGGATGCGGTCACGGCCTGCAAGTCTTTCTGTATTAAATTAAAATGAAAGAGCCATTTGTAGGATTATATTCAGATTCAAACATGGTTTTGGTCCTGGGTTTGATTCCAGCATGAATTTTCCTCTGCTGATTAAGTGGTTTTCATGTTCCTCATTTGCTTTTATGAATCAAATGACATGGTAGGCACTTTATTGAAGGAACAGCCTATGCCCCACAGACGTTACAATCAAAAGCTTCACAGCCTTGGACTATGTCCAGGTCCAGTCTCCAGTTAGAAGGGACAGAGCTTACAAAGCCATGTACAGAGCAGCCAAGAGGGGGTATAAAGAGGTTTTTCCCCTATTTTCTTGCTTCTCAGGGTGAATTAGGAATTCTTACATTTTATTGTTGTTACATAGATGGTATGTTGCTGTTTTTCTTAACATGTACTTTTACATGCTCAACTACCACTTACCTCAGACTGAAGTGGATATTTTCCACATCAAGCAAAAATAAATAAATAAATAAATAAATAAATATTCCTGTATCATGCTATGTTAGGACCACTTTCCGACCACGTGCAACTAGGCAGAGAACTGTTCAGTTAGGCTTTGCAGTTACTTTTAATGTGGGTCGTTATGGGATAATTGAAAACATATGTTGTCCATGCAGCACCAAAGTGACTAGAAGAGCAGAGAGGGAGATGTTCTCTGGCTGTTGATTAGGATTGATCCTCCCAACACTGAACAGCAGTAGGATTCAGAGGGCTTTTGATTTCTCTCCCTCTTAATTGTTCTTGAAGGTCTGTGCTGCACTTTTCTGGACATTATTATATGTTTTTCAATATGTTTGTCTGTACCTAATTAATAATTGTCCTACAGTACATTGCCCTCTTCCACCAGCTACAGCTTGAATTCATTGATATCATCTCCTTAAAAGTTTGAAACCCCCCAGTGACAGGAATATTAATGTGCCAACACTGTCATATCTATTTCAGCTCATACATATGCAATGTCTTTGTTTTCAAAGATTTATGTCAGACTTTGCTGAAGTGAGGTATTCTACCATTTTAGATAATAGCATGCCAAAGTGATGTTATCAGGCACATTCAGCACTTACTCAAGCAAACTGGAAGGAGCATCCATTCCTTCGTAGCTTAAACACAGAGAAACTGTTATTTATCCTTATTTGATGAAGAAATCTTTCAGGGGGAAATGGTGTATTTTTCGAAGAAGATTATGGTCATCCTGTGGATTATCTTTTAATTAAGAATGGATGATTTGTGCCCACTCTGCTGTAGCAAACGTCTTGCTGCTAATGAAGTTTAAACAGACTTACTTTATTTAATTACAGCTAATCACTAGGGTAAAATGTGGAATTGTCTTTGATCCGCATGTAGAGTGGTAATCCTTGTGGCAGATAGCATCTCTTATTCCCTCAAACTCTTTTCAGTTTCTCCAGGAGGTCCCAGCCTAACTAAGGGTTAATTGAGATAGCTGGACTAGTGTGATTGATGTATTTTTGCTCAGGGATGCCATCCTGCTTTTCCAAGGACTTTCTTTCTCTCTCCTCCTCCCCCCTCTCTCTGTGCAGTCACCTTCAGGCCGTGTAATGCAGTAGATGCCTGCTTGTTTGACATGAGGGACCTGAGGGGGCCAAGGTCCTGCTGGATCAGTGAGTGAAAGAACAGAAACTGCTAGAGGGAGAGCAGAGGTTAGAGGAGGGCAGCAGAGACCAGTGTAAAGCAGAAGAGGGCACTAGTAAACTGACCTATTTCAACCACAACTCACACTCTGAGCTGGTTACAGAACAAAAAAATTGATTGAATATTGAAGGCAATAACGCTGTTTGATGAGGCAATAGCACCGAAGAAAATTTTTTTTAATTTTGTTTTATTCTTTTATTTTTAATTTATTTTTATTTTTATCTTCTTTTTATCTCCTTTTATTTTATTATTTTATTTTTATTTTATTTTATTTTAATTATTAAAGAGATCCTCTCATGTAGGAATGCTACTATGGCTTTTTTGACTTACGGCTTTTTAAAACATGGCAAGTAAAAGCCACTGAAGTGAAAAGTTGGTAAGAGAAGTGAGAATTTAACTTGCCATAAGGAATATGCAGTCCTGGTATTTTGCCTTGTGCTTGCAATCTTTCCTTAATAAGTTTCCTTGCATGCCCAGGCTCAGAAGTTTCTCAGGCTGCTGAAAACTGTGGAAAGATCCATCCAGGGAAATTATGCTCAGTAGGTAAAATTATTCACAAGGGCTAAAGTTTGTAAAACTGGTTGCTTTCTGTGTTTGTTTCTGTTTTATTTCATTATAATGTTGATTTCAAATTCAACTTTTATCTTCTAAACTCATTTTTGCTACTTTGTCTTTTTATTTTGTTTTTCTTCCTGATCTACATTGTGAAAATGTCCCCATTATCTGAACATACTCTCGTTTCTCATTGCTTCTCTGTTAAAATAGGATAGCATTGTTTATTTCCTTCTTTGAACGCAGGATGTCTGGGCTTTTCTTTTTGTTTGTTTGTTTCTTTCTTTCAAAGAGTGATTTGAAATGGAAGTATTTATCTATCAGCCTGCTCAGAAATATTAACAGCTTTAATTAGCATGGTGAAAAAGTTGTTTGTTTTTATTTACAGGAACTTGCACTTTGGCAAAAGAGGCAGAAGACATAGAGTATCTCTTATGTATAAAATTTAAATAATTAAAATAGAATAGTTTGCAGTTAGTTTCCACGATAATGCGTTAAACATCTGCAGTTTTGTCTCTCCATCGGGATGCATAGCTGTGCTGAAGTCACATCCTGATAACATCTGCATGTTAGTGATAGCTTTTGCTTTACTCTTTATGGTCTGCTGATGAGAGATTCTTCAGCAGTCCCTCAGTCATCAGAACCACTGTTGAAAATTTTGCTAGTAACATCTTGAAGGTGGTTTGATTTACATTTGCCAAATGCATGAAAATGCTCTCAGTTCAATTTCTCATCCTGACTCTTTTTCAATTTGCTGCTTTGGTTTGGGGTTACATTTTGTTGGGTTTTTGTTTGTTTGTTTGTTTGTTTTTGGCTTTGTTTCAGAGGAAACTGGTCTTCACTTTTTTCCGGTGACTGTGGATCCAAACTACGCTTTTCAAAGAGATTAATTTCTTTTCCGATTATTTCAACACCATAGATGAAGAAAAACCCCTTTAAAAAGTTTGCGAGGAGGAACAGCACCTTCATTCCTGTTTGCATGGCAACAACAGCTGCATTCACATGAAAAGGCCAGCTTGTTAAACATCATGTAACACTGAATGTACTGAATATTTTAAAGGTCAGGTATTGACAGGCACTGAGCTGCTTATGTTTCCCTAATGACCCCAATTACATCCAAGCTGAGTAAGTAGTCAATAAACAATGACATTAACATATGTAGAAAAAGTGTTTGTTTTACATTTCCAAGACAATTGGCAATCTCCTGCTTGTCATCCAGACGTAGAAGCTACACCATGGGCTCTGTGATGAATGAGGAGAACAAGAGAAAGGTTGGGGGTCTTAGGGACCTCAGGCCTGTCTGAGAGATTTCAGGTAGGCTGTCTCACACACAGGCAGAAAGGGGATTTCTCTCTCTGATCTCAATCTTATGGGGAAAAGACATATTTATTTATTTATTTAATGCAATGAATGTACAATTTCTCACATAAATAGTAACTGCATTCAAAGGACCCTTAAAGATTCAGCTGAGCCTTAAATTAAAGTAAAATACTGATTATTTGCATTGCTTACATACTCTCAGTGCTGCTGTGGAAATTAATCAACCTTCTTAAGTTTGAGCACTTTTTCTCACTCTGGAAAAAAAAAAAAAAAGCCACGAACAACAACAACAAACAAAAACTTTAACTGTGTTTGGAAAAGTATAGTAACTTCACAATCCATTGTCTGAAGCATGCATAGACCTGTCAAATAATAAATGAGGCAGTAGGAGGCCCCACGCCACACGGCATAAAGGGCAAGGAGACTTATCAAAAGAAATTGTAAAATATTAACATACAACACAAAAGATTGCAGATTCATCCCGTTTCCTCCCTGAGCCGCAGGCCAGAGCATGAGCGTAGGTACGTTAGTCGGCCAGCTGCCTCACGCTGCAGCAGTTGCCGCTGGCTGCTGAAGGAGCAGCCACAAGCCGCAGGACAGCAGCCTGGCAGAGAGGGGCATTCGAGACACAAGGATGCAGGCTAGGAGAGCCTGGCAAACGCTCCCTTCGCCCCTCCCCGTGAAGTCTCTGTGCAAATGGTATTCGCATAGCCCTGCGTTGCTTCCAGAGGATGAGGAGAAGCTAATTTATTGGCTATCACTGTTTTGCAGCATAATAATTTTTGCAGGCTGCAGCGGACATCAGTTGGTCTCTATCACTGTCGTCAGTGTTACACAGACCAGAAGAAGAAAGTTTTTGCACCAGAACAATTTATGTAAAAATATTCTGTGGCAGAACATACACATCATACCCATTTTACAGCTAGAGAAATGAGCTCAGACAGGCTAAATCTCCCATTCAACAAAGACTTAAGTCTGTGCTTAATTTTCATGGGACTACTCCAGGGTTTTAAATTAAACACTAATTTAAGTGCATTGCTGGATCACAACCAAAATCACAAAATAAGTCTGTAGCAGATCCAGGGCTTGAAATGTGAGTCTCTGAGACCCAGTCCAATGCTTTAACTCACAGGAACATCCTTCTTCAATTCAGGTTTTAAACTGATGACTTTTCAATAAGAAAGAAACTTTCAAAAGGTATAGAAATTCAGAGAGATCAATGACATATTTGAAGGCTCTCCGAACCTGCAAGAAGTGCATTGTTTTTTGACTAGAGGGAAAAAGTAAGCTCATATTTTACATTGTATTTCTCATGTTTTCTATAGAAAAAAAAAAAAAGAAAAAAAAAGAAAAAAAAAAAGAACGACTGCAGATTAATACTCATCCACTTTCAGTGTCTGGCAAAGCTTTTCTTGGTTCCAAATATTTTCTCGTTTTGTTCAATTTTTTTCCAACAAGTAGATAAGTAAGATAACACGACTTAGTGATGCTTTGTCAACATCAAATTATTTGAAGATGAACATAAAGTGTTTCAAGATAAGAAAGCAGTGTTTCAGCCTGGCTCACTGAGCAGAATAAAGGCCAACACCCCCCCCCCCCCCCGCCCCCCCCAGTGCCACCAATGCAGCGTAGAATTCACATATGGGTGGTTTCAGATCAAAAATCCCTTCAGTCTGTTAGAAACCTGGGAATGCTGGAGAATTGTGAGCTGTCTGTCCCATACTCAAGAAACAGGTTGTCATAATCATGTTTTTTTTTCCCCTGGTTTCTGCAAAACTATAGGTGTAATCTGTGTTTGTAGGACTGGCTATGAGTACTATCACTCAATGCCAAATGCTAAATGATCTTGTTTCATGTGTATGTCATTTGCATGACCAGTGCACATCCAGAGATTCGGGTGTCTCGATATGGTGGCAGCCATAGGCAGGCTGACTTCTTGCAGGCACCAGTGGAGATAACTGTGGGGCAGACAAGAGAGGATAGAAAGGTAAGGGGGAGTGTCAAGCAGGTACACGTGAAATGTTAACTCTGACTATTGGCAAGTTTAAATGAATGGCAAATTGATTAAAGCCTTGAAAGAAAGGAGAAGGCAAAACAATACAGATCTGAATGTTGAAGCAAGGTCAGTGTCGGAAATCCAGATTCTTGGGGTGCTTCTGCATTATATGAAATTTCAAGTGCTACTTCCAACAGCAAACGTGAAGCTAGCTCTGAAGCAGCTAATGTCCAGTGAGTCACCTTTTATTTAGTTTTACTGTAAACTGAGTAATTGTCCCAGCTGGGGATTGATGCCACAAAAAATAATAAAGCTGGTCATTTTCAAAGTTCACAGTTTTCATTACCATAATTGCCTTTCAATTTTGCTGCCAGTGATACATATCCCTGCATTATTGTGTGAGTGTGCTCTTCCATTGTTGTTCCTAGTGTTCTGGGAACAGATGGCCTTTTACAGCAGATACTTTATGAATGCCAGGAGAAGAAATGACTCTCCTAAAGAACATTTAGTCTAATACTAAAATAATTATAGGACCGATATCGGGAAAGAAGTTTCAGATGGATGTTATTCTATATGGACTTAAAGGGTATATCCAAGAGGTGAAACTTGGAAAATGATCAAAAAAAACAAAGGATGGATATACAACAGATATGGCATTATATCTTGCATTAAGCGCAAGTAGTAGCATGAAAGGGGAGAGGAAATGAGGAGGAATACTGCAGTTGGAAGAGGGGTGTTGCTGGAAGCATGTCAGGAAACAACTTCAGGAAGGAGAGAGTGGTGGTGTAAGGGTTGAGATGAGGAAGGATAAGTGTGACATTTATGCACAGAACACAGAAGTGAGAGTTTAAGCAGTAAGAAGTATAATTTGAACAATGGGAAAAGAGGAGATTATTCCATTTATATTTGGTGGAGTCTGTTCTCTCCTGTCCGTCCTGCTCATGGGATTTCCTTTTCACTTCTGATCTGATGCAGGACATTTCTATTCCCCTTCTTCGCTGTGGCAACCCAAAGAGAGTCCTTTAACACCAGGCCCTGCATTGCAAGACAGTGCTGAAGGTTTTGCCTATGACTTTCAGACACCTGACCTTTTTGCTGTCACCCCTCTTCCCTCTGCTGTTCTTTCTTGGCTTGCAGTAAGAGCTGGGTGTATCTGAGTACTGTAGGTGTAGAAGTGGGAAGCTATAAGCAAGCTATCATTCAGTGTGTCCTGGTAGACCCAGCAGTGGTATTTCTGGAAAGTGCTGAGCTTCAGCAAGCTCATTTCCAAGTAATGTCTGGTTTGAACCTACACTGCTTTTTTGGGGGTTGCTTCCCCACCACCACTTCTGTCGCATTCCTGCACCATTTCTTTGCAATGGCCATTTTAATTTCTGGTGTCACTTTAGGCGTTTTTAGCATTTTTTTCCTGTGAAAATTTTCACCCGATTAGAATCTTTTTGGAAAGAGGTGTTGTGCAGGGCTGAGGCTAATAGCTCCAGTTCACATTTCTGAGCATGATGGTGGAGGACCATGTGTGCAGCTGCAATTTGTGAAAGTATATAAGTGGTGGCAAATTTAGCCATCACACTGCCCATATGGCTGCCACGGGAGCACCAGGGTATGAAGGTCATGAGCAAAGTCACGCACCGCCGTGCCTTTGTTTATAAAACTCCCTGGGCTTACAATACATGACCATACAACTGCTGAGGTGCTGCAGCCCCGGGTGTCAGGGAAATACCAGTTTCATTAAGACTCTTGAAGCCTATCATGTTACACTTCAGAAGTAGTGACCAGCTTATTTAAAACAAAGAAGCTTTGACCTTTGTCCTCTTTTGAAACCAAAAACATATGAAGCTAAAGTGAGTCATTTCCGGCTTTAAACAAGCTCTAAGAAACTTTTTTTCCAAGTACAGTTTGTGCACTTTCTCTTCTTCCCCTCTTTTCCTTCTCTTCCCCCCTCCCCCCCCCCTTTTGCATAAATATCTCATTCCCTTCTTGTCAAGTTCAACGTATTTATTACTTATATTCACTGTGTAGTTCTTTTTTACTTCTAGCTTTCTTTCTTTTTCCTTCCTTTCTTTCTTTTTATCTGTGTTGTTTATAACCATGACCCTTGATCCTCCAAGTCTTAAAACAGCTTGGCTTTCAGCAGCTAAATCTGACAAGGTCAGCATTTTTCTGTTTATTCTGAGAATACTATTTACCCTCTGGGGTTTTTAAAAGCAATTCTGTAAAACATCACTTGGAAGAAGTTTGCAGCATCCAAAGACTTCCACAAACCTAGTGCCCAGCAAAGAGGAACATAATTCTGATTGCAGAACTTAGAACAATCGAGTTTGATTTTACCCTCCCCCTGCAAAAGAGATCTACACCAACATTTTTTCCAAGAATATCGCTTAGTATTTCACTCTAAACATATTAACAACTTACTAGTGGTTAGTATAATCTTTTTCAGCAGTGTCAGATTCAAATATAATGAAATTGGACATACTGTATGATCAATTAGTTCCTAAAATAACTTTATTGTTATATAGCTATAACAGAGCTATATTTGTTTCTTTTTTCCATTGGGAAGAAACGGATATTGTGTCGGCTTTCTGTCAAAATAGCAAACAATCCTGTAATCTTTAGAAAGTCTGAAAATGACAGAACCAATGATACAAAAGCAAGGTGTCCTTGGGCTAATACCCAGACTCTGTGTAAGTGATGTTAAATTTATACCCATTTAAAACAAGCCAATTTAAACAACCTGACTGTCTCAGAAGATTTTCAAGAAGAAGGTGATTGCTCAAATGCAAGTGTCCCCAAGGCCATGAAAAAAAACTGACACTGCTCTTAGTGCCTGTTGGGGATTGCAGAAAATTGCAGATTTTCCCTCTGCAATTTCCTTGCCTTGCCTTGCCTCTTTCCTTGCCTCTTCCTTTTCCTTTTCTGTTTCCTCCAGCACTCCACTCATTGGGAACCAATGAATATTCTGCAGAATAAGCAGAGAGTGGGGTTCCAAAGAAGTGGCACAAAAACATCTGCAGCAAAACTGGAGGATTTCCGTGAGTGAGTGAGTGAGTGAGTGAGTGAGTGAGTGAGTGAGTGACTGAGTGACTGAGTGACTGAGTGACTGAGTGAAAAATGCTGCTGTGGGAGAACTTGCTTTATCGGCCTTCAGTGTGCCACTGGCAAGGACACAGTAGAGAAACCTGCCAGCAGCAACCAGGTTAGTGGGAAGTAAAAAATGTCTTCTCAGAGTAGTCTGCTAAAGAAGGAGATGGATGGACAGAGAGACAGGCATACATATTCAGAAAGTATCTCCTCAAAATGTGCAAACTTCAAAATGCATAGCCTCTAGAGGAAACAGTTTCAGAATTATTTTTTGCTGTGAACTTGGGAGTTTTACCCAACTCAGTTCTACTCAGTACCTCTGCCGTGAACATTCCTCAAGAGACTAAGATCTCCTCCACTGTGAGAGCACAGTGCTCATCCATCTTTCATTGACCCCCCCCATACTTTCCACAGGGAGGTGAGATCAGTAAGTATAAACATTTGAAGAACTGCCCTGAATTTTCCTTGCTTGTTCCCAGCCTGAAGGTAAATTCTTCTGGAAAGTTTGGTAAGATTTTCTTTGGCTGATTTTGAGTTAGCCATGCATGTAATAAAATATTTTTCATACTTTAAGATGTTTTTTAGGACGCTTTTTTTTTTTTTTTTTGGCTTAGATAATCTCAAATCCGGTTTATCTTAGAAGAGATTGTTTTTTAAAAGGAATGCATACTTTGTTCAATTTGAAAAAGAGAGTGGAAGAGAGAAGGGAATCTGAAACCAAGTAAAAATTACATTAAAAAATATTAAAAACGTATCATTTTCCTTGTTCAGGGACTGAATTTCAGCTGACATAGGACATGCATGTGACTGAGTATTTAAAACATGCTGAAAGGAAGGAAGAGATCAGGATTATGTTTCAGAAATACCCTTCCATCAATGACTTGCTACTGGATAAATCACTAATGTTCTCTGGCTCATATTCCATGTCTGCAAGACTGTGTTACAGTGCTCACCTACTTTACCGTGGTACTATAAGGAGCCATGAGGTAGCTATACAAGATGGTTTAAAAATCTGTTTTGTTATGATCATCATGATTAATGCTATAGAAAAAAATAAATAAAAAAATACATTTAGCTGCGAACTAATATGAAATCAAATGACTCATAAGCAAAGAAATTCCCCTTCGTAACAAGGGTTAACCCAAAGATGATTTGGGTAACCAGTACAATTCGTGGGTGCTTAAGAGAACGGCTTAGTGAGACACGGGGAACATCATAATCAGGCTACACTGAAGATGCTCACACAGAACCTGTACACTGGTGGAGAAAAACATTGTGCAATATACAAGAAAATGTTGCCTGCAAGGTAGAAAGCTGAATTGCTGAAAGAGACTTGAATTTAACTAAAGAAGTTATATATATATATATATGTATATGTAAACTTCTCTGCATGAAAATTTTATGTTTGGGGTGTTGCAATAACAAGGTTTTAATCACACTTTCTTCATGGTCTTTCCTGAAATGAATACATCCCATTGTTTTTAACATTTTGTACAAAAACATGGTCTAGACATGTACATGTACCAGTGGAATGAAATCATCAATAATGACTATCTAAAATGAATTACATTCCAAAAGCACAGGCTAATGATTTATCTTTTTTTTGTGGGACCGATCTCTATCAGATTGATTTATGTAGCAGCCAATCATGTTTCAGTAAACTCCAGCATGCACATGCATCTTTAAGTGATGATAAGCTGTGACTGTCAATTTATTTGTACACCAGAAGCCAAAAAAATAAAAGAACCAACCTGCAATAATAGTGGTGTGCTACCCCAACAGAAAAGCATGAAAAAGAGCTAACTTCTGTTATTATTCCTTACCTTCCAAGTGAAATACATGGACAAATTAATGTAATGAAATATAAAAAGGACATATTCTGACGGGAGCATGGCTAAAAAATTTATACTTTCCTATGACAGCTGATAAACAAGCTTATTTTTTACTTGCATGCTTACATTATTTGCTTTGATAGGATGTATTTTTTTACAATGTACATTTATATTATAATGTACATTTACATTATTTGCTTTGATAGTAGATGCTTTTGTTGGTAGTTGGAGTGATTGGCAGCTTCAAGCTGTTCTGTTTAATTGTCTTTCCACTATGCAAAATTCTGTGTTTAGAAGACACCGTTTCACAAATAAATCAAGTGTGTAGATTTGTCTGTGCATATGAGAGACAGAACTGTGGAAGAAGAGAGAATTTACTTTCCGTTCTGCTATGTACCTATCTGCATTTGATTTGATTTGACCATGTGTTGGTTTATTTCTGTCTGTTTTTCAGTCCCTCTCCAAAGGATCAACACGGTATTGGTTTGGATTAGGACAATCTGTAGTACCCTGTTCATTTCACAGGAAGCAGGGGATGTGATGGAGTCTGAAAAAAAAAAAAAAAAAACAGGCTAGAGTACATCCAAAGTTCATCATTTGTTTTTGCATAAAAAGAAAACAAAAGATACACATAGCAAGGAAAAAATGTTGTCTCCATTGTATTCTTTGTTTTTCTGTGCTTTATCCTTTGGACCAGTTCATAGAGGATATTTTTCAGATTTTATTTTGAGTCCTAATTAAATTAATTGTTTTATCTCCTTATTTCAGACCAGAGGATATGGAGCTTTTGGAGAGTTTACTTTTGTTTTGTGTTTTACTGGAAAAGGAAAGTGAGTTCTATTTTATTGATTTACAAGAGTTTGGAAACAGGGGAAATGGTGTTTATAGCATGAGTGACTGCTGCTTGAGTCTGAAAAGAGTTGCTGCAAACAAGCAACTTGAAAACCTAATGTCTGGTGATATCTTGACATTACAAATTAAACAGGGTAGTACTGAATTTACTACTCATTTCATTTTCTGAAATTATAACTGGATGTTCAGAATGTGCTTATTTCCATAATGATTTTTGTTTGTTTGTTTGTTTAATTTGCAAATGCAAACAGTTTTAGGAGTTTCATGAATCAATAGGCATATTCTTTAATCAGAAAAATACCTAACAATTCTGTATCAAACAAGTATTTTTCCTTATACAAAAGTAGAGAAGTTCTGTGAAATAAAGTGCGATAGTAAAATGAAAGTTATGCTATTCTGTGATATGAAATGTAATAAAAATCATTGAATACTAAGAGTCTAAGACCTTTAAGCAATCAAGGATTTCAGAAAATCTTGTTTCCCTGTCTCAGGTTAAATTTTGCTAGATATTAATCATTCAGCCTAATAGTCAGCAGCTCCTGTTCTTCTCAACATCTTAATAAAAGCTGTCACTTTTTCTTTTTCTTTTTTTTTAAGTAAACCTTTCCCTTTACTTTTTCAGCAGCAGAAGAAGTAAAGAGGCATGAAGAAACTCAGAATAATACCATTCAGTAAATTGCGTAAGACCCAGAAAAGAGAGGGTATTTTCATTTAAAGTATTGTCTCAATTTCAGAGAATACACATGGTACTGTGTGGGCAGTGACAATACCACAGTGGACAGGATTTTGTGTTCTGTAGTTACAGAGGGCTGGGTAGTGTATTCCTACTGTACCTGTTTTATCTCATGGTAAAACTACACTAATAAAGCATAGACAGCATAGATGGAATATGAAATAAATAAATATTCAAGCAAAAATCAGAAACAGAAAAAGTAGATCAGGGTAAGTAGAGCATATTTTCCTAAGATTGTTAGTGTTTTTTTTAAATAAGCATTGGTTAATAACACATTACTTTTATCATACCTGGAAAAATAATAAAGCTAAGGCTGATCAATGCAATTTTGCATGTTTAGAGGATCTAGCCTAGCATGTGCCAATTCACAAATTTACCTTGGAAAAGCAATGCACAGCAATGAATACTCATTTTTTCAAAACATATCAACATGTCTAAGTAATTCTGACAGATTTAGGGTATTTCCTTTCTCATCACCCCTCAACCACCTTCCAGACTCAATAGACAAATGAGGCGAGGTGAAAGCCAATGACATAACAGAACATAGATAGCATGCATAATAGATTGTATTAGTGTCCTCTGCATTACATTAGAAAGCTGTAGATGTCTATTGGATACAGAAATAAACAACAAACATGTTTTTTCCCCACAGTGAAATAGCAGAATAAAAACACAAACTGTTTGCACAAGCATCATCACCACAGCCACTTCTTGCCATCCATCTAGATAGCAGAAAATATTTTGATCTGTATGACTTCTGCGGCCTTGATCCAAACCCTGTTGCAGCCAATTAAGAATCTCTATTGCCTTTAGTGAAATTGGATCTAGTCCATTAAAAGATTTTGCCCTAGGGGTGTAAATGGAGGATTTTTAAGGGCCACCCTTATATGCCACTTCAATTTATCACAAAAGGAAAATACTTCTCTTCGTTAACACTGTATAAGTTAGCTCCCCTTTCCAGTAACTCTGCTGTGTGTCAAACTCCTTCCCTTAGCTCTCCGCTGATCCCTTGCACCAAACACAACTGCAGATATAATGTAATATTACTTCTAATAACAATCCTTAGGAAGTCAGTGTTTCCAGAAGTCATTCATGTAATTTTTCCCTGCCCCAATACTCAAGTGGGTAGTTTATGAATGACAACAGCTAAATTAAAAGCTATCCTATCTGAATGGGCTAAAAGACTGGCAAAACTCGGGAAACTATAAGCTAAACAGAAGTGACAGTTATAGTCCCCTTTCACATTAAAAAACTGTAAACTATTTCCTGTTGTGTCCCATTTCTCAGCTGGAATGTGCTGCCAGGAGCAGGGGTGGATTAGGGAGTTAAAATGCTTCTTCATATTTTTAAGGATGCACAAACACAACACAGAACATGAAATTTTACCAATGGTTAATTTAGCCTAGTAAAACTTCTAAGTTCTTAATCAAGAATGCTTACCTAATCCATAAAACTTAATATAAATAATAAATCCAAAGGCAATGTCTTCAGAAATTACTTAAAAAAATAGTGCCTACATGCAGTTCTACAAATATGTCCTTTGAATGTATTTCCCATGATTTACCTGACTGCACACAAGACACCTGTGAATCAGGTATGTGCTCTTCTCCCTTTTTCTCATATAGGTAAAAAGAAACAGGGGAGTGGTTTTTTTTTAGGTCTGCTTAAGTCATTTTGAATCCAGAGGGTTCAGGTTAGTCCCTGTGAGGATTTACAGATTCATCTCAATGCACCTATTCAAAAAGACAGACATTCAAAAGCAAATTTCCAAATGTTCAACTTTCACGCTTTTGGAATCCTAGCAGGCACCTTTCTTAAAACTCAGTCCTGAAAATCTTCACCCAAAAGTGCATGGTGGCATAGGATGCCAAGCATCATTTCAAGGCTCCCGCCCTGCCTCCTGGAGCAATTTTGAGGCCACTGGAGGTGTCCCGCCCTGAGGGTCTGCAGAAAGAAAGGTGAGCAAGGACATCCCTGCCTCATCCCATGCCTGACAGGGGACACAGTGGGCATTGCACCTTTGCAGTAATGCACACGCAGAATTTTTGATAAAACCATGCAGGAGAAACATTGTTGTTTCTGTTATCAGAAAATGTCAAACCTTTCCCAAAAATCGCCTCCTAGGAAGTACATTTTTTGAAGCTTTGGTTGGTTTGAAAAAGGCCTACGCAGTAATTTTATAAGATTTCAGGAAAACACTTTAGTCACATCTCTTGCTCTTGGGAAGCTACTGCAGTCAGTGGAATGTGGCAGTTAAATAAATTCAGAAAACAATTAAATACGATTATGACTCTCTTTTAAGGAATAAACATGTCAAGTGTCAAAAAACATTCTAAGTCTGCTGTGCTTCAGTTTGAGTCAAAATACCATTTGTTCCTCTTCAGTGAATATTTGAGGAAATAAAATGACACACCTGTTAAATTAACACATTTATCGTGCACCAAAGCTGTTCATTTCTACAGTAAATAAGTTAAAAACTTGATTCTCGTATAATCCACTATTCAACCTGACTGACTGTTGAACCTCCCTAATCAAATACATCTACATGATATTGTAAGCTACATTACAGTACATTATTAGCTTGTAAAATGAAATTGCTGCAACGTTATGTACTGTATATTTGAAGCAGTAACAAATTTACCAGTGATAGATGTGCTAATGGATATGTTGTATCGCAATAAATATAAATTCAGAACAGCAATTGGAAAACATTAACATTTTTATATATGAGTTTAGGCATTTATGAGGCTGATCCAGTGCGCAGTAAAACCTGAAGAGGTGTTCTTGCTAACTGCCATTACTTTTTTGGACTGTCGTGAGCAGAAGATAAGTGGTCTTTTTCTGCAGCAGGGCTTTTATACCCAACATGAGAGACTTACAACTGACAGAGTTTGGGTAAGTACCTGTCATTGCTTCCCTAAGAAAAAGCGCTCTCTATACCTGATCTGCGGGTCAAACCAAGACACCACTTACCCATAATTTTCTGTGGACTTGCTAACAGTGTTTCTTTCCTTTTTTCCACCCCTCCTCCAGCCTTTCTCTCCCATTTTCCTCTTGAGCTGTTAATGCACCATTAGCTCTCCCACAGCTGCAGTTTTAGGAGATACACGGCCATTTCAGGAGAAGAGTCAAAAGCAAAAGGAAACACCTGGGGGCGAGTGGAGCACAAGTCCCACAGCATCCCACAGAGCATGGTGGGATGCATTTGGGGAGCTCTGTGCCACTCTCCTGGTGTCTGGGCATCTTTCTGTGAAACTTCTGAGAGACAGGGTCCCCTGCTCTCCCAGGTGTGTCCTACGCATATCCCCATGCTCTCCCTGTGTGTCCACATGGCTGGTAACCTGCACAGGGTTTCAGCATCCTGCAGGCCATCCGTCATGCCAATGAAAACCACCAGGATCACAGGATCCCCACTGACATACAGGCAGCAGCCAGATTTGGGTTATCTCCCATGGGACCGTGTCAGGCACACCAAAGATCAGGGTGGAGAAGGAGCAGAAGGGGCAGGCCTGAGGGAGAGGAGCTTGACTCTGTGCAAAGGATGGGGAAGGAGGTTGTGCACTGTCAGTGTGTGATATGAAGACATGAACTGGTCAAGAAGCACCGGTGTTATCGCACGGTCAGACACGGTCTTGCAGTCTGGTTATTTTGGTGGTGTGACACCGGGGCATGCATTTTGTGGTGCATTGGTGCTTTACCCAGGCGTATTTCCTCCGTGTTCAGAGCCAATATTTTCTCACATGTGCTACCCTTTTGTTCTTAGCTTAGCAAAATGTGGGGTGTGTTTCAGGATCAGATGCCACAATGCATTTGTGATATCAGCAGAAGCATGTCAGAATTCGGATGCAATTATAGAGTTACTGGAACTGGCAGAAATACAATAAAGTGTTTGGGTATTATAATTCAGCTTAATGTGAAGTGCTGTTAGTTTGCTTGTCACTGAATAGCCTTTTAATTAAGGAGTCTTGATACCAAAACATGCTGCATTTGGGTAGAGACCAAAGATATATGCCACCATTATTCTAACCTTGTAATGATGATTACGGTAGACAGTCCCCTACCTTGTTAGGAAAAGTAACACACAGAGACTGGTGAATTAATCAAAAACTGTAATCTTACTCACTAAAAGAGCTGTAATATGCTATTTCTGAGCAAACAGAGAGATGTTTCTTCCAATGTGGCAGTGGAAAGCACACAGATGTTTCTGAATTTGTCGTCGTGTACTTATCTCATTGTGTGAAATACTTCACTTTAGTTGACCAGGTACTCTGGATATCCAACTATTTGTAGGTAATATATCCTGTGCTGCAGCCAAGTGAATCAGTTCAAATCACTTCCAGCAAAGGCTTTTTCTAATTCACATTGCTAAAAATTATTCTTGTACCAGGAAGAAGAGACCAATTTAGAGAAGTCAAAAACATTTGACATTTTCTTTGATGATCATCTTATAAATCTGCCTTTTGCCTATTTTTAAGACCTATTACTGTAGCATAAGTGAGCCTCACAAGTGCTTGCGGATGCCTCCTAGCACACAGAAAAAGCAAGAACATGTCATGACTCTGGGACCTGAGACAATGGAGAACATTCCACATGGGGGGAGCTGCAAATGCCTCCCAGCTCTGGTAGCACATGGCCACACGTCAGCTCACCTCCTGGCAGGACTCAGGCGTGCACTCCCACGTAGGCTCATCTTCAGGTTTCCTCATGGAAGAAACACAGATGTGCACAGCAGAAGGGAGCTGTGGTATGTGGATTTGGGCTGGAAAACCAGACCAAGCTGCAGAAGGCAACCACCTAGCAACATGGGCACAGCCAGAGCTTTCAAGCCATAGACATGAAGTCATCCTCTGTGTGGCAAACTTGGAGCTGAATAGTATAATCAATATATATATATATATTTTAAGGGGAGTGCGGGGAGAGAATTTGCTGGATGATATTTTGCTGGTTTTGGAAGGGTAAGTTAAATAAATATAGAATCACAGGCTTTAAAATTATATTTTTTCAGCATCCCAGTAACAACCCTTCCAAAGACACTGGTTTATGTGGTTTTATGTTGCTCTGATATGGTCTCACATTGATTAAAATTTGTGCTGTATCCTTCTGTTCTTTCCTTTTGCCAAGGGAAAGAAGGAAAATTCATTCTTAGGAGTGGAGCCTTTCTCCTCAGCTTCCAGTGTTGAAAACTATTGAAGTGTCTGAGCTTTTATCTTTTGTCCTAATGTTAAGACACCTGTTTTGGCATATCATCAGGTCCCACTGGCAAACTCCCAAAAACGATACCACTTTAGTAGTCTCCTGATAGATGGTTTCCTGGCAAGAACTGTAAGTTGCACAATGCCTTTTATTTTTCAACACTTTAGAAAAAAACTTTTTTTTTTTAATAGTAATTTTTACTCTTCTTCTTTTTCACTCTTAGATGCAATACTTCGTAGTGATTGGAGCCTCTTGCTGTTTCATATGCTTCATTTTCCTCCTGTGTTCTGACACCATCCAAAGTTGTAAGACTACTTACACAGAATATTGATTAAAAAATATAAAATAGAAAAACCTCCATTCCTAATAATGCAGATCTTCACAGGCACTGGAAACAGCAAGTCTTTTGCAGGAAAAGAATGTCCTGTCACCAGCTGTAATTATGGGAGAGGTAAAAATTCAGTCTGATATTTTAATTAGTTTCTCACCTAGCATATCTTGAAAAGAGTCATTGGAATGCTAGAGCTTAAATTTGTCTTGAAATGCTGCATTGATCAGCTAACTATAATTTATTTCTAGCAAGTGTCCTCACAATGCTCTGCCAAAATTTAGTTTGAAAAGCAGGCTTGTTGTCTGATTGCTTACCCAAATCTTACTGACTTTGAAATCTTGAAATCTACCATCATATGTTAGAAGAGCAGATTGTAAGGTTCTCTCTTTGAAAAATCCCAGTTCTGACCACATCAAAAATAAGAGCTGTTGTTTGGTGTCTTTTAAAGCTAATTTTGTACTGCCCCATCTTGTCCACATAAGCAATTTGGTTCAGAAGCACTGAAAAAAAATGTGTTTTACTTTATTTAGTTAATTTAAAATCATTTGAATGGGATTTTAGGCAAAGGTTCAAGTTAGTTCATTTTTTTTAAACTAATTTTCTTCTCACAATGAGTACATTTCACAGTCTTGACTTTGGAATACATGATTTTTTTAAGATTTTTATTTGCTGTCTGTGAAGAATTAATTCCTCAAACTATTTAGTAGACAAATAGTCTGTAGCTTAGACCAGCAAACTCATTTTCACTTGTGGATTTGAACTTTCAGTCCAGATTCATCAATGTGATAATGAGACATTTTCTGTATTTCAGTTTTTAACAACTTTTATATCCATATTCATTAAATTTTGAAAGATGATAAATAATGGATAGTTCTAGTGATGTCTGTTAAATAAATTCCATAGGAAGAGAAAACAAGGACTTCATAAATGTTGAATTGCACTATTGTTTACATTTATAATGGGTTTCCTTAAATGGATAAATCAGATCATTATTACCAAAATTATTCATTATTTATTAGTATTTGCATCTTTTTGAAATGTGCATGTTTTGTGGAGATTTCAAAGGGAAAGATTTGTAGTAGTTACTGCTTGTGATCAGTCCAGTGCTGTCTCTCTACAGGTAAAATGCACATACAATAAATTTCATCATCCTACTTGTTGATTGAAAATACCCTGCATAGTTTTATGTGAAGAGAAAATTCAGTGTCATGTTTCATTTCATGTTTCACAATATTCACACAGCTCTGCATGTCAGGAAAAGTTGTGTAGTCCTACCTCTTGGATTACACAATGAGTGACTTAAATGTTAAGTTCTTTAGATAGTTCCTTTCTCTGTACTCTCTACTTGTGCCTTGCCTACCACATCTATAACCATGGTATGCTGTTACGCAGAGGAAGTTAATGATTCAGCACACAGGTAATTGGACAAAATAGCACTGGTCACTGGTCTTACATTTCAGTTTGCTATGCTGTTTTGCACTTGTACAAAAAGCACATGCTCAACATTTTTCCCTCTGCAAGGTTATTGGTCCAATCCCAGCCAACTAATACCTCTGCAGGATGTTACCCTCATTAGGAGAAGTGTGCCTAATAAATTAGTGACGGCAATGAGTATGGGTTCCAGTAATTTTGGATGACGGAAGGTATTTTTCCTGCCTTTTCAGAAGCTGCTTCACTTCAGTCTGCACTGTCAAGAGCAGAATGCTCATATACATACCCAATCCAGAACATTACTTATATAAAACTAAATGCACACCAGCAGTTTCAGTTATGCAGAGAAGGCCTTGAAAGCAAAAGACACCTCTGTCTCCTTGAGTTTGACATGGGGACTGATGTCACACCTGCTTTTAGGAATATGCAGAGAACTGTGAACTCTGAAACTTTCTCAGAAAAAACTTACTTCTTAAAAAAATAAAATAATAATAATAAAAAAAAGCCCCCGCAGACCATTAAAATGTTGCAAGAGCTGGATCCTGTGCATTGCACAAAGGCACATAAAATAAATAAATAAATAAATACTTTGAAGCCTGATGTTAACCTGTAAGGCAAATGAAGAAATAAATCAGTTTCAAATCTTGAATAAGATCAAATTAACTTAGTTCAAGAATTCCCTTGACTGTTCAACAGACTAAGAAAACAGAAGAAAACCTATTTAATTAAGCTGAAGAAAGGTGCTCAGACCTTTGTATTCATTGTGCCTCAAGCCACTTCCTCTAATGAAAGATGCCAAAACAAGTTTCACAGAGGAGTTACTGATTCAGGTGATAAGCCTGTCACTGGAGCATCCTTGGCTGGTGCGATAAAGCCTCCTAGATGCAATTCCATTTGTGTCAAACTGCTGGAGTTCCATGAGTCTGTGAAGTGAGTATTTCTCCTTGTCAGGGGTCAAGCAAGCACAGAGCAAGGTGATGGAGTAATAATGCCTACTTGTGTTTCGGGAGGCACCACGTCTTCAGGTAGTATGTGCTCAGCCGCAGTCATTGCTCCACTTGGGAGACACATATTCAAAAGCTTCCTCTTTGAGATATCATAAATGTCAGAGAAGGAGAGAGATCTTAAATCAGAGGAGGAGATGACCCAGATTTTGGTGGGCCTCAAACAACACAGAGGTGAAACAGTCAATGACTATTATTAGCGTATGATGGCGTGCAGTCCAGATGCAAGATGATAGTCTGCTCAAAGCTTTGCAGATATTCAGAGAGGTAAGATCCACTTTGAATGTGAGAAAATATGTAAGAAAATACAGCATCTTTTTTCAATCCAGTTGTTTTGACTTGTGGTTCATCCTAAAGGGTGGAAATTGTTTTGTGCTAGATGTAGGGCAAAAAAGGTAGCATGCAGCATGGATCTTGGTCCAGCACTGGCCAGTACAGACAACAGCACTCACAAATACAAAATCCTGCTCTGACTGGAGCATTTAGATATTTCCACTGTTTCATCAGAGGATTCACTATAACTTTTCAAATTAATTATAAATGTATTTCCCCATTGAACATACCAACTCCTCTAAGCACGTACGCAACAAATGGCCTATATCATGAGGCACTCCTTCACCGTCTTCCATATCCTGGGGAGATCTCCCTTGAAACAAGTGCTCTGTCAAGACATCCCATTTAAAGAAGACTGATGACACATGTGAGGTATTATTGGCATACAGCCCTACAGTGCCTGCAAAGAATTTCAGCTTGGTTGAGCTACTCAAGAGCAGGCAGCCCCGCACTCCAGAATCTGTGAGTCTGTTGTATCATAAGCCACACACCTCTGGCCTCTTCACAGAAAATAAGTTAAAATCATGGAAAAAGGAAAAAAAAAAAAAAAAAAAAAACTTGTTACTGACCCCAAGGAGCACAAGAACTGCTGGCCAGGGGGTGGCCAGTCAGCCTGGCTCCCGAGAGCCAAGCGAAACCAAGACAGCATATTTCTCTCCAAGATTATACACTGTTAATTCACCACATAGGCTGCTCCAGAGAAGCCATATGTTCTCATGCTCTCCCACGAGCAGTGAGAAGACAGTACAGAACATCACACACGATTTCAGTGGTAAACTGACATCAGCTGCCTATCATAATCTTGACCTAGCTGCTCCCTAGCATTTGCAGCAACGATACCAGCTTCTGTGTTTTCCATTGTGAGCTGAACCGTGAGCAATCATTTTGGTAAGAGCTCACCCGAGCTTGGATCCTAATGCCACATTTCATTTTCTTTGCAAGAGATTTAATTTGGCTTTTCAAAGAGATGAGATAAGCATCAAGTGCATGCTCGCTCCCTCCAGAAAGCAGCAGAACGTCTCTTTTGGATCCCCGACCACTGCCAGAGCCTTAGGAGGAAGTGTTTCACTTTGCTGGGCTGGCTTGCTAACTACAGAGTAAACACAGGCAACACGGAACACAGAATAATGCAGGAAATTACCATCTAAATAAATCATTAAAACAAACCATTAAAAATTGATGTTCTGAGTCAGGTATATTACTTAGTACACTCCTGTTTATTTACAAAACATGTTCGGAAGTCCTCCCTCCACACTTGTAATGAGCATCAAAGGGCATTTTCCCAGCCCAGAGCTCCCACACATGTTGCTGCAGTCGTCTCTGTGCCCAGGAAGATATATCTTTTAGCTTTCTCTCAGGGTCCTGCTCCTAACTAACTTTCCAGACAGCCTGATAGCTTTTTGCTTTAACAGTTTTAGGGTTGCAAAAGCAGTGTCCTGGGCTCTGATTTTCAATAACTTTGTTTATTTGTGTCCTACTCAGCACCTTCACCTACCATTTGCTGTCAGTTTTAGTAGATATGGGGGCCTAATTTCTCTAGAGACAGAAAGTTTTAGAGGGATCCATTGACTTTTTTTAAAAAAAAAGTGTTTATTTGGGAATTCAAAACTTACTTGTGGACAGCCACTAATAACATCATTAAACAGTATTCATAGAATCACAGAACTGTTGCTAGATATTCATATATTGCTATATGCATATGCTAGAATATCTTGCTAGATATTCAAAGAGCATGGACATTTGTGCTTCACATGTCCTTTCATAATGAAATGCAGGGGGTGCATAAGCTCACCACACCTGTTGGAGGCTCTATAACACCCATTTAGAAATAGATACACTTTCATTGCTTTTCCTCCTTTTAAGTTTATTAAGCCAGACATATAAAGCCAAGTGTTAAATACTGACAATAGTTTTCACTTTTTATAAATGACTTTGCCTGGAAAACAAAGCACTGACTCTGCTAGCGAACCACTTCCACTGCCAAAGCCAGCTCATGCTCCTTCAGTGCAGGAGCAGCCTTTTTGCAAATGACTTCGACAACTTCATTTCAATTGCATTTGTGCTGACCTGGGAGCTCCCCGAGCTGCTCTGGGATACTACTGCTGTTGATTTCTTTGTGCCCTGGATCATGCTCCTGGCGAAACAAGCTAGGGAGTTTGGTCAAAACAGGCCAGGGTGCGATAACCACAGGTATGAGCACTGATGTCACTTCTGCATAATTAACCCCTCTGTCTACTGTTCCCTTTTGTCCGGGGAAACTGGTGGATATGTGAGCATTTATTACGGAGTTACAATGAATCAATGGATTTTTCCATAATATGCAAGTGTGTATTAAAAATGCTTTGACAAATCCTGTATTCTTTAACCAGATTTATGCAACTCATTGAAGGCTGAACTCTTACTGAACTCTCTTCTAGTTTTGCCAGAGTAAGAATGGAGTAAGAATTTGAGAACAGCTCTAGGTACAAATTTGTGTGTTTTAAACGTCAACTACATTGACCCTAGAGTTTAGTGTAAAAATGTGACAGACTGATCTATTTTCTGCAGCAAAACCTGTAACACACTGAATGTTCAATCTGATTGTTTGGTTTTATGCTAGGTACTAAACAAATAAATGTGGACCTTAAGTAACACAGGAGCTTACATATGCAATTTCCATTATCACTGGTAGGAATCACAATCCCAAAGACTCCTCATGCATCCATAGAAAGGCAAAAAACTGCCTTGCTTTGCAAGCAAATGAAGCACATTTCTCTCAGTATTTAACACAGAGATACTAGGTTTTTCATAAGTTAAAGAGGAGCTAAAACAACATGTGAACCTTGAGATGAAAAAAAAGTTAAAAAAAAAAAAGAAACACAAAAAAAGGAGGAATCTGACAGTTGAACTGAGTCAACAGCATAGATTAGATACAGAGAGGAAATTAGAACTAGCACAAAATGCTAACAAGCAGAGAACAAAAAAGTGGATAACAGGAAGGGAACTGAACCAATACAAACAGCTGCAAAGGGTATTGTTGGCAGGATTTCAGGCCTAACAGTTTGAAGAGGACAGAAACATTTCATTGTTGAGCAGTATTTCAGAAAAGATGTTTTACCTCAACTTAATTATATTTGAAAATATTTCCAAAATCACATGCTTCCTGTAACCATGGGGCAGTTGAATTAACCTGGCCTTCTCTAGGACTTCCCTCTTTTTTCCCTCCACTGGGAAAGGAAAAAGGAGCTGTTTTTATCTTGTCCTCAAACATCAAGCTGCAAGGAGACCCTAATGGCATGTATGTGAGACGCCACTCTTTTCAGAGAGTCTCAGACACCCCTCATGGTGTCACCACCTTTTGTGGCTTTCTTAGGATGGCCTTTCCCTGCCTGTACATGCCCAACTATTTAAGACCATCATAGAGGGCAGGTCCATTTATTATACACCACAGTGTATAATAATTACCACAGTGTGGTGTATAATTAGCATTTTTTGAGAAGTATTCTCTGTTCTGTTTTTTTCCTGTCTCTCCAACTTTGGATGAGATTTTCCATTTCCTCTGCAGTTCCCCAGCTATTGACTGGTTTTCCCAACACAGACCTACAGAGCTTCAACTTTCAGACAGCAAAAATGATTGTTTCCAAACAGCAGAAACAGAAATCCTGAAAGCCACCTCCTTTGGACCTAGTCTGTGGTGAGGTTGGAACCCTCCAGCCAAGCAAAGGGTGCTGGCTCCTGTTGGACAAAGACAATAGGAGCTGAGGTGATCTTGTACAGCTGATTCCAGCTAATGGCTGTCACCAGCAAATCAGTGATCACGTTTATTCTCCTATATCAGAATATTCTGATAATATTTTGTTAATATATTGTGCATGATTTCCACTAAAGCAAGCAAAGCATGCTTAAATCTAATGTTTTCTACCATAGACCTTGCAGCAGACCTGATGCACACATACTCCATATTATTGGAACAGGAGCCTTCTAGACATTAAATTCACAAATTATATTTCTTTAAGATATGTAATTAGTAGCGAGACATGTAAACAAGCCATATGCTTAACACAGTTTTTCAAAGCTTTTTCATTTGTTCCTTTTTCAACTGTTTTTTTTTTTTTTTCCACAACTCTTTTTAGAGGGCAAGTAATTTCAGGGAAGACAGCACTTTCCAGATGCTTCAGGCCGGTTATTCAAACTGATAATCAATTTAAAAGAAATTATGGACTATAACCATACTTATGTGTATATATATTAATTTTATGAATCGATAATCTTATTAAAGTGTTGTGTGAGGCTTAGCTGCCTACCAGGGTTAACCCACAACACACAGTCATTTTTTTCTGCTCTGCATCTTCCTGTTCATACCACTTCCTCAAATACATTTAAGAGGTGAGCTTCTCCAGTCTCTTCATCCCACTAAAGAGACTGTTTTATAACTTCATTTTGAATGTATTCAGATTCTGTGTCATACATTTCTTTCAGTATTTTGGTCATTTTCAATCCAAGTAAGACTGTATGTGATACTTGTAAAGGTCCTAACAGTACAGGAGCCTTCAGTGGGCTATTTCCAAATAGAGGTCAGGCAGCCATTTGCTTTCTAAGTGAAGTGCCTCCAGCTGCTGTCCACTTCTTTAGGTGGCTAACTTAGTTTAAAAAATCTGGACACAGTACCTCCTCCACAGAACAGTCGAATGGAAAAATGAACCATAACCACAGAGTGCTGAAAAACCTTCAAAATAACACACGTACGATACTGAAAATACTAAAATGATTCTGATTTCACTTGTCTTGTAAGTCAGAGGACATATAAGCAAATTTCCTTCATAACTCTCAAATGTTTTTCTTATTTATTTACTCATTTATTTATTTATTGGGGATTCACACTTAGGCTTACTTATTGGGGATTTCTCCTTCATGTTTGTCTAGCTACCTGTACATGCTGGGAAACTCCATTATTTCAGTCAGGGCTCTTGGGTTCTACTGCAAAATAAAAAATAATTTTAACAAGTGTTTAGAATCCTGGAAATTGTAACTGACTTTTCATTTTTCTGCTCTCTGCAGGAATGATCACTGATGATGTTGTAAAGCACTAAACAGTCACCTCAACTTACAAGAATGATAAAAATCAAGCAACCTAACATACATATTAAGGAGTCTGAGACGTTTTGAAATCCAAAGATGACAAGACTCCCTTTGCAATTCCATATTGTCACAAAATGAGCATAGGAATGAGAATCCAGAATAACTGAATTCTAGTTCAATTTCTACTCCCCATATGTTTGAAACGTACCTCATGCTTATGCAGCACAACATTTACATACTTAGTTTTCAAAAAACCACAGCATTCTAGCAAAGCTTTCTCCCCGCATGTTGTTCATATGTATATGTAAAACTTGCTTCTCCTTTAACAAAGATAGCTGGGATCAAAGTACTTGACACAACAGTAAAAGATATTCTGTGTACCCACACAGTGCTGTTAGAAAATAATCTTTTGACAGGACAGTGTTGGTCCCCGATTTTCATCTGATTGTTATTCTACAATGGTAATGTGAAAAACAACTAAATAAATGATTGTGGGGAAAAAAAAAAAAAAAGTTTTTGGAGACTGCCTACTCCCGCAGTATTGTGTGTTCACCGATATATTTTTAGCCATATTTCCTGTCCTTTGTAGCCAAAACTAGTTCGTGACAGTTCAGCCACTTCTTTGGGAAAAGATCACTTTATGTTTAACAGAGTTATCATTCTCCACCCATCTGCAGTGCAAAGAGAACAATATTGCAGCATTTGGAAACTCCTGTTCAGAAAGAAAAAAAAAAAAAAAAAAAAAAAAGTATCCCTACCTGAACAGTTAACACTAAAGACATAGGCCAAAACTTAGTATTGAAAATTCATTATTTTCTATGAAGGATGGTGCAGGATAAAGGACTAGTGGTTAGGCATTGAGTCCGACAGAGACTTTCTGCACAGCTTTTTTATGCTTTTATCTGGGGATGTTTCTAGCAGAAAAGGGAACCCAAAGGGCATTACTAGGTTAAAAAAACTGCAGCTGGTCCAGAGTTACCCTGGCAGTACCATACCAGGGGCTGCAAAGGCAGCTAGGAAGAGTTCTCGTGGCAGCAGCATTTTCGCAGAGACACTGTCCTCCAGCTGGCTCATCTGACGCATGCGGTAACAGAGTCTGGTACAAAAGGAATATTTAGAGAAAAACTCTTTGGTAACTCTGGGCTTTGTTTCAGCCTGTAACTAACTCCAGTTACAGGAAGTATACAGTGAAAGATCAAAGTCAGAGACACTAAGTGAGCCTGTTGAAATGAAGTGTTACAGGCATATGTTCCTCATCTCACAGCTCCGTCGACTGGGTGCTGTAACAGCTGGGACATAAGAAAAATGTTTCAAGCAGATTCAGCAGAAGAGCCTGTACTTCATTTGGCCGACTCGGAGCTTGCATCTCACTGAAGGACTACAGCAGCTCTGTGGATGGATGCTTTTTTGTAGCACATGGGCCACAAGGAGTTTATTCTTGCTAATTGCTTTTACATAAACCAGCACAAGCCTCGCTGGGTGGCGAGCAGCCAGCATGACCCAGGAGTCACTGGCTTCAGGCGGAAACGTCCTGCTCCCTTCTGGTCTCCCAGAGCAGCTCCCACTCCATGGCCACGTAGCCACTGCAACACCAGCCCTGCTCCTCTGTTTCTGCCCAAGGGGTGTACAGCAAAGGGGACGTGTCCCCAGAGCACTGCCAAGGCCACTGCTGGTGAAGCCACAGCATGTCAGAGGGATGCATGCACAGGCTGAATCTGCTAATTAAGTCCCTTTGCCATCAAGAGTGGCACAGTCAGGCATACAAGACTGGGAGACAGGAGGGTGGGCTGCCCTGCTGGTTCAGCATCTCCCCACACTCCTCCCAATTTGGGTATGCTCAGAGGGCAAGCACCTTGCACGGGCATCACTCATGCTTATGCACCGTGTCTGCTCTGCTGTTGCCATTTTTTAAGATATGAATTAAATTATTATGTCTTTCTCTTGTGGAAACTTCATAGCTGTATAAACATCTGTTTTATAAGGACAACTTGTTTCAGTCTGATTATACTCAATATTAAAAATATTCATAGCTCAGCTGTTGTAAATACATCAGAACAGCCATCAGCTATCATGCTGCTCCAACATAGTTAATTATTATTTTTGCTGTTGTTGTTATTCCTCTTATTAGTGGCCTCTAGGATGCAGTTATCTGTATTTAAGAAATCACATGCACACAAATATAAATGTATATCTCCATGCTATACTATCTACATGTTTGTGTTGGTATTTCTGTATGGACTTTCCTATCTTGGAAATGCACTGCAGTGGCAGGAAGGATTTTAAAGTGCAAACGCATGTACTTGAGGTGGTTAATTTCTGTACAGTATGAAATCCCCAGTGTTAGAAGCCATACTACTGATTGGGGCTTTAATATAAACTTACAGGTGAACATAAAGAAGGTTAGATAAGGCAGAAATCGTAGGAGCAAATACAGTCCAGGTATTTAGAAGATCAGAGAGTAGCTCATGCTGTGTTGTAATATCTTCCTGACTTTTTGCGGATCCTCCAGACTATTATATGACAGCTTAGCTTCTCACCAAGTAATATTAATCACTTCTTAATCAAGGTATATTGGTTTTCAGCTTAAGACTGAAGAGAACTATTTAACAATATAGCTTTTTCAAACATGGTTGAATCATTCTCTGGCAGGGGTGGGAACGGTGAATGTTTATTTATCTAAAGAATTAATATATTTTCTATAAGCAAGGAGTATTTTTTTACCCCCAAATCCAACCCTGCCTGGCTGCCTGAAATTAAAATCTAATCACTGAGACTCAGCACGCTAACTACTTTCGTTGCAGGCAGAGTGCTTTGTAACATGTAAATTTGAGGCGAGTTTTATTTAAATGAAGTCCAAATCCCAGTTTAAAAACAATTCTGTTACCATAGCTAATTGCTGCATGTGACTAGCACCGTTACTTCTTCTTTATGCCTCTCGGTGCAGCCTCACGCAGTACAGTAAGCGATTTGGCAGCCCTGTACCCACAGCTCTGCCAAGAAATCAGCAGCATTTACTTCTTGATTTCTGAAGTGAATCTGTATTTAGTGGGTTTGGGGGAAGAAATCTGATCATTCTCATGTGCCTAGAAGTGATACTGGCAGCCGCGGTTGTATGAAAACCTTTTGTACCTACAAAACTAAATAACTCAGTAACTCCTAAATTACAGAAGGGCTGACAGTGTCATTTGTATGTGGTTATGACATAGGTTTTATATATTTGCTTACAGACATTTCCAGCTTCAACATACAAGGTGTCAGCTTTGGCTCTTGACTAATGGAGTCACGACAAAAAACACTGGGTTTTTGGGTTGTTTCACGGACTATAGCTGACAAATGGTGGTAGGATTGTGCTCCTCCAGAGCCCAGGTAATACCCCGCAGTTGTGCACAGGTACACCAGCTGAGAAGCTGTCCAAAACCAGACAAGGTGAGATGTGGTGCCCAGGGCAGCTGCAGAGCTGGTACAGGTGAGGGTGGAAGTTCTTTCTTTATCCACATGCAAAAAAGATGTCTGCAGTCATCAGGCTATCAAGATATTGTTTGGGTCTCCCAATATAAACACACCAATTATCTCAACCTTTGAGGGAGCTCTGCTTTTTAAAATCAATGGTATTTTACATTCTCCAATGTGACTTTTGAATCTCTTAAGCAGAGGCTGACAGCTTTTGCCGAAGTGTAATGAATTGCTTACTAGTGATTTCCTGTTTCCTCAACTGATATGAAAAACACAGGGTAACTTTAATATGATGCAAAAATAGTACTTTTGCAACCTGCGTTTTAAAAGTTAACTTACAAAGAATATATTTCCCATGCAAATACTAGTTTCAAGTGTCTAGGTTTCATTTACTGTAAATTCTTTCTTCTTTTATCATTATTATTCTGAGACATGTCAAGTGGTTTCTAAAACACACTGGCTGCTAATGAATGTAGTTTTGTACCAAAACAGCATGTTGATATTATCTCAAAAGCAAAGGAACCTATATCAAAAATGTAAGATAGATGAAGGACTGAGTTTTCCCTCTTGGTAAAGACAAAGTGTATTTCAAGCCACCTGAGTCCTAAGAGGATGTTTATAGGTGTAGACAACACACACTGTTAATTTAATCTCTGTTTACAAACTGCTAGGTGAAAGGGCAGAGAGTGTTTATTCTGCTTTCTGTCTCATGACAACCTGAAGCTTTCTGTTAATGGTATCTATCGGTGATGAGGGCATGAGAAGCGCTTGGCAAAGTAGAGTACAACACTCTAGTTGAAAGCCTGAAAACTTATCATCCAGGTGCATGACTTTTAGACTTTGGAATCACCAAGGAGATTGCCCTTGGAAAAAAAAAAAAAGTTGTAAATCCTAAAAATGAGCCCCAAGTATGCTGGCACAGCATCTGCTTATTCAAGACCACATAGATACCTATGCGGTGGAGACGTTCAATAAAGCTATTAGCTATGTACCTTGATATCAATTCTCAACACTTTGATTCAAGGACAAGCGAGTAATGAGGGACAGAGAACAACTTTCCATGTTGATTAGTTTGGTTTCTTTTACTTTATGGGAAGAGCTATTGAGTTTTCTGTTCCGGGATACTGCTTCTTGACAAAGGTAATGGTAAAACATCAGTAAACATCTTAAATGATAGTGGCAGGCATAATCATGAAGGCGATTCATAAATAAAATGTACTGAAGTAATGCACCAACAACCCAGAAACAAATGCATTACCCCCATTCTTGCAGGTACTGACCATTATTTTATGTGTAGCCTTCAGAAATCCCCTAAAAATGTCTCCTTGAATTCAGTCAGATCTTACATTTTAACACAATACTTCGAAGCTTAAGTTGCAGTAAGTTAAGCAGTTATGTGTGGTACAACACTCCCAGAGTACACACTGCTTTAAATGCACACAGATATTCTGATTAGTTTACCATCCCTCCCTTTCCCCAAAATATCACTAATGAATCAGGATACTGTTTCTCAAGGTACAAAATTTCAGACAATATTACGGCTGAAACAACGTTTTTAGGACCCCTCAAGCCTGACTTCAGGATGCAGATAATTAGATGTTTAAGCTTTAAAAATAATAATAATAATAATTTTTTTTTTAATTGCTGTTTCTCATTAAAAAGCAATCCTGCTCACAACCCTGTGGGCATCGTTGGTCCCAGACACAGAGAACCCCTATAGAAGAGAAAGCAGCTTCTGGGAAGCTGCTATGGAGAGCCCATCTCTGGTGTGAGAACACAGCTCAGAGTGGGTTTGGGATGGAGCCATGGAAGCCGGGCAGACCATAAAGGCATGCCAGCTTACCCCAAATTGCCACTTGGAAATTATTCTGTTTAGCTTGAGCTAACATGCACTCTGAAGATTGATTTAAGTATTGACAACATCAGCCACTTCACTGTGATCGTTTTAGCAGAAATTCACGTTATAAAGGAATGGGGGGAGTGAGCTGCTGTCAGTTTGCTGGTGTGGAGGCTGAGATAGTCAACCTCTCCCCATTTACTATGTTCAAAGTTACTCTCAGCTCTTGTATAAGGGTGGGAAAAGGCATGTACCACTCTTTTTCATCATCTGTTCTTTATGAGCACTGAAAAACAGAGATTAGCGTGCTTTTCTTAGCGGCAAAAGCAGCAAGTCCACTTTGCCCATCCATTATCACATGAACTTGTAGGCACGGACCTAATGCTGGGTTTAATTTCAAAATTTAAAAACAAAGAACAAACCAGGCATTTGTTATTAATATTATATTAAGTATTTACTAATAATTTACTATAGGAATAATTTCAGAATAAAAAACTACCCAGTATATGTTGCAGCTGGTGAGCAGAAAAAAGGTGGGAGCAGAGTTGTGGGAAGATTTCTGTGGCATAAATTAAATTTTGCATGCCACATAGGATCTGAGATCTTAACTATATTTGAAGATATTATTTGTTGAAGGGTATATGACATACAGTTGATATGTCGTCTAACTCATCTGAGATCAGTGGGATCCTTTGATGCAAGCTTAGAAGTTCACTTTCTCATACATTTCTAAACTGTAAAAAGTATAAAAATAATTTTAAAAGAAACCCATCTTGTGAGTAACCATCAAGCTTCCTCTCCTTAGTTTGTGGGTCCTCTTGTCCTTGTGTGCTTTAAACTGACTGTTGCAGTTAAACATGTGTACATTTCCATTCCAGCTTCAAAATTAGGGATCACTGCCACGGAATTTTTTAAATCAGGCTTACTACAACCTTTAAGATAAGTCTTCATTGGAAAGATATCCATTAAAATTACACATTGCCACATGACTGTTCATGGCCTTTAGTGACTAAGGCTGGTTGCAGTAGCTCTTTGATAAAGGAAGTCAGAACCAAAGGGTTTTCTCCCCCATCTTTCCTCACTTGTTGATAGGGATTTTTTGTGCATCCCTACCCACCCCAACCCACCCCCCCCCCCCCCCCAAAAAAAGGGGGAGGTCATCTTAACATCATAGTTTCACTTAGTGTGCAGGACTAATCTGCAGAATTACCCATCCTGATGGTTTTGCAAGATTATTTGGGCTTTACCAGCACTCTTAACTGCCTGCTCATTCCTGTCTTGCAGATTTTTCTTCTGGCACACATCTTCCTGTGCCCCATTTGGGCAACTACATCACAGGTCTCAATTTGTCTCTTCATTGCAGTGGCTGTTTTTTACATGCCTAAGGCAAGCTGTGTTACAAAATGCTGTTAGCAGTGCTAACAATGCTACAAAATGCCCATAAAGACTCTATGTTATTTTACTGTGTTGGGTTCCAAGCCAAGCAGGACAGGACTCTGCTTTGGCTATAGTGATAAACAGACCTCATTGAAACAAGGGAAGTGAGACAGAGGTTTCACCCCTATCTGCACTAACACAGAAGGACAGGGCAAGCTGGCCAGTGCTAATAGGGTCAGCTACAACACTTCAGATGCCATTTCATGCCCTTGGTACAACAACTTCAGGCTGCGTCCACCCCTTTTATTTGTTCACAGTGCCATTCAGCTACTTGAAGCAAGATCAGAGCCCTGTTCTGCTGAGTGCACATAGAAAACTGACTTTGCCTCAATAAATTAAAATCTAAACAGATGAGACAATCCCACAGCTCAGGAACATCACAAAGGTGCCATTTGATTTTCCCAGCATGAGCCAAGAAGGCTCCTGCAGAGCTGAAAATCAACCTAGCCCTTCCAGGTCTAATGAACCATGCCTTTCTGTATACATATACGTACATATACAGAAAGGACATATATAAACTCTGCCTTTGAGAGCAACTCTGAGCACATACTTGTATAAAAGTGTGTCTTGGGTCCACACTGTCCAGGAAGCACTGTCCTCAGGTTTTGTTAGGGAAAACTGGGATAAAGCCCTGACTTTCTCCACCCCTTAGAATGGACATCTCCATATCTACCTGCTCTGTGAATGGATGGATATACTTGTGTATCTGCTCCTATGAATCCCATCTGCAGGTAGAGTGGTGCTAGCCAGCACTGCAAGATTAAGGGAAGAAGGTGTTGATGAGTTGTCAGAGGATGTGCCTGAATGCAGAGCAAGCAGAGGTCCTCAGTTCATCTGCAGACACCTGAGGGAACACAAGTGCCCAGACCCGCTCTCTAAAACCAGAGTTTCAGGACGGTGTCACTGTGGACAAGAGGACCAACTTATTATAGAACGTGGCTGAGTTTTAGTTTAATTGTTATTTACATATTTTCATCTTGTTCTTAGAGATATATTAGCTATGAAGTACAATTCATAGCCTTTTCTGTTGGAATAACATAATTACATTATGCAATGTTAGGTGAAATAAATTCATACTGCCAAATGCTATAATTAAGACTGCGTTGGCCAGCCCATTTTTAAAACCCTCGCTTCAGTCATGAGTTTCTGAAAAATTTATCTTGTCTAGCAAACTGTATGACATATATCCATGTCAGTGGATGGGAATAATTACTCTGAGTATAATTAATGCAATCTGAAGGGCTTCAATAGTCATGGAGTTATTATGCAACTGCACAATAATTAAATGATCAAGTAACTACTCAGTAATTTCATGGTGATTTGTGCTATGTACCATATTTGCCTTGCACAAACAAATAATGCTGTCATACAATTCAGAATGGATGTGAATATCTGCATGTCAATGCTAAAATACATGGCAGATTTTTATGACTGGCTCCCAAAACAGCCACTGTTTCCAAGCATGCTTTGCGTAACCGTGAAGATTAAGAGGCATGTCTATTTTTAATGAAAGTATATATTCATGTGTATATAAGCACTTCCATGGGTGAAGGTGGAACAGTGTCATATTTAAGTCTTGAAAATATTTAGGACACTAACCATGATGCACGCCCAGGCCCTGAAATCAGGACCATGTCAGTGGAGAGGGTTCTTCACAAAGCTGATCTGTACAGAGGATAGAGTGCACGGGCTGGCCAGTGTTCAGGGCTGTAAATCCTGTACTGAGAGCCCACTCAGATGTTCATAATGCACACAAATGTTTGGGAGCAAATCCTGGAACGTCAGTCCTGTAGCCTGTGGAAAGTCAGATATTGCTATTAAAAGATTTACTAAACAGTCTTTGAAACAAGAGGGATAATACAGGTTGTCATGAAAAAGATTTTTGTAGTTGTTGTTGTTCAAATGAAATCACTACTTTAGTGACACGTTATCAACTTACTTTCTGTATTATGTTAATAAAGTGTCTGCCTCTAACTCTATCTGAGAGTGTAATTTTGGTAAATAGAAAATGTCCTGGACCACACCCCAAATGCCTGTAAAAATCCAAACCAGAATATATTAAGTCCAGATAAATTATTGCATGCATTTTAATATGCGTTTATACAAATATATTTATATTTGCATAATGTTTTTATTTTTATAATATTTGTAAAATTATTTATTTTATATTATTTATAATATAATTAATATTTATAACAAATTACTTATATTATGTAGAATAATATCCGCATCTGATATTGGGCACATAGCCATATCCCAAAAGTCTACTCATGTCTGTAAGTAGTCACCCAACAGGTTAGACTTGCCTGACTCTGGTATTAGCTTTTAGCTCATCCAAACAGCCCACAGGAGCTGAACAAACTATTTCCAGTACTCAGACAGATCGTTCACTGATCATTTTTTGTGCACAGTTCCCTGACTGTGAAGTACGACAGACAGGTACAGCACGGGCATGGGGATAGCATGTTTGTTGATGAGTCGGGTGAGAGAAGTGCATATTGCCCAAAACTGTAACTGGCAGCAAGGTTATACCCACCAGGCCACAAATAATTCACATACCATGTAAACTGAGACAGAAAAGTGTGAAAGGCATCAGAAGAAGGAGCGCTGTCAATGAAACAGGTCCTGTCCATTCAAGTGGGCTGTAGATAAGAAATATTTTCAGAAGCTAATCTTGGCAATGCTTTATGTCATCTCCACTCTAAGTTTCACAGCTACTTTTTATAAGGTTGCACTTTGTCCATGCTGGCTGCAAGGATCAGGACACAATTTAGTGATCTTAAGCTTTGACCATCAACTGTTTGGCTAGCAAAGAAAAGCAAAGTATAACAAAAAGAGAATTAGAAAAAGAGAGCACCAGATGGAGAAGAGATGAAATTGTGAGCTAAAAAGTAGTCCCAAACCAGGTAAAAGACCCAAATGGACACCATATAATGTTTCTTCATAAACTGTCTCTTGGAGAAGCACTGATGAAGCAAAGAGGAAGGTGAAAAGTAGAAATTGGAAGAAATGGGAATATTGAAAGTGGGGACAGAAAAAACACTGCGATGTGAACGTTGATTCAAATTAATATTTCACTGATCTCTGTCAATAGTGATTATTTACCTTTTTAAATGAAAGCTGTCTGTAACATTTCTTCATTCAATGCAGGGATGGAGTTTAATATCTGTTATGCTGTTCTTTTTAATATTAGCCATTTATGTCTTAAATATATTTCACAAGTTCCTTCGCATACAGCATATGCAAACAACAACAACAAAATAACTTCTTACAATGTGAATAGTCTTTAGTAATTGTTCAGGGAATAAAATAAAGTGTTGCTCTGTTTTGATTTGTTTTGTTGGTGAATTCAGCTTCTTCCAGCCTAACAAATCTTAATGCATTGAAGATATGTTCCTCCCTTTACGGATGTGTAGACTTGAGTACAGTTAATGACATCATTAGTGGCATTTATTAAAGGTGTTTCTTTCTGCTAAAAGAAAAAGTTTTCACAGATTGCATTTTCTTCTATACCACCAACAAACTACTGGCAATGAAATGAAGTGCTGTTTCAAAGAGGTATTGTTATCTTCCTGAATGCCTTAATCCTAATTACATGTTGGTTTCCACATTTCATTCCCCCTGGCTTGCAAACATCTAATTTCTGCTGAACATGGTGATGCAGACAATAAGCTTGACTAACTCTAGGGATGTCAGTGGAAGCTCCTCCATGGTAATATGCATTGAAAACCTCCCAATAATCCCAGATTTCTGGTAGGATCTCTCACAGTGATCCCAGGCCCGAAAAAATGACCCATAACTAACACCTGCTCTTTTTCTGAGCAAGCAAGGTAAACTTTAAGGATATACACACTGCAATTAACGAGGAGAAAATATAACACATTGTCCTGGTTGCAGTTAGGATAGATTTAATTTTCCTCCTAGTAGCTGGTAGGGTGCTATGTTTTGGATTAGGATGAGAAGAGTGCTGATAACATGCTGATGTTTTAATTGTTGCAGAGCAGTGCTTACACCAGGCCAAGGACTTTTCGGCTTCTCGCTCTGTCCTGCCAGCGAGCAGGCTGGGGGTGCAGCAGGAGCTGGGAGGGGACAGACCCAGGACAGCTGACCCAAACTGGCCAAAGGGGTATTCCATACCATCTGACGTCATGCTAAACAATATATAGGGGTGGCTGGCCGGGGTGGGGGGCCGGCTGCTCGGGAATAGGCTGGGCATCGGTCAGCGGGTGGTGAGCAATTGCACTGTGCATCGCTTGTTTCGTACACATTATTATTATTATTATTATTATTATTATTATTATTATTATTATTATTATTATTTCCCTGTCTTAATAAACTGTCTTTATCTCAACTCACAGGCTTCACTTTCCTGCTTCTCTCCCCCATCCCAGAGAGGGAGGGGGGAGGGTGAGCGAACGGCTGCGTGGTGTTTAGCTGCCGACCGGGTTAAACCACAACACACATAGCTAAAGAGACCAAAGCCACCTTGGCTAAACTATGTCTACATATAGAGTTAACCTTTGTATCCCCAGTCCAACTGTACAATAAAACTGCAGCTGGTGCAAGCTAAGTGGCACAAAAGAGCGGACAGAGCATGGGGGTGATGCTGTGTTGTTCTCAGCAAGGTCCTGGCATGCAATTTATTCCTGGAGGCTTTTTAATTTTTCTGTGGGGCAAACATCACTCTCAGCCAATTCTTTCTCTTGATTTTCAGCAGAAAGATTTCCAAAGACTGGTAAGCAATCTTGCTCATGTAAATGGCAGGCAAGGGGAATGAGTATCTCCACGCCTATTTCCAACCAAAACAAGCCAGAAGCATGCGTTCACAATGTTCCCAAAACTACCCATCTGAAGCAACCGAGACTGCTCCTGAAACTGACAGTTCTGACTGAATTCAGTCCTGAACATCTCAAAACAAAACAAAACAAAACAAACAAAAAAAAAAAAAACAGAAAAAAAAAACAAACCTACAGAATTGAGGTCAATGCCATACAGATGTCCCAGAGGGTTTGTGAAGGTAATGAGAATATCATCTGTATGACTTCAAGAACCAAAATGTCTGAACAACTGTGGTTTTTGCTTTTAGACAGGGAGACAGCTTTTCACCACTGTCATGTGCTCATTACTGTGAGTGGTGTGACCACAGTCAGAAAATGCAGAAGCCTGTGTGACTATTTGTGTTACTACACCAGTGAGAAGCAAGTTTCAGTTATCGCATCTGCTCCACCTTCAACTTTTTTTTTTCCTATTCATTAAAATTTGTGGGAAAAGGGATGAGGGAAGGGAAGGGAAGGGAAGGGAAGGGAAGGGAAGGGAAGGGAAGGGAAGGGAAGGGAAGGGAAGGGAAGGGAAGGGAAGGGAAGGGAAGGGAAGGGAAGGGAAGGGAAGGGAAGGGAAGGGAAGGGAAGGGAAGGGAAGGGAAGGGAAGGGAAGGGAAGGGAAGGGAAGGGAAGGGAAGGGAAGGGAAGGGAAGGGAAGGGAAGGGAAGGGAAGGGAAGGGAAGGGAAGGGAAGGGAAGGGAAGGGAAGGGAAGGGAAGGGAAGGGAAGGGAAGGGAAGGGAAGGGAAGGGAAGGGAAGGGAAGGGAAGGGAAGGGAAGGGAAGGGAAGGGGAGGGAAGGGGAGGGAAGGGGAGGGAAGGGGAGGGAAGGGGAGGGGAGGGGAGGGGAGGGGAGGGGAGGGGAGGGGAGGGGAGGGGAGGGGAGGGGAGGGGAGGGGAGGGGAGGGGAGGGGAGGGGAGGGGAGGGGAGGGGAGGGGAGGGGAGGGGAGGGGAGGGGAGGGGAGGGGAGGGGAGGGGAGGGGAGGGGAGGGGAGGGGAGGGGAGGGGAGGGGAGGGGAGGGGAGGGGAGGGGAGGGGAGGGGAGGGGAGGGGAGGGGAGGGGAGGACAACTGTATTACATGACACCACAAATGGAGGTCAACTCTGAAAACATTCTCAGAAGCAATAAGGTACTAGGTGAGAATGCACTGGATCTGAATTCAGGAGTATAAACATAGTATTTAATTCAGATCCTGCTTTGGAGGTATGTTTCTGATAAAGTCACATTCTGCTCAGCCAGATCTGCTGTCCATCCAGGTGAGGGAAGTAGCACATGCAAATAATACTTCTCATCCTGCAGCAGTACTTCCATGCTTTATCTCTGTCTTGACTCCTTTGTTTCCTTCCTTAATCTTGCACCCCTGCTCTCTATTCGTTGCTGCCGATGACACACCACCACTCCTTCATCCCAATGTCCATGTGTATATTAATGATGTAATGCCTCACAATTTCCTTTCCTGGGGGCAAGTTCTGAATTGTGTTTGTCCTGTGTGAGTGCAGTGCACCCCTTTTTCAACTCTGCCATTCTTCTTGAAATGTCAGGAGCTTAAGTCTGACCTTTCTGTCAACCTGGTATAGATGTCCTGCATGTAAAGTAAGGAAGAAATAAAAAATTAAAAAACATCCCTCTCAAAGGCCTTAATGTTGCATCAGCTCAGGTTTCTTCATTTATCTAGGCATTATTCCTAATGAAGACAGAAACAGACATCTATATACCTTAACAGATATCACTACAAAGTGCTGTATCAGTGCTTCAGCAGTTTATGTAAGAAAGTATTTTGCATTGGGAGCTCATGTCTTCAGACAGGGCACAGCTGATTCATTTAGCATACCTAGATTCAAAATTAAATTGATATTTTATTAAGTCCTTAAACACTTAAAATTCTTAAAGCTTCCCTGTACATGCTGTTGGTGCAGACGGCAAAGCATAGCATCAACTTCTCTGAAACTGAAGCTTGCAGAAGCAGCAAGGTAGACAAGACTGGGGAAGTACCGTGTTATCTCCTCTTTTGTGTTTGATTCTGCAGGAGAAAAGAATCAGACAATAAAGGGTATAAGATAAGGTGAAAGGACACAGGAATGAAGGGGCATGACCAGAAAGGTGAAATCCTAGCACAAGGTTATCAACACTTGGCATTTGTAAAAGCCACTTCGAAGTGGTATGTGAGCCAGCAAACAGCCAGGTGTTTCCTTTTGCTTGCTGGAAATCTGCGGGTTTCTGAACTAAATTAGTAGAAATTGGATGAAATTTACTAACAGAAAGTGCAAGTCTAGGCACATAAATAACAGGAATTTGTGGATATACAGAGAAGTCTGAGAGCAGGAATTAGTCAAGGGAGGAGGAGATCTCAATGACAGAGCTCTGAAAAATACAAGCGTGATGTTAAGATGTGCCAGAAAAGAGGAGTATGATACTTCCATCCCAGACATTGGTGAAACATCCTGGACATCCACAGAACTCTGTAATATTGGTTGTGTATCTTTGAGAAAAAGAAAACTGAACTGCAGAAAAGGGGGATTAAATTAGTCAGGGAAATAGCATAGAAGGAAGACTGAAGGAGTATGGCCATTTGCCTTTGTAAATGAGGGCTGAGCAGGGCCAGAATTGTTCCCTATAAATAACTGCATGTATAAGTAAATGCATACCTGGGAGAGAGAAAGACTGTTTAAGAAAAAAAAAAAAAAAAAAGCGCATTTATTTCCACTGTACATGAGCACTTTTACACCAGAAATTATATGTTTCTAACTATCAAAGCCACAAGCTTCCAGAACAGAAACACATGTCAGGGGAAATGATGTGAAGCAGAAGAAAGATTTTAAACAGTGCTTGTTTACTTTTAAGAAGTTGTATGATGCAATTGGCGGCAATATTCGGAGGCTGTACTCATGAGCCCTGAAGGGATATCTGGATCAGAAATACTTCTGTCACCCACTGTTGCCCGTTCAAAGGTTTTTGGATTATTTTTCCCCAGAATGCCTTGCAGGTTCCTGACTGTTAAGCCATCATTTTCTTTTCTTTGTCCTCACCTCACCTCCCTGACCAGTTTCCCCTTTGTACCTCTGTTCACCTTCCAGTCTTTCTCTTGAGGTTTTAGGCCATGGGGATATGTAGTCACATCAGCATACATAAATAAATGAGATGCAAAATTCTACACTTCTGTCCTCTACAAAATCTGTTTGAATTTTGACACAGGTGTATGACTGTGTTTCTGACAATCATGTTGTTACAACATGCTTTGCAACTCTGCCGTAAAATGAATTGGTAGAATACTGTTAAAATAACGTCTAAAGGCAAAACAGTCATCCCTATGTATCACGGGTTTCTTGTATCAGCAGTAAATATACCGTAGGTTTATTCTAGGTCTATCCTATGGGTCTTTGAGTTGCATAGGACAGTGCTGTATCTGGTATACTCTGCAGGCTAGGGGCAGGAACTCTTTCTGTAAGACTATTTAAATAAATTTATACCTCAGACATTTTCTATCTTTGAGCTCAAGTTCATGTGGATACAAAAGAGTAGCAAAATGAAACACTGCTAATTTGTAGGGTCAATTTCTTTTCTTCAGGTGCTTTCTCTTCAAAAGTAGTCTGATTAACTGCAACACGATTTTACCTCTTCCGACTGCATTAGTAATGTGTGTCTAAGAAAAGCTATGTTGTGTCAGCAAGCAAAGCTCAGGATCATTTTATTTGCTAGCAATGCTAATCATACTGTCTGGAGAGCGTGTCAGAGTTTTGCAGCTTGAGCCAAATTAATAGTCTTTTGTTGTGCATGCATAGTATTTGAGGAATTCCGATCCAAACACAATATTTTATCTCAAAATGAACTGGAGAGCTGTTTACACAGGAGCGCTAGCTTCAGAGCAGCACAGGAAAGCTAATACTTTGCAGAAAGGTGTCTGGAGACCAAAAGAAATTTTTCAACTGTCCAGTGAAATGCGCCCTCCGGACTGCAGTGGAGGCGATGATCTGATTCTCGCTACAAGCAGCTAAGTCTTTAAAGTCCACCAGATAAAAGCACTGGTCAAGCCTCAGAGACTGGATATTCCCGCATGAAACATAATACGGCATGAAATGGAGAGGAAAGAGATCCTGTGCTTTTAACCAACAACTCTTTGACAATGAGTCTGAGTATAAGCAGATGTTGTTGCTACATAAACAACCAGGTCCTTTGTCCATGTAGGCCTTAGGAGCTTAGTTTCTAATGGACCGGTGTATGGCCTTGATTTACACAGTTCAGCAATAAGGCTGGAAATACTTTTTTATAGCCCTAGAGATAACTATCTCCTTAACGCCAGGCATTTTGTGACCACTTTAATACCCCTTAAAGACATTTACTAAGCAACAAAGTAAATGTTTAACGGATTTTGCTAACGAGGTTTTCCACTCTTGTCAGAAGCAAGGTCCTGGAAGTCAATTTTGGAGTTTGAAGTGAAAGCTGCAGCCCCCGGAGCTGTTTGTTTGAAGCACTGAGAACTTAAGAGGTCTGTAGGTGAAGCTCGGAGAACTACTTCAGAGTTGTTCGATTTTTACCTTCCTCCCCCTCCTCCTTGCACTTCAGCTGTGTCTTTTCCATCATGGGACACAAGCACTGTCATGTGCCACCTTCGGTTCTGCTCACCAGCACCATGTGTCCATAATATGGGCCTCGGGGCCATGCTACCAACTACCAACTACCCTTTGGCCTTGCTTACTCACTGAGCCATCTCCACACAGGATTTTGCCCCACACCTGTAAATACATCTCCTTTATCCTCAAAACTCTTGTAAAATCACACTGTGTGGATGTGCATTGTGGGTTCTGAGGAAACAGCCCATTAGGAGGGTAAAACAAGGCATTTTGTATTAGTCGTTGTGCTGAGCAGAATGAGGAGGCCCACTAAGCAGCAGCCTCTCCTTTGCACTCCACGGCACACTTGGCCTGTTATCTGCTTGTCACAGCACAGCACGTTTAGAGTCTAAAATCATGAGTTTGAATGAGAGAGCTGCTTCCTTTTTCTAACAAACACAGCTTGTTTATACAAACAAAACACTGAGGCAACAGAGAGAGAACGGAAGGCAGTTTTCCAAGCGAAACAGCAATATTTTCAGGATTAATATTTTTGAATGTTGTGACTGATTCCAAGATTCGCTTCCCTATAAGTCTGATGTGATTGGCTGATGATAAATGCACATTTCTGACCAGACAACAGGGCATAAATTATTGAAAAAAAAAGCATTGATAAAATATTGTGCAAATAACAAACAAACAACAATAACAAAAAGCTACTGCAGGTAAAATCACAGTATCTGTGAAATTTATTATGATAGATATTAGAAATATACTTTATTGTTTAAGTGTTATGTTTTCTTTTTCAAACACGACAGAAATGCACATTTCTGATCAGAACAGAGTGCATATTATTGTGAAAAAGCATTGATGAAATATTATGCAAATAATAAATAACTGGTAAGTACAGGTAAAATCAGTACCTGTGATATTTATTACCTTATATATTAGAAATATACTTTATCTTTTTAAGTGTTGTATGTTTTCTTTTTCTTATCTGACAGGATGACAAAATATTTACCTGGTAATAACACTAAAATGGAATTTTTTAAAGGGAAGAAATTGCAAGAAATTGCTTCATACGTAGGTTCTTGAGTGTGTCATTGCCACTTTAATAAGACATAACAAGGTTTAAATAAAAGGAGTTGCGATAATACTATAAGCAAAATGTGCTTTAAATGACACTTCAGTTTAAATTTCAGTTTTCTTTTCCTACTCTTTACCTTATATTTCTTTTTTAATTATAGAAACTTTTCAGTAGTGGATTAAATAATGCCTTTAACTTAATATATTTGCCAATTTAAGGAAGTCATGCATAAATCAGATGATGAGGATGTAAATTCTGAGTCTTCTGAGTCATATTTCACCGCCATTTTTTATAAAGAAATGCATTTGTTGTTTATTTTAAATCCTTTTACAAAGTTTTCAGACAAAACAAGGTCAAAGCACATATAACACCAGATCAGCGAAGAGCAAAGGTCAATGGTTTGTAATGCTGGTTTTTAAAGGTGGTAGGTCAATGTGCAAAGCTGGAGGATTTTTTTTAGAATAAAGAAACACATCTTATGTCGAGGATAATGCAAAAGAGAGGTCTTGTTTTAAAGCATTTATTTTAAAAGACAAATACCTCCCTAACAACAACTCCTTGATGTCTCTGACACAAGAGACATGCAAAAGTCATTAAGGCTGTCCCAGCGGAGCTCCTACAGTTGCTTCACTTTAGGGTGGGTGTGAGTACGCTTACAATTAAATTACTTTAAAATAAAGTTAGAGCACTAAGCAATATCCTGCTTTTGACTCAGCAGGGTTTCCCGTGAGAAAAGAAAGTCGGCAAAGAGAGCTTAGAAAGACAGACAAACATATTTACCCCTAGGTGGAAGGTACAAATTAAATTAGCCTGCCACAAAAGGGAGATGTTTTCTCCTTCTGTTCAGATGTCATGGTAGTGAGGAAACATCGTCTAGGGCCAAGAAAAATGGCACAAATGCATTCATCTAAGCTACCATTCATCCTGTTCCAAGGTCTAAACAGAGCACATAAAAAACAGCTGAAGCACTTCCTCTCCTTAGTTACCAAATCGGGACTTGCAGGACAACATGGGAGCAGAGGGTGGGGATATTTCTAGAATGGGTTTTGCTATTGTAGTGGGAATGACTGAGGATGTTGTAGACCTGATGGGACTGGGTTTGAAATGCTGTTGCTACAATCTGACTCCCTGTTTCACTGGGGGAAAGCTTCACTTGTGCTCGGTGTGGTGTATTTATAGGTGCACTGCAAACTTTTGCACTCTCCCTCTCAAGCTGGAAAACAACAGAAGCACTTCCTGAGAGTCAAATATATCTTTTATTGCGCCTCATTAATATGCATGGTTTTGGCACTTGAGTGGGTTCAGCTGGTATGCTTTCCAGTATCTCATTCTTAATTTATATGAGACTGGGAGGTGTGACCTATGGAGCCAGTTGGCTGTCATGAATTGGAATATTCATTAAGCCTTGTGAATTATGCATTGGACTGCTTAGAACACCAAGAGCCACAGTTGATCCAGCCAGAACTCTTAACTGCTTCCCATTAGGTGGAATGATCCATAGATTGGTAAAAACATACATGTGTGCTGTATGCTGCAGAAATAGCTGTGCCTGTAATCCAAGGGAGTGCTTGGGGATTTTGTAACTCACAAGTCACAAAGTCACTCTAATCTTCGTTTTTGTATTCATTTAAGAGTTTTAGACTTGTACTACTCTTGCAAGTCACAGTTGCACCATGCTCCTGTAGATTTTGAGCTTTCCTTTCAATCATTCAGCAGCCTGTAAAATAAATTGTTTTCTTGTCAGGCTTAGAGGTCTGCAGCAGGCAACAAAGCCTAAAGAAAAGCCTTTTTATGGATATCAAATGCTACTTGATGTGGGAACTCAGTGTTAAGATTAAGAAACAGTTCTCAGGAGTTCAGGTATTCACACACACACACACCAAAAAAAATACATATATATATATATACATATATATATATATTTCCTGCCTGCATGGTCATTTTGTGTTTTATTTGGTTAGGTTAAATTTCACATACAGGCCAGATCTGATTTTCAGTTATTACTTCTGTGTTTTGTACATGTATTAATATTATATTTGTCTTATTACTTATGAACAACAGCTGCATACAAAGATTTTTCTTCTCTAAAGCCTGTGGTCAGCATCTTCTTACTTTTCTTTTCAAAAGCACCAACCACATAATCTGCTTAAACTGCAATGTGTAAAATGTACCATGCTGTTGTCTACCTACAGAAGACATAAGAAGGAAGCAAGAGGTTAAAATTAATATATATATATATGTATATGTATATATGAAACTTGACTTGTTGAAATTAATGAAAGATCTTAAAAGCACTGGTCACTTCAATAGTATCAACAGGTCTCAGTGCAGAAGGGTTGTCCTGTCACCTTATGGCCTTTTAGCTTGAGACTTGTAGTTGCAGTATGAACTGCAAGCCAAAACTGTAAAAAAAAAAATCTTTCACTGAAAAGTCTCCACATGGATTTTCCATTTGCCACGAGGGCTTATGGACTAGATTTAAGTCATGGTCTTTCTGCTGATATGTACCTGCTGAAGCAAGTAGCAACTCTATGTGAAGTAGTTGTGAGAGAGAAGTCTCTTATTGCGCAATCCAAATTTGCAGCATTGTTTGTGATAAGTTCTGTGGCCTGGCCTGAAAGTGGATAGCCTGATCTATGAAAAGGTCACGGGTGAGCCCAGTGTAAAATGGCATTGTTTACAGTTTTTTTAGCGAAGAGATTAGCTGTCATTTATTTCCACATACCTTAACTGAAGAGCTTTAAAGGTTCCCAGCAAGAGCGTGTTCTTTTCTCTTTCTCAGCCTGTCACATACTTGTCAGATTCAATAAAATTCCTTACCTGAATTATGCAGATGAGGTTTTGTTGTGTCCAGCACCCATCATTGTTCATTTCCACTACAGCTGAAACTTCTATCAGCCCTCTTGCTTATACTGCCTGATTTCAGCACTCCTTAGGTCAAGACCTTTCAACCTCAGGGCTTGACTTATGCCACAACCATTTGACAAATCGCCCAGGCCTTCACAAAAGCTGGTTGAGCTCCAAAGTGACTGCTCTCTATACACCACTGTTTCACTGTTTTGACATTTCCTTCTCACTTTTTTCCTCAGTAATTAGACAAAGGAAGAAAAAGACATTTTTGTCCAAGGAATGCTTTCATTTTGGGCTGTGATAAATGGCTACCCTTTCCAAGAAGCTGCAGTCCCACTGTAGGAGAAAGTTTCTTCACAAGGAAGCTGAGAATGGATAACTACCAATTTCTGCCTTTTGGTGGGGGAACATGACGTCTTTCACTGTAAAACCTACATGGTGTGTCTACTGATCTTACATAGCTTTTTCACCCAGGTGAAGTAATGGAGTCGAACAAGTTGTCCAGATTCTAGGTTCATTCATTAATAGCTTGGCATAGGACAGTGTTTAGCATAATGGATGGAATAGAAGACCAAGCGGGGTTAAAACATAAAGGAAGACACAAATGAAACATGTCTCTTCAATTTTTAATTTTTTATTTTTTTTTTAATCTAGTTTTCATAGCACAGACAGGAGAGACAGGAACTTTTAATCTGGCACTGATTCTTTTTCTTTCTTTGGTCAATTCACTTCTCAGATTTAGCTTCTCCATATGAAATCTGCAAAATATAAGTATTTATATTTATATTTACAGCCTCTGTAAAGGGTTTGGGAGTCTGTAAGTGAAGAGCTCTGTGTGAAGCATGAGGCATTATTAAAAGCAGCAGCAGTTGTAACATCGTTCTTCTATTGAATGTCTCCAATTTAAAGCACTGCTTAATTCAGAAGAGCTCTTTCTCATCAGAGCACGTTAACCCCTGCTGCCCATAGTTTTTCATGAATTTATCTTGAAATAACACTAATTTATTGGACTATCAATGATTTGACATATTAGTGGAGCATGACAAATTTGAAAGTATTTTCAAGTCATTCAAATCAAGATCTTTCAATTGTATAAGTTTGCATGGTTAAAACAAAACTGGCATTGTAATGTCAAATATTTCTTAATAGAGAGAACTATGTCAACCATGTTTTTATAAGCTTCTTTCAGATTATTGTGTTAATGCTTATTGTTCCATTGGGAAGAATGGCTGCCAAACATATAAAATAATTGAAACTGCATGTGACTCAGTTGTTAGAGCTACAGCAAGGAATTAGTGTGTTACAATTCATGGTATGGTTAATCTGTCTCTTCTGTTCATGGTAATGCATTAATCAGAACATTACCAAATCACATTACCAAATCACTCAAATTACTTTTATGATCTGATACTACATTAGGATTAATAAACCAACAAAGCTGTCCTTGGAGTTCTGTGCATGATATGTGATCCATTTCTCACAGGCTTGTAATTAAGAGCGGGACAAACACCAGAATCTTCTAAGTACTTAATTTTTTGTGGCACAGGACTAGCATACTTCTGTTTGTAGTATTGCTATTTTATGACACTACCTGTTCCTCAAGAATCAAAGAACTTGGAGAGTATTGCTATAATAGGGTAGGATAGATGCATTTGTAGCATAACTTCTGTGTAACATACTGGAGGGAAACCATGATATCTAGAAATGTTGGCTTTTAGGAAACTGAAGTCTTGTGTGCTGTCCATTTTCACTTCCTGCATGCACCATGTAAACACATCCATAATGTGATTATTTTTGGAAGAAGTTATAATATTGTCAAAAAAAAAAAAAAAAAAAAGAATTTGGCTCGATTTCTTTGGCTCTGAAAAGAGGAAAGGCCCTCTAGAAATTTCCCATGCTAATGTGCTAGACCAGATAGCTTTGTATACCTGAAACAACACAGCCCCAGGGCTGGTAGTACATTCCTGCTCACACTTCCTTCCCAGTGCATGTGAATGTGAGGGGGGTGGGAAACCATGGGAATCTTTAACTAATACAGCATTATTGAAACAGTTAACTGGGCAGAACCAACTGTTGCAAATCTAATGATGCTAGAAAGCAAAATAAGCACGTCTTCATTACTTTCTCAGGCAAAGTGTCTTGCTGGCATTAGAATGCCAGCCTGCCTTCACTTCCTGAGCGCAGTCAGGTGCAGACTAATATCTTCCTAACAGGCTATATGAACTTCCACAGTTCAGACTTCTTCCAGCTTTCCTGTATACACATGAGCTTGCTATATGAAACTTAGTGGTAGTTACATTTAACTTTTTTGTTTGTTTGTTTCCTATTCATACCTTGAATGTGTTAATCACCAGTTTGGAAGTCTTAAACTTCCACTTATATAAAAATATATATGTATTGTGGCTTCTATTAAGGACAAACCATGTCATGGTCCTAAAGAAGTGCAATAAACAATGAAATAAAATACCCATCAGAGACTGTTCTGCTGAAATAAGACAAAAGATTTTGACACCCTTAGAGAATTTACATAGACAACTGCTGTTAACGCTTGCATAATAAGCATTGCATCTATTAGAGCTCTGCATAGCATTAAAAGTGTAAACTGCAGATAATTTTCCACTGAAATAACTTCAACAGTCATTCAGAAGAGCAAAGCAAGCTAGTATCTAATATTTGGATATGTTTACACCAGCAACTCAGCATAAATGAGAATACAACAGTAACTATTGTGAAACATACCTCCAAAGATATTCTTGGAGTAGGAAAGTAACAACTTGGAGTAGGAAAGTAACAACTGTCTTAAAGGTAAATATTGCTGAAGTTGTCTTCAGCCATCTTATCTCGAAATAAACAGGATTCATCCCATGTATGATCAATGTATGAAATTAAGAAATCTAGAGTGGCTTAAGTGCTAGCATCACCATTGAAGTTTTCTATTACTGCAGGCAAGCCACTTCATGTGTGCGCATCTGCTCTTCTATGTTTTTGCTGGTTACACTGAAGTAGATGTTTAGAAAAGTAAGATGGATTTTCAAAGAATTTTTAGTTCATTAGCCAGTTAGTCATGATTACCATTCCTTCCACTTCTTAGACTGAATGAACCACCTTGTACCTAGACCTATGGTAAGTAGACCCCATTTGTACCCAGTTAATATAGGAGTTTTGATCTGGGCAGAAGCAGTCAGGTCTCATTTCTTTGGGTAGTTGTTCCAGGTAGGCTATTATTAGTGACAGACATTAACCTGGCAAAAACAGTTCTGTGACAGATGCATACAGCTGAAGAGGCTATGTGTTTCAAAGCAAGAGAAATGAGTTGGCTGTGCAATGAAAAGTGGCCACTTATGTATATGATGCTGAAGCTTGAAATGCAGACCTCTTTTTCCTTTGGTGAAAACCTTCCATCACAGGGATGAGGTCAGAGGTCTTTAAAGAGTTTTGTACACAGCCACTACCTCATTACCATCGGGACACATTGATAATTGATAGGACATAGATATGTAACCAGGATAACATAATACAGACAAAACTTTGTGAAAACAAATCCACAACTCCACACAGTAGTCAGCCTCAAACAATTATAAGAGGCATTATAGAGGTCAAACACCTTTTTTTTAGCTTGGCTTGCATTTGTTGAAACAGTTGTGCATAAGAGACATAGGCCAATGGATGGGATGTGTAGTTTGAGCATTTTCACCTCCTATTTCACTGTTAAAATTGCAGAGACCTGTTGAAAGAACTGTATATACTTTGTAAGCAAGAAAAGTGTGCAAGGAGGTTGGAGACCCTCTTCAAGAGGGTGTAGGTTGTATGCCATTTGTTGTCATTCAATATGAGACCTAAAAATTCTGATTGTTTTTTGATCAAATAACTGTACATTAAAGAGCTATTAAGTCCAGCATTCCTCTTTCTTCAATATGTAAGTTTGTAAACAAGGCATTAAACTCCTCTATCCCTTAAGCAATGTTCATCTGAAAAAAAAAGAAATAAAATAAAATAAATCTTTTCTTCACTGTTTCCGAGTTTTAGATATTGTGACTGTATAGTTTTATTTTCAAACAGTAGTTGGCATTTGAAACATTAGGAACAGCTTGATCAGAATTTATTGCTTAAACTTGCTGCTAGTGGTTCATAAAGTTTTGAGATGTTAGTGAAACCTTATTCATTACTGCAATGCATGAATGATCTTCTTACCCTTTTGTTAGAAAGATATTTGATTGCATTCTTGAGTTTCCTTTAAACTAGATCAGCCCAGTGAAGATCATCCTTCAGCCTACTTTACTCTTTTCCATATTTATCAAAGGATTTCTTTCTCCAGAATGCCAAAAATTTCTCTGGAGATAGGTTCTTTTTGCCTTTCCTGTTAAATGCTTCCAATGCGAGACAACAAAATAATCTGAGACAACAAACCACTGTTATTCACAATAAATAAATAAATAAATCCAGGATAATTTTGCTCTATCAATTACCAATTATTAAAAAAAAAAAAATACCATTTAACATATAAGTATGTATGCTGCAGGTTTGCTACTGTAGGAACAAATAAAATGCTACTGGAAAAAGAGTTTTTAAGCATATTTTGTTTGCAAAAATTTTCAATTTATCTTTTCAAAATAGTGGCAGGAGACTCGGTATAACAGCCGCTGCTTCTTTTTGCATGAGGATTTTAGTAAATCATGGAAAAGAGTTTTATATTCCCAAAGTGAGGTTGACTGGGACTGTGGTCCCTGCTATTCTAAATACCTTTCTGCACAGCTAACATAAAACTTAACTCTAGAAGTACCTGTTTCTGGTGATGATTCGCTTATCAGCAGGAATAGCTCCTTGACACCAAAACCCATAACCATGCATAGAAATGCTCCAGCCTTGGAAAGCAGGGCACATGACATACTTGGCCCTTCTTTTCTACCCTAAACAGCATGTTTCTGCTGATCACACTGAAAGGTCACGCTGACCTGGGCCTGTTCTGGCAACATGTCCAAAGATCAGGGCTCATCACAAATCACAGTGAGAGCTGGTTTTCTCTGTGCTGATGAGAGAGAAGGTGTTGGTAGTATGTTGGTAACCTACCTATTGTGTGGTTAAGATCAAAATCTATTATAAATACAGACAGAAAGAGAAGCAAAATCATACTGGTGTTGATCTGGCTATCTAATAGCTATGGTATTGTGCCCATTTCTGTGCATCAGAAAAAAATGAAAAAATTGTTCCCATCCCATCTCTGATCCTATATGCTGAGGTGTATAGACACAACTTGCATTTAGGCAAGCTCCTGGAGAAAGCTTACATATATCTGTTTAAGTGATTGGGTGATTAGTTTCTAAGCAGCATATCACAAGACATCATGCATGATTAAATGTAGTTCAAGATTCAGCTACAGGAGAAGAAAGCAGATGTGAAAGCAAAGAATCATGTATCATAAAATAATAGAATCATTAAGGTTGGAAAAGTCCTCTAAGATCATCTGGTCCAACTATCCCCCTACCACCAATATCACCCACTAAACCATGTCCGTAAACACCATGTCCAACCTTTCCTTAAACACCCCCAGGGACGGTGACTCCACCACCTCCCTGGGCAACCTGTTCGAATGCCTGACAGCTCTTTCTGAGAAGAAATGTCTCCTAATTTCCAACCTAAACCTCCCCTGGTACAACTTGAGGCCATTCCCTCTAGCCCTATCACTAGTTATCTGTGAGAAGAGGCCAACCCCCAGCTCCCCACACCTCCTTTTCAGGTAGCTGTAGAGAGCAATAAGGTCTCCCCTGAGCCTTCTCTTCTCCAGACTAAACAACCCCAGTTCCCTCAGCTGCTCCTCACAGGACTTGTTTGTGTTTCAGGGCCTTCATCAGCTTAGTAGCCATTTTCCAGACATGCTCCAGGGCCTTGATGTCGTTCTTGTAGTGAGGGGCCCAAAGCTGAACACAGCACTTCAGGTGCAGCCTCACCAGAGCAGAGTAAGTGGGACAATCACCTCCCTGCTCCTGCTGGCTGCACTATTCCTGATGTAAGCCAGGACGCCATTGGCCTTCTTGGCCACCTGGGCACACTGCCAGCTCATGTTCAGGTGACTGTCAACCAACACCCCCAGTTCCTTTTCCTCTGCACAGCTTTTGAGCTACTCTGCCCCAAGCCTGTAGTGCTACATGGGGTTATTGTGGCCAAAGTGCAGGACCCAGCACTTAGCCATGTTGAACCTCATCCCATTTGCCTCTGCCAAATGATCCAACCTGTCTAGGTCCCTCTGCAGGGTCTTCCTAGAGTTCTTCAAAATCACAAACAAAAATTACAGTTCTGCTGCTGTTATTTGTACATATCCATTTTAACATCTCTTGAGGACTCAGTCTGAAAGTTTTCTATCCTGAATGTGATAGCAAGTGCTCTGGTGGGCTCATGCTTTCTGCTGTGAAGTTGCAATCTTGCCATTGTATAGAACTGCAAATAACAATAATGGATCAAACTACCGAGTGAGAGCTTAACATCATAAATTAAAAGATCTTCATTACACAGTAAAAGCCTAAAGCTATATAGAAAAATGTTAATTTTTAAGTTAAAGTTTCAACTGTATATGTTAGTACAGAATAAACCACTTGTTCCTGTAGGACCCATATCAAAAGTCTGATGTTGTTAAGAGCCACAAAACCTGAATCTTATCTATCAGATGGCCTCTGCAGAGGAGAGCAGGAAAGAGTGCTCACAGTGGTGAGGTGCATCCCCGGGACATCACAGCTCCATCACACAACAGGACCAGCACCTGTCTGTGCCCAGTCAAACACCAGGCTGCTGTGGAACGTGCAGTGTAGTGGCAGCATAGGCTGCACATATAAGGGTCAAAATCACATACAGATCAAAAGCCATGGCTTGGCTACCTCTGGTATATGAAACTAGAGTGCTGTCTTCTCCAGTGACCCTGCAAAACTTTTAGACTCAGATTCTATTATTTTCCTGTATTTCTGTGAAAGCTGACAACAGCATGTTGTCAAAGGGCTAAGGTTTGTATGCCATGCTGGCTTAACACAGAGAAATATTTAAATATAGATGGGGTAAGTTTCAGGATTTTATTTCATCAAGTTAATTTTCTGTTACACTCTGAACATAGAGAACTACTTGACACAAGTGATTTTTATTTTATTTTATTTACGTTTCAGGCCGTATTTTTGCGCTAATGAAGTGCCTTCAGATCCTTGCTACTGTTCCTTTTTTATAGGACAAAATTGAGTCCTACACAGAGATAAATGTAAAGGAACTAGTATTAACTTCAGCGTAGTTATTCTTACCTTACTCCACTGTTCTCAGACACACTGGTTTTTAACTCAGCTATGCTTTATACTGACATTCTTATCTTGAAAGATTTGTTGCATCTAAAGGAGTTTACCACTCTTTGTAACCATACATGTGTCCTAATCCTCAGCTGGTGTAAATCAGAGTAACTACACTGACAGTTTAAGATATGGCCGGTGGTGAATGTTGTTCGTAACAGTCCCTTAAAAGATTGCTGTCATGTGAGTTATTCTTCTGTAATACACCCAGTACAGATATCGGGATTGCTGAGGTTCCCTTTCTAAATGTAGCCCATTAAGAAACTGGATAAATGCCACATCCTGAACATAGTAAAAGAAATACTTAAAGTGACCAGCACAATCTACAGATAATTAACTTCAATGGATGGTTGATCACAATCATTTAATTGCCAAACACTAAATACTAGTCAATTAAAAGGTTATAAAATGTGATTATTGAATACAATTAATGTATGTTAGAATAGTATTTCCATACAGACATAGTGTTATGCATCTCATACATTTATAAACTATGCTTTTAATGCATACTGAAGTGTGAACATGCATAGTATTGCAGTTCTACTGACAGCAGCAACATCTGGGTGATTGCATCCTTTAAAACAAGCCGTATGCAATAGTTCTAATTCTCTAATCAGTTAATGTAGTTCTCACTTCTGCCTTTTAGTGACAGAAAGTGAAATGAGATTATTTATTCAGGGCAGGGAGGAATACAAATTCAGGTAACTTGCATCTCAAGCCATATTTTGCAAGAAATGTGTTTTAATCTTTCACTTCATACTTAAGGAAAAAAAAAAAAGAGAGAGAGAGAAAAAAAAAAACTGTGCTGTTTTGGACAGACTTGTAAGAGGAATTTCAATTTTTACTGTGCTGTCTTCTATGCCTGCTTGTGTTTTGCAACCCCTTGTTCACCTAGTAAAAACTACCAATCACCTACTATTAAAAACTATTAGTAACTGTGGCTAATGCAGAAGCATTTTTATTAGCTACACTTGGTTGCCATCAAATCTCTAATTTGTGTTGCTGGATTTTCCCTTTTGATCTTTTGTTGAAGTTCTGGCATGAAGAAAATAGTGAAAAAGCAAAAGAAAGCAAACAGAAAAAAAAAAAAAAAGGAAGTTCAATAGAGAAGAGGTAGGAAATATTGTAATAAAAGAAATATGAATCTGAGGGGCTTGGGAAGAAATGGGGCTTTTCCTTCTCACTTACACACTCTTCTTTGTCTGTCTTCATGTATATACAATTTTCAATTGAGTTATAAAAGGTACAAGTGCTAAAATGATGGTTCCTGATCAACACTGAGAGTTGCAGACCTTCTGTGGGAAAGAAGACTTCAGTGTGATATTTTACAACAAATCCTGAAATTAAACAAACCCTGGGGAGCTAACAGGCTTTTCTTCGTTTTGTGGCTCTGTTGGGGGCCTGAGTCACCATTTTAGAACGTCCTACACCAGGATGCTGAACACTTCACATGATTCATCTGCCTTCTTACTGCCTTCTCACCAATCTTTTATCCATGAGCAGACTTCCTTTACAGCTTCCACAGTCTTCTGCTACTCTATTTAAAGGGTTCCCTTTTTTTCTCTCTTTTACTATTCAGTATGTAACCTTCCTCCACATCTGCCAGGGAAATTCTCCCCTCTGGACATCAGGTGGTGACGAATTTCAAAAAGTGTGTGAGAAGATTAAAATTAACAGAGAAGAGATGTCTCTGTACTCTTCCAAACATTTTATGAGCCTTTGCCATGTTCCTGTCCTATCTGTATATTTTTGAGATATGAGTCAAAGATCCTCACTGCCATGTGCAGTAATGTGGAGAAACTCTCATTTCTCAAAGGCATTTAGAAAATTGATTCAAAGCTCCCTCAGACTGTCATGGTGTCCTGTGTCTAGATGTCTGTGCAGCCACTTGTGTGTTTTCTGTATTTGTCACACGTTTCTTTCAAAATGTCAAATTTTCCATTTAAAGCCTATTGGTTGTCATCTTTCTATTAAAGTTTGCCTCCTTGAATTTTACTTTCTTACTGTCTATAGGGTGTTCTTACTGTTCGTACTGTCTACTGGGTTTTAACTCCTTATGACACCGTGTTTGACTAGTTACTATTAGTATATCATCTCTTTCCTCTTCCATTGTATATCTCATGGAAAGACAATTGCTTTATTCTCCTTGTCATGTCTGAGAAATTTTGATGGAATATGAATCTGCAGAAATGACTTACCAGTTTTAGTTAAGGATAATATTGTGTTTCACTAAAGTGTTTTACTCTGAATTGAATTTTTCTTGCTAATACCAGATAATTAGAATTATCCCTCATTTATTTTTTTTCTCATTGGGTTATGTAGTTTTTTATATATCTGATTTTACAGAAACTGGTTTTACAAGACTTTATTCCTACAGCTGCTCTTTTGGCCTACAACCAAATTTTCCCTGTTATGAAGAATAATTTCATGTGTCCTACCTGCTGACTTCTTCCTCCTCCTCTGTGCTTCCCTCCCTTTTCTGTCCCTTCCCCAACCCTTCAAATCAAGTTTGTTTTAAACCAAAGGTATAACTTGGGAAAAGAACCAAAAATCCTCCAATGCTTTCATTTTATCTTCTTGGGTCATGATTTGAGGTTGCTTTTAAGCATGTCATGATTATTACTTGTTTTTCAGTAGAGGATGTGTTACTCTAATTTTATTCTGGCATTTAAGGTCTCAAGAAACATATAAAGTATGATGAACTGCTTCCTCCCAGGTGATCCCCTAAAACTACATGAAATGAGATAAAACCCTTCTTTCCTTCACAGGACAAGAACTTCACTCACCCCACTTGTGCCCCTGCCTCACAATTTTTGTTTTTTCCTCCTATCAACAGCAGTAGGTTTTAACCAGTTGAAACTCTGCTCCACTGTAACCAAGGCATAGGAAAATGCTTCCCTTTGTGTTATTAGGAAGTAAAAGAGAGATCAGGTTTATCTTCTGATGTGGAAAACCCCTGGGGCTTTGTCTTCACTGAGTAAAATGTGTGATCGAAAGGAGGGTTCTGTAATCACAACTTTTAAACAGCGGTAGATGAAATCTGCCCTCTTCCCCACACAATTCCTACTTAAGGTAGAATGAGTGCTGTGTCTCCACTGGTATTTCATACAGAGATAGACAGTGTCTGTTATGCTGAAGGGGAAAAAATCATCCCTTGTAGCAGTGAAGATAAATCCTTTGAGTATTAATTCCTGATGAGGCTTTTCTGCAACTGGGAAGATCATTACAGAATCACAGAATCACAGAATCGTCTAGGTTGGAAGTGACCTCCAAGATCATCTAGTCCAACCTCTGTCCTAACACTAACAAGTCCTACACTAAAACATATCACTAAGGGCTACATCTAAACATCTTTTAAAGACCTCCAGGGATGGTGACTCAACCACTTCCCTGGGCAGCCTATTCCAATGCCTAACAACCCTTTCAGTAAAGAAGTTCTTCCTAACATCCAACCTAAATCTCCCCTGGCACAACTTTAGCCCATTCGTCCTGTCACCAGGCACGTGGGAGAATAGACCAACCACCACCTCTCTACAGCCTCCTTTAAGGTACCTATAGAGAGCGATGATGTCTCCCCTGAGCCTCCTCTTCTCCAGGCTAAACAACCCCAGCTCCCTCAGCCGCTCCTCGTAAGACTTGTTCTCCAGACTCCTCACCAGCTTCGTTGCCCTTCTCTGGACTCTCTCGAGCACCTGCATGTCCTTCTTGTAGCGAGGGGCCCAAAGCTGAACACAGTACTTGAGGTGCGGCCTCACCAGAGCCGAGTACAGGGGGACAATCACCTCCCTAGACCTGCTGGCCACACTGCTTCTTATACAGGCCAGGATGCTGTTGGCCTTCTTGGCCACCTGAGCACACTGCTGGCTCATTTTCATCTGCCTATCAACCAGTATTCCCAGGTCCTTCTCGGCCAGGCAGCTTTCCAACCACTCTTCTCCCAGCCTGTAGCGCTGCTTGGGGTTGTTGCGCCCCAGGTGCAGGACCCGGCACTTGGCCTTGTTGAACTTCATACAGTTGGCCTCAGCACATCGGTCCAGCCTATCCAGATCCTCCTGCAGAGCCTTCCTACCCTCGAGCAGATCAACACACTCACCTAACTTGGTGTCATCTGCAAACGATAAAGTCACATTTAAGTGACCTCTCCTCCAGGACATTCTTGAGCTCTTGTGATGAAGGGGATCTGCACCCTTTGTGGAAAGCTGACCTGTTCCCTAGTAGCTTGCCTGGCCAGGGAGTCAAGAGACTGCTTTCTGACATGATCTTTGCTTAGGACGCCCAGGACAGTCCGATTGTGTCATGAGGTTTTATTTGAATTGCACAGTGACCAGAGAAATTCCTCTACTCATGCCTTTTAATGACAAAATAGTCAACGGCAAGAACCCAAAGAGATTTTTACTTGCTTGATAAAGCTCTCTGCTGGTGGACAGTAGAGACAGTAAACTTCTCTTGAAATCTGTTATACAACTTCTACTTATTTTTGCATATGTGTTTATTTTCTTTACTATATTTGAGATTCTTTTTGACATCAAACTGCTATATTCCTTCATTAAATCTATCTGTGGCCTCTTTCTTTAATACTTTAAAAAACAAAACAAACGAAAAATAAAAGGCTGAGCTACCATCAGTTTTCCTTTCACTTCAATAAGAAGTTGGCACAGAAAATCCTTGTTTTATTGGAGTAAGTGGGAAAATGTCCCATAGGCTTCTGTGTTATAGGATCAGGCTTTAAATAGCTATTTGAGCAAACAGTGTAATAAAGAGCTTTCATCAATTTATAGAAGATACTTCTCTGAACCTCATCATTTTGTGGTCCTATTACAGTACAGACCTGGAGCTAGGAAAATTAAGAGCACCAAGGGAGTTTGTGAAAATGTTAGGCTGGGCTTTTTCTTGCCATTTCTCTTATCTAGCCTAGTATTTATGTATTATTGATCTGAACTGAAGGAGTCTTCATACTGAAATAATATTAAGCATGCTGTTTTGTTATACAAAATGGGTAAAGTTGGAGGTGGCAGCTGATTTTCTAAACTAGGGGTAAAATGTTGTACTTTGGGGCAGATGTAGAAGTGCAAAGATGTTTTTAAGAGTAACTATTGCTGTTTGTGGTAAATCTCTGCGGAAGTAACCCCTTTTATCTTGTGAAAACAGATTGATTTCTTCTACTTGTTCCAATAATCTCCCTTTAATTTCTTCTTCTTGCCTCTCAATTTGTGTGTGTGTTGTTTTTTTTTTTTTTTCAACATTTTTTTCCATTTATTTTTTCTCTTAATGGAGACATTTCTTTATCCCCACATCTGCTGTCTAGCCAGGGCATGATACTGTTTTTTTACCCTCTATACATGCAGTCCTGTAAAATGTGGCAGATTGCAGAGTTCAAGTGCTCCGAAATGTGAAGCAAAACAGCTGTGCCTAATCACTTGCACAAGGAAGGTTTTTGGAGCTTCAGTTTCAGTTCTCATCTGCCTGGAATTCTGTCTTTCCTGTGTCCAGATCAAGTGGCAGGCAGTGTCAGAGGTCTTTGATATATGGGCATCATATTTAGAGCCAGTGCAGGAGGCCCTTCATTAACAGCCGTAGCACGTTTTTTAATTTGATATACCTTTCAGACACTTTGCTCACTTTCAAGTAAGTGTATTTCCTATAGAGAGATGCACACAATTTTTAGCAGTCGTTCATCAAGCCAGAAGTAATTCACCTTAATGAATTGAATTGTTTTATATGCATCACTCACCTGTTCAAATCACAAGAACACCAGGCATAAAGCAGCTTGCATTGAACAGAGCTGTTCCTTCATTTCTTTAATGCACCTTGAGTGTCACCCTGTTAGGACAGCCTTCCCTCAAGATGTACTGTACACTTCACTTAAATGACCTTTTGAGCTGAACTGCCAATCTTTTCACTTCAATGCATTCTGCCCACAGCACATTGGCAAAAATCTGGTATTGGTCTTTTTTAGAGAATAACTGACTAAAATGATGCAGGGGACTCTATGACTTCGATCATTGGATAAAGTCCTCCTTGTCTCATTGACTAATTGCATGATAAATTGTTTTACCTAGTGAAGTAGAAAGCTGGGTGTGAGCAACTATTTCCTCCTGGATAACGTATATCACAAAGAGTAATTCACAAATTTTCTGATTCAGGAACAAGGGTTAAAAAGCGCAATTAATGGAAAACTGACAAGAAATGAAAAGGCAGTTCTCCTCTACTGAATAGCTGACCTTAAAAATCTTGCTCTTCAAACTAAAAAGAATTTGAATAGTATGTGACAAAAGGTGACTCTTAAAACTAGAATCATGAGAAATTGTGACTGATGAGCCTTCCAAAAAAGAAAATATAATTACCAAAGGACAATTAGATGTATTTTATTATGTATTGCTGTTGCATTTATTTATTTAGAGTTGATAAATAACTGCTGAAATGATTTGATTTAACTTTTGCTACAACATTTTATCAAACTGATCTTTCTGATCAGTGATGCTTTGGAATGTGAACTGTGTAGAAGGTAATATTGAATGTTCAGTGCTTTCAAACTCATCTCTGTTTACCAAGCATAAATGCAAATGCCAGTCAAACTACTTTCGGTTCTATCCTTCTGCTGTTCAAGTGCAGGAACAATTATCTCCATCAATATTTAATGGCCTAATCCTAAACAGACAGTTCCACAAGTACAGGCAATAGTCCTGTTAACGTGCTGTTAATTTTCAAGCATAGAGGCTGAAATGGACTATAGAGTTACTGAAAATGAGTAGAAGTACATTTCCCTAAGGTAAAATACACTCACAGCCTCTGAATAATAGAATTAGATTTTTTCCATAGTTCTGTTTAGTGGATTAAATCCATGCAGTCCTTTACATTTATTTTGGAACGTGCCTTTTCCAACTTTTTCCTGGTGTTCATCACTAAAAATCTGGTCGCTGTGTTGCTCTCTGGTTAGTCACTATGAAGTCAGAGAAGGCATTGAGGTGTTATTTATTTGTCTCTCTACTGTAATTTCTTTAGCACTTTACAAACTATGCTTGTTTCCTTAGATCCTCTCTCCTACTATATATATCAGAATTTGTTCTGTTGTTGATTCCTCTTATACAGCACAATATAATGCCATTGTACCACATGGTGGGATCTATGCCACCAATAAAATGTTTTTGCCGCTGTAAGAACACGCACCTACATAAGCACTCCCCACCCCACTCACCCCCCCGCCCCCCAAAGAGATTCAACAGATTCAAATTATATAGTTCCTGTTTGCTTTATATGTGAAATCAGGCATTTTAACATATAAAAATTGGCTGTCACATATATACACATTAATTTTCCCTGTTGTCGGAGGGGAGAAATGACTTAGAAAGATGCAAGGAGTAACAGTAGTGGAAACAAAAGCTCCTTTTTTATTCAAGGGCTAAATACAGCATACAGCAGCTGCACTGCAGGCTAAACCCATATTATCCTCTTTATGACCTCAGTTTTGACCTTAGATGGGGTTTCATGCTCTGCTTAAACACAGATAGTATTCTTATTTCTAACCTGACTTCTCATAAGGCTCTTTTAAAAACAAGTTATAATTAGTCTTGAGAAAGAAGGCTAAATACCTGAGTTTGGATTATAGATTTCATTATTTAAAGGAAGGTAAAGCCACCACATCTACCCCTATCTGAGGTCTGTGAGATGACTCTGCAAGCCACAAAGCCAAAAGGCAATGTCTGTCTGTTCCACAGCATATTCCCAGAAGATAAAACTAAGCCACCTGTTTTCACATTAAAATGTAAAGCCTAGATACAAATATAGTTATTTAGAGCATCACCTTATGGAAGCCACTGAATAATATGTTTCACATTGCCAGAGTTTTAGGATTCCTCTGTACTCATCATTCTGAGTACCACTGTAATCCCAGCATGGTGATGAAACATTTAAAGTATTAATACAGGAAATCAAATATAATAAATAGCCTTCATTGTGTGAGATAATGAAGATTAGGTCAGTTTCCAAATTTCTTGGTAGAGGACAGGAAAGCTGACTATATCTGAATGCCAGCCTCAGCAAAAGAATCATAAAAATGACTTAAAACACTAAACTCCTCCTTTTCTCGATGGATGAGTACACAGTTGTGATCACATGGGGGGGGGGGGGGGGGGGGAATCCCACTGCTTAGAAATTTGCAGGTAAAGAATTTGCTTTTCAAGGAAGGAAAGTATAAGGAAATTACTCAACAGTCTGCATTTATGGTCTGTAGTCAAAGTTAAGATGAAGTCATTAAGTCAAGCTGGGGTTTCTTTGTAGAATATAGAGATAAATCAAAAAAATAAAATAAAGAGGAACTTCATGTGCAGTTTTGGTTTTTAGGGTTAGGTGCCAGGTTCTTATAAATGTTGCACTTGGGGGAATGTTAAGCACCAAAATTCTTTTGATCTTGCCCTTTGCTCACACAAAGATGAAAGGCATGTAATGTTTCTATGACACAGAATTAATACTAGATTATTAAAAAACAGATTGACCCTTACTTTGGACCTATTTTTTCTTTATGCAGGATTAGTCTTGATCTGTTCTGGGACTGAAATTTGCCACTTGCACCAAATTCTAACAGTTGATTACCATTTTTATTTTAGTTTTCATACAAAATATAAAGGTACCATAACACATCCATCCAAATTTTCATTCACTTTTCACCAGCTTGGACCTCAGATGCACCAAAACTCATCTCAATACATTAGGATAATGGTAGAATGCCAGCCTGAACCTTAGGGCTGTTTGAGGTTGTCCTGATCCATGGTGCAAACAAGAAGATTCCAAAGGCTTTTGCACTAGCAGTAGTAGCACGAACCAAAATTCATGAACTGCCTCTGGAATGGCTGCTGCAATACAACTTAAACAGAAAATAATGTTTATCTAACCTGTGGCTCTATTCATCTCTTGTTTCCAATTGTTCAGAAACAGGCTTCTTTTATTGAAATCATGGTTATATTTAAAATTCTCACTTTATAAATCATAAAATTTTCAGTAATTTGGAAGCGCATTGACCTAAGTCTGGCCAACTGGCATCAAAAGTACTTTTTTTTTTTTTTTGGTCATCATTGTGTTTGTTTTAGATAAACAACTCTTCTGAAAATGCTACTTTCCATTCAATATATTTTCCAGACCAACTTTGCCTGTTACTGCTCTGAAATTCTCCTCACAATTCTGTGTGCTAATTTAGAAATTCTTATACTTAGGAAATACAAAAGTTGAAAGAAACATGCGTGTTGTACCCATCACAAACAAAATAATTTGGAGTGTTTGGGGAGGGTTTTGTTTTTCCTTTTGGGATTGCTCTACTTTGCATAACTATCAATGCACAAAGAATTATCCAGCATTATTGCCATGTTTGCAATTGTATCTGGAGTCAAACTTCAGAAATACATTGAAAGAGCATGTTCCTGGGAGAAATTTAGCTCAATTTTTAGATGGAATTAGAAAGGTTAGATAGAATTGGAAAGGTTTCAAATTAGCTCTGAGGCTATTCCGGAACTGAACCTCCAAAAATCTTTTACTTTTATATTGGTGGCTTTCAACCTTTCTTAGTTTACATACATGTCTAAAACAAATTTAGACCTACTTGGCAAATAAGATTCTGTTTTCTTAGGTTTCTGTCACAGATTCTTTAGAAATATGGGATCAACTTCCCAACAGAAAACCACAATATGAAACCAACAGCAATAGCTTTTGACCATGATATATATATAGGCAGTGGAGTCTCCCACCAGTTGGTCTTCCTGAGAAGACTGAATATGGCATTAAAAAATAAACCAGGAATGTGGGTGGACAAAGATTCTACTGGACCTCTTCACAAAGAAAGAAATAGTGAGAAATACTATTATTCTCTATACTACACTACATTACACTTCGACTATACTATAGTTAGAAATGGGATCCTAGGTGTCTCACTTGCTTAATCCCTAATTTATTCCCAGTGTCTATTATGTGGTAATTCTCTAACCATTCAGGAATCTAGTCAATAATCACTCATTGTTAAACACTAGAGACCAAAACATAAAACCATCAAGCTCGTGTTGTTGCCTTTAAAAATGTTATACATGTGGCTAAATTTTGTTCTTCAGTCTAAAACAAGTTTAGTGGGACCCACAGAAACTTATGGTAAAATAACATGCGTCCACACTTTGGGAAGTCTGCCTGCCTTGCTTTTGAGTAAGTGCACACAGCAAGCTAAAACAAGATCACAGCTGTCAGTGCTAGGTCTGCAGATTGGTGGGGGATCATATTCTACACCTGCTACTTATTTGTGGACCCTTTTACATGTAAATCAGCGGTCAGCACTGTATCCCTTATCTGTGAGTTAAAAGAAATGAGAAAGGAGGTGATAGCTTTTCTTATATTTCATTAGAAGAGAATGATACTTCTATTGGAGGTTGTAATGCGTTTTATTGACTTGAGAAGTGCCTTTTGGATCTGTTCCAGGCTTTCAAATAAATACATATTTTGGCAGCCTTAAATCTATGCATTATGCTTTTGACAGATTAGTCTGTCACTTTAAATAATATGTGTAAATTATTTTACAAAAAAAAAAAAATATTATTTAACCACCAGGGCTGCTCTGCTCTATAGCTGGTTATAAATATATTTACTAATAATGGTGCATTTACTGACATATTCAGACAGTTCATGCTCAGCAATTTTTGTGTTTCATGTAAATATAATTTAGGACATTGAGTATGCTTATAAAAACTGTATCCTTAAAATATCTGTGAAAGTGAGGAGCTAGACATTTACAAAATCAATTTTTTCAGATGAACGTGGAAAATTCTACATTTTTACCCCTTCATTATGTCAGATGCAATAATACCCTAATGTGGACTAATAACTTGTTATACTAGACTTATTAAATCAAAGAAATACAAGGTTTACAGCAACACACAGCAAAGAATTATGAACTACAGCAATGAAGAAGAGGTAGCACTAAAAGGTTTTAAAAATGCCCTACCCTTTCACCTTCAACGACCTGGGTTGAGTTTCTTTCTTTGATCACAAGTGAAAACAAGTCTGGTGGTGTGAGAGGGGTCTGTCAGAAAACCCACATCATGACTGGCAGTTTCTGCTCAAGAAAGACCTAGAACTTGAGCAGCAGGTAACACAGATGTTGAATCTATATTTGGGAGAAGCTAACTCTAACTTTGTCCGTACTAAACTTCACCAAGAAAAAGAGGAAAAGGCTTTTCATTGTGGAGTGATAAAAGCTCCTATTTTTTTTTTTATTTCAATAAATAATTTAATAGTTTAATCGATCAGATAATTTCCCATCAGCTCTAGAATTTCAGCTACATAGAGGAAGACATGTAATAACTGACAAGGAAACACGAAAATTTTATATGTGTTTGTTGGTTAAAAATCAGTCTCTACTGTGTTCAAATTGCCATTGTGACTGATTCAAGAGCTTAACTTTTCTAGTTTAGCTGTCCCCCAAAAAATAACTCATGACCAATTGTTATTCTGCCTTTGCAATTAATCAGCTTTGTAAAGTGCTTTATTTGGTGTATTCGTATTGTTTAAATAAATCTGGAAACACTAACCTTGTCACGTGCAGGGATTGAGTGTGGGAATGAATCTTTAGAGTACAGAGGGTAAAATACTTCAAGGCATATCCACAAGAGATTTCATACAGACAATCGGAATTTATTTTCCAAGTAGATGGTGTACCCAGTGTAAGTGAGCACTGTGGCATGTTTTAAGGTCTCCTTAACCTGTCTGTGCAAGTTGCATAAATCACAGCAATAAAGTCTTTCTATTCAACATGCTCGAACCGAAGAGCACTGACCAGCTTTTGACCTCCTATTCTGGGCCCCCACTGACCCTAACTTAGAAGTTCAGGCGGTCAATAGCAGGTCACTGAGGGCATCTGCAGTGTTGCTTAATTCCAGTTTGATTACAAGGTTAAATATTAGCTGCACAGGTACCCTTTGACGCCTTCTTTAAGTCTTCCTGACCACCACAGAACATGTGGCTCTTATGAAGCCAACCAAATAGACAGAGAGTATGCAAGCAAGCAGAGGAGAAAAAAAATAAAAATCAAGGTTGTTTTCTTGCTGGCCATCTCCAGTTTGGCTTAGACCAAGTTGGTCGTTTATCAGTATAATGGATCTACAGACAGCCCTAAACAATTGTCAAACATTCTTTTAAAAGCCATTAGTTTTTCAACTAATATATATCTGTTTTGTGCATTTGTTGAACCCTTCACTTGTCACTGAAAAGGGCCTGTTAAACTAAACAGAGGCCTGATCAGTTTTCAGTGAGCTCTGAGCCTCAGAGTTCACCTGGGTCACCTACAAGATTTATGAGGCCCCAGTACCAGCATCCGACTGGAACCGTGAGTCCGACAGAGAGCCAAGCCTCCCCCCCCACACCACGTCCTGCTACGCTGCCCCAGCCTTCCCAGCGGCTGCCGGAGAGGCAGCAAAATTGATGACCTGTGCAGATACCAAAGTGGACATCAATAAAAGGAGATGGATGTGAACCATCAGAGTGACATGCCTCACTGCTGGGGTGGCTGGGGAGAGGGGGGAACAGGTCAAAAAAACACAGGAAAGTTATTTATATAAACTTCAAGGACAAGGAGTTTGTCACTACTTGCTTGAGAATTTAATCTTAACGTGTTCTTTCTTCTGGTTTCCATCATTCTCCAGCTGATGAAAAGACTGTCAAGTTATTGTATCCACTAGATAGCTCTGTTGTTGGTTCAAGTGCCAGAAACAGTATTTTTAATGCAAATGTTAAGACAATCACAACAAGAAAATCAAAACAAGAAAAATGCAAAGTACCCTTCTTCAGCAAATATAAAACAATGTTCTCAGCTTAACAGAGCAGGAGCTGAGGTCCTCTTGTTTAACAAGAGACTTGGAAACTTCAGACAACTGATTTTATTGCATTTGTAGCTACATGGCTATTTTTATACATATAACCAGGCACATGTCACTGGGAACAACATCCTGAAATTCACCTGTGTGAGGGATGTTTCTGTGGTAGGATGAGCAATAGTGGGACCAGATGCTATTTTCACCAAAGCAACCTTAACATGCAGATAGATTTAAAACAACATTGTTTTCTATGATAACCATCTCTTTGGTTTTAAAACATGCTAAAGAAACCAACAAGGAAACAGATCTCAAAATTTCTTTCCATTTTATGCTCAAAGTGTTTACTTGCCCTCTGGTACATTTTCTGCATTCTTATGTATTATGTAAATGAGATCTAAATCTAAAATGTGATTTGTGTACTTGGAAGTATTATGCATTCATCCAGATAGAAGCAATGGCAGATGTTTACAAAGAACTGTTCTGCTCTCCACACACAGCATTCAGCAACAAACTCACTAACAACCCTCTTTCCCCTAAAATGATGTTCTAAGGTACAGCAGCTAAGAGATATAGAGGGATGAAAGCAAAAATGTATCCTTTAAGTAGATGCATTTGTAAATAGAGTGGACATTTATCATGATGTAATATCTGAAGAAAATGCAAACTGTTTATTTAGATTGAATTTCCATTTGTGACAAAAACTTCTTGTACAACCATGTTTCATCTTCCTGCTCTTGAAATAAAGATAATATTTCACACCTCAGTAACAAAAATGTAGCTTTCTATTTGTGACTTGCTGATACCCTCAATGAAGGACATTGCACCATAATTAACATTTGTCTGAATATATATATATATATATATATATATTTACTCTGGTAAATAGCAAAATATAATTTAAAATATTATTTTATTTTTATTTTTTTCTGGAGCCAGAGGAAATTGAGTTAACAGTTACCAGAGATCACCTGAAGCTGATCTAATCAGTTTCATCAGAAGCAGAAGCAGTCCTGGAAGAAGAAACAAGTTATGTGAGAACTTCTTCCCCTTAGATCAGACCCCAGCTTCCCAACACTGTGATGACAGTTATCTCTGTCCACCCAGGTTTTGTCCGACAACTGAAATATCACAGGTTGTCTAGAGGCAGGGACAAAGGTCAGGGAAAACCTTGACTTTTCCAGGGTTCAGAGAAACAACCAAAAATTTAGTAGTTTCTAACGGACTTCACGGAACAGAAGACATAAAAACTTTTTTATTAATTTTTAGATGACCTCATATTGTAAAAGATGCAAAAACATTTATAACCAATGAAGCTGGTATAAACGACTGCTTCTTCGGGAGTTGTTTATATCACTGACCAACCACAGCTGAATTAATTTTCAACCAAGCTGCTTTTGAGGACATTTTGTCTTCATTTCTATTTTTTGAGGGGAGAATGTTTTGTTTCCAGTACAGCCACTGATTTAAATTTTTAAAGAGTTGATTTGCCAAGTTGTTACAATTATGGTTAAGTTTGTCTGGAGCGTTGCAATAGAGAGAATAATATTAAGCTTTTAAGAGTTTTTATCATCTTCTGCAAGAAGAAATGGCAACTGCATAATCTTGGGATTCCTTATGTCCTCAGGTTCTGCATGATGTGAGAAAATGCACTACAGTTTTGGAAGGGTTGGTTGTATTTCTCTCAGTGGAGAACTAATATGGCAAGAACAATTCAGAAATCCTTGTGGGCTTTGTAACTGATGCGGGAATCCCAGACTTTGATTAAGGTCCAGTCAGAGTTTATAAACTCTGCAGGACTTCACAGACAGTTTACAAGTTCCTCAAGATCTCACATGGATTTGAGAAACCCTAGGGAGTCCAGTAGATTTTATGACCACCATAGGAGCTCCCGCAGTTTTATAAACCTTGAAGGAAAATGCATGTGAGTATTCAGTAGTTCGTAAGAATTTTATAAAATCATCTGAAATGATCCTAATGTTTTTTTGTCACATCTATCCCCTGTCTTTTAGGATTCGTAGCCTGAACAGACAAAGCATACCATCTCTACCTTACAACATCTTGTAAGCTCAACAAAAAAGAGTTTACAAAGGTCATTTTATCTTCACCCAGTTAGTTCTGCTAGGAAAGATATTAAAACTTCATCATTTTCCTTGGTTTTGAGTGAGTAAAACAGTACTGTATGAGAACTTCTTCCCCTTAGATCAGACCCCAACTTCCCAAAATTTTGTGATGACTCGTAGTGTTTTTCCAGTAAGACAGTAGCATGGAGTGATATAAGTGCATAAAATGTCTGTTTCTTAATACCAAGATTCTGCAGCAATTTTCTACAAAATTATGAATCAAAACATGTCAGTTTTCATGGACAAAGTTAAAACACACTAGTAAGGCAACAAAGATCATGTCATTTTGTTGTAAGACATTCGCATTAAAGGGTTAAAAATCCATTATGACATGAAAGATATTTGATTTGAACTTCATCTGATACATTTTAAATTTCCATTAGTTTTAATTTCCTTACCCAGTGAGATATACAGAACACATGAGAAATTGCATGCATTTGTTCTGCATAAGTCACAAATATAAAACTGTAAAGGTAAAGCTCTCAGTGAAAACTTATTAAAATGCTCATTGAGGAAAAAATCTACAATAATCAGCTTTTGAAGGTAAAAGTGTGCTCTCTAGTTTGTATTAATTTTAAGAAGAACTACCCACTGAAAAACATAGTAACTAAATTCTGTCATCGATGAATAAAAAATTAATTCTCCTCTGCACTACTTTGTTTAAAATCAAAAGGTGCACATCAAGGCTGTAAACAGACCCAGCCCTAAATTCCTTCCTTGGAAGAATGTCCTTTCAATTTTTTTGGTTTGAGATTCATTTGAGTAGAGGTTAAGACTAAACACAGATTGTTCTTTCTTTTCAATTGAAAGTAATGTTCCTTCTCATTGTTCATCAATTGCTGCTACATCTTGTTGTGGCAAGTATGTTAGATATCAGCCACAACTGATTTTTTCCATTAAGTTTAAGATGAACAGCACGGTAAGGTTTTTTGAATGCATATATCCTCCCATCTAGAAATAGATAATTTATTAAACATTACTAATGAACATACACATGGTACACACACACATGTTCCCCTGAAGAGATTAGGAATTAACATCTCCAGAGGAGGCACATGATGTCTGTTAATGGGATATCACACCCCACATATATATTTTTAATGTATGTGAAAATATTGCCTCAGGATTTTTTCCTTTCTCTGCAACCTTCTCCTATTTTGCTGAACAAAGGTTGCATTACCATGAGGTTTTTATTTATTATAGACAGGTCGATTTAATAGGCAGATGTCTCTCTTTTTTTTTTTTTTTTTTTTTTTTGGGGGGGTGTGTAGTGGAATAAAGGCAGCGTTAACTTGTTCAATATTGCTAAATCTTTGTAATCTGGCTACTTTTCATGACTATAACCATCATTAAAAACAGAGTGCACAAACTGGACAAAACTAACAATTGGAAATGCATTTTTTTTCCTTACTCTTTCTTGCCCATTAGCATGTGTGGTCTAACTGGTAAGGACTTAAGCTAGAGGAGACATCCCCAGTTCAAATCCACAGATCTATTTTTCTGTGTGTGGGCTGGATCTTGTTTTACCATTTTTGTTTGCTGCGATGCATATCTTGCCATCACTGCCTTCTGGGTTTTCATAGGCTGTACTCTGTAGCAATTGTTGAAAAATAGATATTTTTTAGTTGAAGATGATCCAAGCAGCTGTACGTTTTCTGAGGACAAGACAGACCAACCAGAATTGAATGCTGGCTACATATCTAGTTCTCTGCCCTTTTTGTGGCTACGTCATTCTGGATCACTTTAAGGTAATCAAACAATAAAAATTTGGCAGCTTCCAGGAAGATACCAGCAATGTAAATACATTTGTGTTTTCTGCCTTTATGTCATCTGACACATCACATTTTTCTTTCCTCCCAGTTTGCTCCTTTCTGGGTGTTGTGGCAGTGTTTGTAGAGGCCAGTGAGACAATGTATTGTGCCCAGCCAGAGCAACTGACTAAGCATTTTTAAATTAGTTTTGATAATCTAAATTCTCTATTTTGTATTTACTGTTTGCTTTAAGATTCCACACAGGTTCAATTCCAAAATTAATACAAGATCTCTACTCTTATCTAAAAGGATATGTTATCTGTTATCTGTTTATGATGTTATCTGGGTTTTTTTTCTTTTTTTCACTCCCTTTTTCTTTTTTTTCTTTTTCTTTTTCTTTTTCTTTTTTCTTTTTCTTTTTCTTTTTCTTTTTCTTTTTCTTTTTCTTTTTCTTTTTCTTTTTCTTTTTCTTTTTCTTTTTCTTTTTCTTTTTCTTTTTCTTTTTCTTTTTCTTTTTCTTTTTCTTTTTCTTTCTCTTTCTCTTTCTCTTTCTCTTTCTCTTTCTCTTTCTCTTTCTCTTTCTCTTTCTCTTTCTCTTTCTCTTTCTCTTTCTCTTTCTCTTTCTCTTTCTCTTTCTCTTTCTCTTTCTCTTTCTCTTTCTTTTTTTTTTCTTTTTCTTTTTCTTTCTCTTTCTCTTTCTCTTTCTCTTTCTCTTTCTCTTTCTCTTTCTCTTTTTTTCTTTTTCTTTTTCTTTTTCTTTTTCTTTTTCTTTTTCTTTTTCTTTTTCTTTTTCTTTTTCTTTTTCTTTTTCTTTTTCTTTTTCTTTTTCTTTTTCTTTTTCTTTTTCTTTTTCTTTTTCTTTTTCTTTTTCTTTTTCTTTTTCTTTTTCTTTTTCTTTTTCTTTTTCTTTTTCTTTTTCTTTTTCTTTTTCTTTTTCTTTTTCTTTTTCTTTTTCTTTTTCTTTTTCTTTTTCTTTTTCTTTTTCTTTTTCTTTTTCTTTTTCTTTTTCTTTTTCTTTTTCTTTTTCTTTTTCTTTTTCTTTTTCTTTTTCTTTTTCTTTTTCTTTTTCTTTTTCTTTTTTTTGTTTTCTTTTTCCTTCCCTTTCTATTTTTCCTTTCCTTTGTCTTTTTCCTTCCATTTTTCTTTTTCCTTCCCTTTTTATTTTTTTTTCTCTTTTTCTTTCCTTTTTATTTTCTGAGTGTGTTTTTGTCTTTATTTTTAGTTCGGTTTGGGTTTTTTCTTTGTTTTGTTTTTAGGATTTTTGTCATAGTGATTGCAGGAAAAAGTTCTAGAAACATGAACTCAAAAAGATTTTAAATATCATGGGTTTTATAGTGTTTCTCGTTATTTTCTGGGACTGTGTGCAAAAGCTGTGTGACTAGTGATATTGCTGTCTTGTCCATGTCTTGTCCTTCAGATTTTTGTCCTTAAGCTCTTCTGAGCAGGAATTGTAATGTTCTTTATACTTCTGTGCCTAGCACGCTGGGATTGACAAGATTTGGGGCTCTATCAGCTGCCAACATATACAAGTGAAATAAAAAGAGCTAAAAACAAAACAAAGAGTCTCTTTAACATCTTTCATCCTTTGAGTGAGGGGATTTAGAAGAGAAGAAAAACATTAATTCCTCTGCTTTGTAGCTATTGCACTGGGATAGTGGATAGGCAAAGAATAAGGTCTCTTTCATTTAAATAACTATCTTTGTGCATGTCTACACTTCAGACTTCATTGCAGTATGCAGATATCCTAATATACTGGCACATGGGCAGTTGTCCTGAGAGAAAAACAGTATGCCTGCTCTTTGCTATCTAAACTATGTGGGGGAAAATAAAATGTAAATCCCATCAGAGGCAGCAGTGAACTCTGCAGGCGGGATTGTAGGTCATTCCGGCTCTATTAATATCATCTAATGCAGCTAGTGTCTAGGCTGTGGCCACAGATCAAGGCAGCCCTGACTGTTTCCAAGACATAGCATAAGTCTCCAGGAAGGAGAACCATAGAGCTTCAGGTTTGGTTGTGGAAAAGAGATCATCAGTCTAGTGCTGTAATAAGCCTCTAATCTCACTTTTCCACTGAATGTGTAAATCAGTCAGTGCTCATGTCACACTATAGAGACAACTGTGTGTTGTTTTTAACAACTTCTGAATGCTTAGAGAAATAAGCTCATGCGAAATCTGTCTTATTTCACTGTGTTAACCTCACTGCTGACAAATCTCTGATGTCAGTGGTATGGGGGCATTGCTGTTCTGAGCTGTGCCCTACACTGTATGCAATTCTATGGCATTATTTGTCAAGCTCACTTATTAAATCACCACTCTTGTCTTTCCTACCACTGCTCGGTCCCACTAGGAAAAAGTTTTGTCTTGGGAAACATTTATTTTACCACTCCAGACCAGACCAAGAGCACCTTTCTGTCGCAAATCTCGGAATCACCTCCACTCACTGAGCTTTGTTTTGTATCACAAAATGGACTCAGAATGCACAAGGTGGAGTTATTTTAGAAAAAGACAATATGCTCCAATACCTTCCATTCAGTTTATGGGACTGTATTAGTCTTAGTCTGCAGCAAAATTGCTCCAAATGCTTTGCTTTACAAATCAGCTCCATTGTACCACACTACTTGTTCTGGTAAACTTACCCTAATGGTGTATTGTCTGAAATGATGTCAGATTTGGCTGGGCACATTTTCTTTGAGGTGTCCCTTAGTTGTTCTGTGCAGAGTATCACCATTACTGAATGTAGCAACACCGAATTTGTGTCCTGCTCTCTCTCCCATGCTAGTGATCCTGCTGTCATCTCTTGCAGCAGTGGCAGTTTGCTGTATCTTTCAGTTATCCCCTATCTTCTAAGAGTACATGCAGTATTATATAAACCTTATAACAACTTTTGAACTGCAATTTTGTGAAGCTGATCTAATGTGATATTAACAACATGCAAAATAATAAGCTAATGATTCTTTTAACCAGGGGCCCTCTTTTTGTTCTTTTTTTGTAAAGACTAACACAGTGGGTACTAGAAGATGGAGAGGGCATCAGGTGCCTTTCACCTAAACTGGTAACATCTGAACACTGATGTCTGTAACGTAAGACCTCTAAACCTTTCGATGGTGATCTAGAAGCAGGCAGCACAAATGGGATAACAGATCAGCAGCAATAATTCCACTTCACCTGAAACAACTAGCCAGATTTCCTTCCTTGTACCTTTATTGTAAAGTAAATCCTTTTCAAGGGGCCTGTGACAACTGTAATGGATAATTTACAATCTACAGAGCTTCTGGATTAAATAACAGAGAGTCTGTAAACCAACAGGCTTCAGAGAAAACACTAGTAATTTGTTTATTACCCTCTCAGTTCCCCAATTACGATTGATCTCCACTTAGCAGCCTAGCGCTTCTAATTGTTTGGAAAAGAATGAAATGCCTTAATCTTTATAGGCATCTTCTAGCCTAGGGTTTGACTTCATAATTCACTATGTTAATCTCTCTAAAGCAAAGATAAGTGGAGTGCATAGGTACATACTGTACTTTAAAAAATACTTATTTTATAAACAGGAAAGGTTAGACACCCCCTGCTAAGTATCTGACAAACCTGTGCCACTGATGGCATCTGGCTTTATGCCCCCAATAGGCAGGCAGGGGAAAGTTTGAGAGAGCCCTTGCCTGTGCCGCTCTCCTGGCACAGCTCACGCTTGAGACAGAATTTAATCAGCTCTTTATCTCCTTATCACTTCTAGGGTGTCGATCACTGCCAGTGTTTAACACAAGCAGGAAGCTCTACAGATCCAATCACTTTTAAGGCTTCACAACCTGTTTCTTAATACTGTTTTTTAAGTGGAGACTGCTTACCTACAAACACTTGCTTTTTTGGAACACAAAGACACTCGTTCTTCTGATGATAAGGTCTTAAAATCTTATTTGGGGGGTTCTTAAGTCTTCAATACTGAGAAATCATAATATAAGAATTTCTATTCCTGTCCTTTTGTTGGCTCTCTTGTACATTAGTACTGGCCAATTTGTTGTAATTACAAGCTGTAACAAAAATGTCAACACATGAGGGAAGGAGCATAACTCTCCAGCTTTGTGGACAGGATAATCATGCAGAAGTCCTGCATGATTCCAGCACCTGCACCAGTTCAAGTAGGAAATATTTTGTGTTGCTGAAAGCAGTTTATATGAATGTAGAATACCTTGAGAATGAGCTACTTTATGTTTTTTATCCTAGTGGTCAGAGCATTCACTGATGAGGTGGAAGATCTTGTTCTTGATATAAGAAGGAAGGTGGAGAGATTAGAAATCCTGTTGATTATATCTAGGTGAATATTCTTTCTTCTGTGGTATTACAACAAAACAACGACAACCAAAAAAAAAAATGTTTGGGGTTATTCAAGCCATTTGTATTTTCTTTCAGTAATCTTAGGTCTGACTTGCCCGCCTTGTGGGATCTTTCTCTGCATTCTGTAAGATCAGTATCCAAAAGTCTCCCAGTATATTGAGTGGCTATAATTTGCATCCTTCTCAAGAGAGTAGATGATTAATGAAATATTAAGCAAGTTGGATATTTGTGGAAATCTCCCTTTCCTCCAGACCAGTAGTTCTGTTTTAGAACAACCATGAGTAAATAACTGTAGTATTCTATGCGGGTTTTGTGTATATCTCAGGATCACTATTTTTCCTTTTCAAAACTTGTTCTGAAAGCTTTTACATGATCAAGGCCTGACAAAGAATCTTACCCGGAATGTTTTTTTTTCTTTTGTTTGCTCTTCTCACGTCATAGAGAATGGCTTCTGGCTCAGATCATGGAATAATTAAATGGCAAGATCCGTTTTTTTCAGTTGTATGTTTGCCTATGTACTTTCCCAGGTTCCAACTTCCGTTTTCTGAGTCAACTTGATTATGTTGTGTGATGTAAGCTTAAGGGGCATCAGAAAAAATTATTGCACTTGTCAGAGAATCAGCAGCAGAGGATCAACAGTCAATAACAGGGGATCATTAGACCTGATTCAGATAGCGTCTCCTGAGGCAAAATATTTGGTCAGAGCAGGAAAATCAGTCTGCTCAAGTATGCTGATAACTAAGTGACAGAGCTTTCAACACACTGACTAGACAGGGAAACCTGATGAACAGGACTGCAACTTCATAAAAAGGGGGCACACTTAACTACCACTGAAAAAAAAAAAAAAAGAGAGAGAGAAGAGGTAATAACAGGTGCAAGGTTTGTTTTGTTTTGTTTAAAAAAAAAAAAAAAGAAAGAAAAAATCTCTAGAGTTTTATCATTATTTTATGGAAAGAAATTAAGACACAGTTCTAAGTGTTCTGGCCACATCTTGCAGTAAGCCCCAGTGCCCATGTACTGATGGGGTTGTTCTGCGAAGGCTCAGTGCTGGTCCTGGAGCTGACTGCTGTTGGGTCAGGGCCTGGGTGCAGCAGAGAAGACTGAGACACCACAGAGAGGTAATACTGAAGTCCAGCAGAAGCAGAGAGAACACATGAGCTGATAGGCGGTCAACTCAAACGGGGCAGCAGCTCTAAGTATGTCTATCATAAAAAGTTGGCTTGGCTTTTGTGACTATTTTCCAGTCACAAAAGATGAACCCAAAAAGTAGGTCAGCTGGCACAGAAGTACTTAGCTCCCAACAATTTGAGCTGGTGAAATGAATATACATATCCAGAGCAAGAGTATAAGCTTATAGCATGAGTATATTTGATCTAAAATAAATTGCAGTGAAACTTGCACTAAGGAGGAATTCCAGTAGGCAATATTCTCTCTTAAGACTGCTTCAAAGTGTCCTCAAGATTTCTAGTACAATTATATCCAGACTTAGTAAAATGCCAACTCCACTTGGTAACTGACTTTTTTTTTTTTATTCATAGTCCCTAGAGTTGTAGCTTAAGACATCCCTCAGTATACTTCACCTGTCTGAAACACTTCCACATGTTCATAGGGCTATATTAAACTGAAATTACTCTTTTTTTTATAATCCATAGTATAGCTCTTAGATAATCCCTAAAATAATTCTGAATAAAAATATGCCATCAAACAAGCTTTCAGCATCTGCTCATTACACTTTCTGAAGTTAGTGTGGAACATATTTCTAATTCTCACAATTATTTTCCTCAGACTTATTCTAATTCTATGCTAATAAGTACTAGTACTAAATTCAGGATGCTTCAGTGGTAAATAATACATTTAAAACCTCAAGTAAAAGGTTTAGATCAGGAAGTAAACTATCTGCAGTGTAGTAACAGCTGAGAAAATCTTTGAAAGGTTGTCGATATGTGAAAATGAATTTCCCCAAATTTATGCTTATAAATTTGAATTTGAAATAATATCATCTGAATAGAGATGAACCACCTAAAAGCACCACATTCACCAAGGCTTCAAAATGGATTCTAGTAGATGGAGAAAAAATAAATAAATAAAGCAAATCATCTGCCTTCCAAAATCCACTTTTCTCTTGTTTCAGTGTTATTCACTAACATTTACTGTGTAATAACAGAATACCCTTGATGTTGTTGACAGCCTGTCTTCCCTTCACGCTACCACCTGAAGCAAAATGTAATGCCTAATTTGTGTCACATCAGAAATTAGAACTGAACCGGTGGTTCACGAGCCAGCTGTGGCATCTCCAGCTGGCATCAGCTCTTACCTGCATGGTCCCTGTGGGATGCTCCCTCTCTCCACTCCAGTTCTCAGCCCAGCCCTATTCCTGGATTTGTGTCATCTTCACCCTGGGATGCTTACACCTCTCTTGCACTTTGCCCGCTTACTCCTTACTACTGTTTTCAGAGGCCATGGTGCACTTAAAAGGTTCTGACTTGGCTCAGCTCAAACCTGGAAATGTTTGGAGCAGCATGATGATTTGGGGGGGGTCTGCCCCCCGGAGTTCTTTAAACTTCTGTGGTTATGTATGAATCAACATGCTACAAAACAAATGGCTTAATAAGCATCTTGCTGAGAGGCAATGAAATCTGATTCTAACTACCTATGATTATTAGGGCTTGTGGAGAGCCAGAAGCAAGTTTTGGGGCTTATGGCTAACACCAGATTAGGCACCTCCAATTCCATTCTCATCTTTCCTAATAAAATACAGATGTTATCCAGTATGCGCTAATAAGCAAATGATACTGAAAAGAGATCCTGACAAAACAATATTGTTGAGCATGGTGTTTTCTTTTACATGGAATTTGTTAGGTTCAAGTTCTGAATTGTAAGAAATCTGAAACAGCATTAACTAACAGTGTTTGGTAAGTGTCTCTGAGGTACAAACAAAGAAAAATACAATGAATGTCTATTATTCATATATTGTGAATGCTTCTTAAAGTAACTTAGATGCTTCCTTTTTACTTGATAGTGCTTTTTGTTTCCTCTATTAAATAGTGCTTAAAAACCACAACTTCAGACAATCAGTAAACAGGATCATTACTTCTAAGTGTTACAGATTCTGAATCAAGGGTTTCATTTAATTTTCCAAGTGGAATAATGCATATAGATGAGGATGTCAAATTGCAAATAACCTGTATTAGAATGGTGTGTACAGTGCTTATGGTAAGTAATCGACATTATTGACTTAGCTTAGGGATTTAGAATGCTGAAAAACACTAACAGAATAAATTGACTGGAAGAATGGAGATGTGCATCACTGTGTTAAAACTCTGAAATGAGAGTAAAATGATGCAATAGTGGTTTGTAATTCAGAAATATATATGCATAGGTATACATATAGGTTATATATGGATAATGCCACTATTATTGATTTGAATTTCCATAGGGACAAAAGAAAGCATACTGACTTTGTTTTGAATGGTTACACTGGGATTCATTATCAATATGTTAAAATACAAATTGTTGGCTACATCATGCCCCTGCTGAACTTTTTCCATTAGCAGTTAATGGTCATCAAGTCTTACTTTTCGTAGGTTTGAACGCTCTTTATTTTTTCTTCCTTTATAATCACTGTAGTCATGCAGGAAACCTTTCCAGAGATAATGGCAAAATTCAAATGATTCATTTCTAAATCCAGAGATTGTAGACTTGTATCTGTCAGTAAGAGAATTACCGGATAATGCTTAGTGGATTCTTTGCATTACTGTTTGAACAGTCTAGGCTGCTATGGTGAAGTGCCTCTCAGCATTTTCATGATGGACACGGTTTTGAGGTTTTACTGTGACATAGAAGTATACGCAACCTCAGCTTGGGAAGAAACCCTTATTCATAACAGTACATGAGACTTGCACCATAAGCAAGCTTACTCAGGTAAGATACTGTTGCCCGCAAGGATTTCAGTTATATTTTCAGTTGCAGATGGATGTGGTCCCTTGATTTGTTTGTTGTTCGTCATTCGTGGGATTCTGCAAACACTAAGCATCTTCAAACACAAAACATGCCAAAGCCCAAAGATATTCATGTCTATATACTTTCATTTTTTTTAATGCCACAGGTTGTCTTATTGATTTCATTGAGATTTTTGCCATGATCTCACCCTGAATGGATATAGGCTGCGCGTGCAGTAGCTCCAGCTCACAAGTGCTTTCACTGCAGAGTCACCTTGGGTTGATATCTTGTCACATCTCATAACCACGGCATCTGTTCTACCCAGCAGCTGGCTGACACAACCTGGAGGGAAACCCAGGCTCCCACTGATGTGCTTGACAAGAGACCAGGGAACATCCCTGCACAGTGATGCCACATCCAACAGACACTGCTGATGTTCCTCAAAGGCTTGCTTTTTGGTTAAAAAAAAAAAAAAAAAAAAAAAAAAAAAAAGAGTTATCGAGCTCCACATGCCTCCATTGGCATGGAAGTGTGTGCTGATCCAGAGTGACCACTGCCCCTCTGAACTGGAGTTTCTGCTGCATCCTACCCAGTGGGTCACTAGGATGGTTGTGGATAAAGTATTGCCCATCTAACCTGTAAATAGGTATAATCTGGGAAGCAGCAGGGGATTTGGTGGGATGGAGAGTGCTGTACAATGGCTGAGCCCCGCAATTGTTCCTTGAAGCTGTGCTAGTGATAAGCAGTAATGGGTCAATGCCTCCCTCTGGTTTTGAAAGCATTAGTGGAAATTTTGCTTGAGCAGAAACTGTGCCATTAGGCCTTTGTGTAAGGTACCTTCTATACACCTTTTTTATCACACAATACCCATGCTGTAATAATTGTATTAAATCATTGTTTTTCATTTATATTAAGCTATCTTATAAACTTCCCTGGTGAAGTGAATAACCCATTTCCACTGCTTCGCACAGCAGACGTTGTTTGTTGCCTAAGCTCATTCAAACATTTACATCTATATGTGCCTGGATGTGCATATGTGGAAATTTATATATTAATTACAAATCCCCTTGTGTTAGCCTTGCAAATGTAACTGTGTTCAGTTAAGTGAATGAAAGCTGTGAGGCATGAAATGCTGTGTGTCTTGCTGCCCTTGCAACTCAATTTGGACTTCTGGCATGGCCACTGTTATCTGCTTACTGGTGAAGGGGGAGCTTTTTTCAAAAAGTGTGACCAAATAGCTCAATATCATTTTCAGTCCATGGGCACAAAGGGAAGACGGAGCTGCGTGCACAGTAGTCATCAGCACATCGCCTGTTCTCTAAGGGCTTGACTTTCACCTGCATGCTGCGGTGTCCCCGTGCAGACACGTGTCCGTACAGGTGCCCTGGCTGGGCCAGCCGTGCCGCCTGCAGCTGCTGCCACCGCTGCCCGTTTCACTCGCCTGCAGCAGGGTTGGCAGCCACCTGTGTTTTCCCATGGAAATCGAGAGAGGGAAAGGAAGTGGCAATTATCAGCTATTCATATGGCAGACGAACCTGAAAGGGATTTCATGCGACATATAAAAGAGCACTTCTCCTGTCTGGGAGTCTATCTGCTGGCTCCAGACCTGGAGGTTTTATAGACACAAGAACTTTCTATAGTGGAAAGCTGGAGCCACAGCACCCCTTGTAGTGCTGGGTTTATTTATCACCATTCGTAAAGTTAAACTCAACCAATTCTGCTGGCTTCTCTCTGCTCTTGGGGTTCAGTGCTCCCACATTGTAACCAGCTTGGCCATTGGTGGCAATCTGGATTCATTCTAGGGTATAGAAGAGGCCCAGGAAAGGCCAAAGCTCATTTCCTTGCTGACTGCTCACTACTGCATTACGTCCTGCTCAGCTCCGAATATTAACGCATTCATTCATTTCTAACTAGGTCTGCACAATTTAGTTCTTCTCCTCTGGGCTATCCAGATGACATGCTTCATATAACAGCAGCTCAGAGCATGTACAACCTGGTAATACATTTGTAACTGGTGCCTCACGTGATCTGAGTACCAGCACTTCCGATGTTCCAAGCTGCATTTGGGTGCTCACCAGGGATCATTCCGCAGCATGCTGGAAGATCACTCTGTAAGCCTCCCTCTGTGTTTCCCCAGCTGAGACAAATGTTACCGCTCCTACAGAAGAGCTATGCTTCTGTTAGCAATAATGATGCAGCACATTATGGTGGATTTGTGTGTTGTTTTTTTTTTTCCCAAGTCCTGTTTAGAGGCTGTCTTGCGGCTAATGTTGCCCACAGCTGGGTTTTCTGTTCTGCTTGCTGCTCTCCTTACTGTGGTCTGCAAATCATCCCTACCAAGGAAGAACGTATGCTCCATGGAATGTTACTGCACCAGGTCAGGTTTAACTGAGAAGATAATTTGTATTTTAGTTAGTTTTTAACATGGCTAATTTGACTTTCTGGCCTCTGTGTGGACACATAAAAGTCTGGTATTGAGAACCCATCCTGTTATGGAACAGGTTTGTTGTGTCCAGAAAGCAGAAGGGCTGCATCTTTTGAATTGTACTGAAATATAACTTCATAAAACATTATAAACCTCATTCAGAGGGCATTTAGTTTTTCTCATTGATCATTTTTACTAAGGATGTCCGTTGCTCTCCAACGTTATAAGAACTTTATATGTAAATTATTTAAATACACAAATGAAGAGATTGTGTATGTATAATTTCACATCGTCTGACTTAAATACTTGAGCAATTTTGAGCATAATAGCACTTTTGGTATCTTTATTTTTTCAAGAGATTTGCTTATATACGTATGCGTTATTTTAGAAGGTTATGATGAGTGAAGGAAAATGCTGAAGCAAGGTATACTGCATTAATCCATGATTATGATTACGATTATTAAAAATAATAATAATTTTTGTTTCTACCATCCGATATTCTTAAATTCTGATATTTTCCAAATAGAAGTGCCAGCACATTGTCACTTATGGACAGCTAATAAAGGTTGATTTCTTCACATTTTTTGTTCCTATGAAATTTGAAATCTGCAAGAGACCAGGTGAATGTGAGTCAAAGCTGAAACATGGAGCACAAGTAGTATTCAGAACAGGAAATGATTCTTTGCCTTCACACAACTAGTCACAGAAGACCTGTTAAATGGCTTCTTTGCAGTCTCAGCCTTGGAAAGAAGCCAGATTCAGGGAAGAAAATTTACATGTCACAGTTTCCCAAGCTCAAATTTGATTCTCAATTCACACCACTTCTCATTGCTGATACACCAAAACACTTGGTTATGTTATTGTATATGATGTACCTGGTGTGATTTTTCTTTGGGTTAGCTGATGCCTCCACCACTTTCCAAAAGAGTAGCAAGACTTCAGCTTCAGCATTGTTTTGCTACCAACATCTCCACAAGGAACAGGTAGCATAGGTAAATTCAACTTCGAGCAAAGTCATCAGGATCAGGAGCTTCCAAAATACAGCAACCTCTTAAAAACATTGTAAAAAGAAACGTATTCTAAGTATAACTAAGTGACTTTACAGAAAGGCATGGAAAGAGTCTAATTTAGTAACTGTGCAATAAAATATTAGTCAAGTGCTAGCATAGCCATTAATACTCTTTTAACACAAAGCAATTTCACAGCCTCATTTACTAACTGGAATCTCCAAAGTCTAGTTGGTAATTGTGCTTTTTATTCACCTCAGTAAATTCCATTTAGTGCTTTTTAGCAGTTTCTTAGCATAAATGCATTGAATGTTGTTAAATTGGATTAATAGCTTTTATATGTGATGTATGTTATATATACATTTAACAGAAGGTATTTCAACTCATGGAAGTCTTTTTTATAATATGCACTTTTCTTTTTTATTTTTTATTGATTTTTCCCCTCCCATTGGTAATATTTTTGCAATATGTATTTATGATATACTTTATAAATAGGGGCTTGTAGAAGTCGTAGGGTTATATCCATCTTTATCTCACCTGACATTATTTTGACAAGAGCAAGCTTAGGGATCAAATCTTTTCAGGTGGGCTAGAACTTAGATGAATAATTATAGCAGTTGTAAAGTTGTACAGTTTTTTTAATTTACATCCCTCTAATTTTGCTTAAACCAGGTGCAAAACTGGAGTATTGTGCACTGGCCTAAAATTTTGAAGTGCATGTTAGGGAGCACTTTTTCAGAATTATAACCAGATGTTTACTTCAGTCTCTCTTGAGGTCCTTCATGATGCTTCCTGTAATTTTTTAAGTAAAATCTTGATAAGGATGAAACTATCAAATTACTTATATAATTCTCAAGTGCTTTCAAATGCTATGGCATTCAACAGCAGGAGTATGTCAGTCAGATTGGTACATTTCTGTGAGAGAGGACTTTTTATTCTGCAATTTAGTGACTAGTCAGTCTGTACTCAAAAATAGCTGACTGATTAACTGATGTCATCAAGCAGCATCCTCATTTATCTTTTGTGCCATGTTCCCAGCTTTTCTAACGATAAAAAACATGAGAGGGGCAGAAATACAGAATGACATAATTGTGCCTCTCTAAGTGCCATACAGAGCAGCACACACTGCAGTGGGTCATGGTGCTGGTAAGCAGAGGATAAACAAATAACCCAAGACCTGTAGGCAGCAAAGAGGAAGAGGATTCCCACTGGAGGTCCCCTCTGAAGATGGAGGGGGAACACAATAACTCCTCTTAGTCTCAGTTCACACTAGCCCCAAGAGCACATACCTCCCACCTCTTTGTGCGTGCTGCTGCTGGTCTGGACCCTGCACTGGACACCTCCTCCCGAGCTCCTGTCCTCAGGGATTCCTGCTGTTGAGAAAGAAAGTCCAACAGAGCTGGAGGCAAAGGAAAGAGTACTGTCAGCCAGGCATGCAGAGCAGAGAGTTTCAGCTGTGAACCAAGAGACCGTGTCTTAAAGATCTGATGCAGAGAAATACAAGATAGAGTCCCAGCAAATATATATATATGCATGCATATATTTATATATATATATAAACACTTGCTGTCATATTTTGAACCATAGTTTGGAGACAAGCAGCAAACAAGAAAGCAGTATGTGGCTCCCACTAGCATCTGTTTGGGTTGATCTGTATCCCTTGTTCTGGCTTCCCTGCTTGTTAAAAAGGCTCCTATGGTATCTTTAACACATATTCAGATGTTTTGAAATACAGCTCTTTCATAAGGAGACATAATTGTTAGAATATTATTTAGGTACATCTCATGCACGTTTCTAGAAACAATTATGTAAAGTGTAAACAAATGTGGGAAAAAGCTCCTTAAAGTGTAAGGTACTGTAATTCATTGTATCCCTTCAGTTTTTGCAAGTCTTTCTCCCTCTCAGAGGATATGGCACAGCAAATATGTCTGTGCTCTCACATTTCTGTGAGTTTCCAACACCCACTACAGTGGGAGTTCTTCCTTTATATTCTGAAAGCTGCTAACAAGACTGGAAACCAATCCATTATTGGGCATAGGTTTCTGAACACAAGCTATTGCTAGATGAGGCAATTGCAACTTATTCATCCTTCTGCAGTAATTAAGACTGATTTTTAAACAACCTGAGGTAGCGAGAGCATATGTCTTTGTGTTATTTAATGATCTGTGGGAAGTACTCAGACAGAAAAATATTTTCCTTGGGTTAAGTGAGGTGTGGGTCGTGAGAAGTCATATGCAATAAGCTCTAATGGTCAGGGATGAACTTACTAAGGACAGGTGAAGACATGAAGACCTCACCACCACTATTTTTCATCAGCAAGGAAGTCTATAGATTCATTTCTGTCTTCAAACCAAATTGAGAATACTGGTAGCTCAGTTAGAAGGGCTTCAGTATCAATATTGTACAATGAAGTGGGGCTTTCACTCCTCAGAAATATCACCAGCTTCATTCCCAGGGTGAATAGTTCCATTTCTGGTGACTGCCATACACTAATAAAAGCTGAATGATATTTGTAATCCTTTGTTTTCTTTCATTTGGGGGACAGCAGCAATGATTCAATTTTAATCCTCCAGTTTTCCACTTCAGAAAACAGTTTCCATCTTTGTTTCTATTCAAAAAGTAGTCTTATTATTTGCATACAGAACATATTTTATTATGATGTTTTTATCTCTGAAATCTATAACATTTTATGACTATACTAGGGACAGGTGTTGGTGATGTATTTCTTTCTTGTGTGCAGCAATCCATTATAGGTTATGTATTTCCTGCATTAAGAATTATCATTGATAAAATACACCAAACCCACATGAATTGGCATCAAAAACAGAGCAAGCTTGATTTTTTGAGTGAAAAATGACAGTCTGTGTACTCTGCATTAGACTACATTTGCTTTTGTTTAAATCTTGTTATTTTTATTTAATTTGTAGCTGAAGGGGGAATTATAACTGCATCATCTGATCTCACCCAATTGATATCAGCACTTTAGAAATAAAGCCATGCCAGTGTGTAGTATTAACTCTTCTGTAACCATAGCATTAACAGTGAGCTGCAGAGAAAAATGCAGCAGGGTTCTTCCTATTTTTCTGTTTTCAGGGAATGAGGCAGTGTTTGGTTTAGTGGAAGTAAACTTCAGACCAAACTTCATGGGCACGACTCACATTGCCAATCACAGTTCAATATGTGTAAGCAGATAGAGACACCGAAGAATTGATTTTTGACTACAATGACAGGTTTCATTCATGACTTTTACCACAGTTAAAGGGGGTTTCTTTTTTCTTTAATAACCACAGCAATTACTCTGTAATTCAAAGTATCATTGGAATACTAAATCGTGACCAACAGAAAAACTGAAGCATATTGTTTCTGTCAACTGAGCTGTTATTTCTTCCATGCTATGTTTGACAGTAGGTTATATCTTTTGCCAGAATGCTGCCAAAAATCTTTGAAGACCTTTCCATTTTTCTTTGTTGGAAGAGCATCATAAGAGTTGGATGGAAGACAGAAATACTCCCATATGCCCCGTAATATTTAATGTAGGGAAATTCAAGTTCTGACTTTATTTTTGCATTGCTTACTGTCTTGATCCAGCAGTCCGACCAGGTTCCATAATGAGACCATCCCAGAACACTTAAGATTTTTTATTTTTTTAAATTATTATTTCCTATTAGTTTTTAGATACCTTGTACTGGTAATGCTACAGGTAGCATAAAAGAGCTAATTTAATTAAATAAGAGTCAAAGAGACAGAGTGGAGGAAATTAAGTCAGTGATAGTTTCCTCTGATGAGGAGGAAGAGAGGGAAATGTGTTTTTCTGGTTAATAAAATATTTTTCAATATTTAAGTTAAGTTTAAATAACTCTAAGAGAAACAGTGGGGCATGATGTCTTGCAAGAATCAGATTCTTTCCTGTTTCTCAAAAAGAAAAAAAAAAACTCTATAACTATGAAAACTAGCTCCTGTCTTTTCACAGAATATTAATAGATTGCTAACCATTTTTTGTTTGTTTTGAATAGTTGCTGTCTGTTTAGTATAAAATCTTAAAGAAAAGATTGATATTCTCATGAATAAGAAAATCTTCTTCTGTTTGTTGTACTTCTATTTGTTGAATTCATATTGCAGTCTGTTTCACATGGCACAATGCTCTTTACTTATGTACAGGCAAATCTTGCAACCTTTCTTGACAAAAATTCATCTGTGCAAGTGCTGAAAACTCCTTTTTCTGTGAACCCCGGGGTCATGAGAATTTTAATGAAATGAATATTTGTACAAAAGGGACACAAAAGGAATTGCGTTTATGAACATTCACCAAATGAATCTAGCTCTTTAAGCAGCACATATTGGTTTAAAAATCAGAAGATTTTACTTTTTTACTTAATAGCTCCTTCATTTATTCCTGAAGGGTTTTGTTGCTAACCTGCTTTCACCTGTGACAGCCACAGGTAAATCTCAGATTAAAATTTCTGTTCCAATCTAAAATAGATCCTTTCTAATATTGCCCTAGGCTGCTTAGGTTATGAATTTTTTGGTGTGTTCGGATACTCTTCAGTGATAAGAAAAGAGCAGAGATTAGATATGTTCCAAGCTGTGTATATGCTCTTTTCTTCAAACGGTTGAGAGAAGCAGCCTTTAAAGGAATGTTTCAATTTTTTTTTCCTGAATTGATATGTGGTGTATTTCTTTCTTACACAAGGTGACAGCGTGTGTGAGATGTAAAGACTAGTTTGCTCAGGCAATTACCCCTTGTTGATAGCAGATTATTTCCTCTGGCAAACTTGAAAATAACTTGTTGGTGTATAAGTTACTGCTGTTCTGGGGATGCAGTAATTTACTCTCCTGTCTCTTTTACGAGCACATTTATTTTAATCAGTAGAGTTTGGAATGGCTCTTTTTCATCTAACTCCATTTCTTTTGGAGTTATGCACCCTCTTATAATGTAACAAAGGAGAGTGCATTTGCACACACAGGAGAAAAGAGATTTGATGTATTGCAGAAGAGCATTCCTTATATAGGAAATCATATCCCATGCTCTTTTTCCGTGTAAAGAATGTAGCATTCATTTTCTACAGCAGTGGCCCAAATTATTTTTCTGAATAAGGCAATGTTTCACCTCAGTGAGTTACCAGACATTATCACTCACAGCTGAGAACAGTGTCTCAGAAAATAGTGATCACATGCAATTGGGCTATGGGATTGAGCCACAGAAAATCAAGACATGGTTTCCTTTGAGCTGTTTGCTTATTCTTGTTTCTTTTTCTTTATAACTTTAAAAGGTTTAAAAATCATATGCATTTTGTGGAGTATCTGATGAACAGCATATTTTTCAAAACAGATTACATACCATGAATTAAAAGATTCCTGTCAAAAAAAAAATGTTTGTTTAACATGAAAACAGAAATGAAAGTGAAAATTAAACACACAGAGACACAACAGCTGTACAGCTTTTTTAATGTAGAGATATTTTGAATTTGATTCTGCTATCTAGATCTCGAGAGTCATTTCACTGATATCTGTGGAGTTATATCCATACCAAGGTACATTTTCAACTCAGTGTAGCAGACACTGGCCTAAATATGAGGTAAAAATGCACCTCATAACTGTTTGCAAACCTTGGGCCCATATACAATTATAACACCATTGATAAAATATTAACACAAAAACTATCACAGCACCTAGTTAAATACATTAATAATTGAAAACATTGCCAAACAAGCATGTTTTCAGTTCCTGCTTAACAATTAGCATTCCTTGATGCATGTGAATAGCCCACATTAAAATTAAAGGTACTTTTGTGAACTTTATAGCTTTTTAGAATAGGAAATAAGTGTTATCACACAGCCTATGGGGTAACTGTTGCTAAAAATTAACCTTTTTAGTAATTTCCCCATGGCTGCAGACTCTTAACCTTTTTGTATGTATCTCACCTGACATGTTTTGTTTCCCTCCTGCTGCCATCACTTCTGCTTATATCCCTTTTCATTCTTTTAAGCAAAATCAGAAATTTTCTGCACAACATGCCTAGAAAAACAGTGCTAAAACAAGTTTTGTGACGAAGTCCCTGTGCACACTTGTGAAGTATACTCTGTGCTTAATCTGGATTGTTTGGAGAAGTTACATTTATTTCCCTGTGATAAGTGACATTCTTCAGAGATCTATTACAGTCGATTCATGATTCAATAGTCATATGATATACTTTGGAGATATGATTAGACCCTGTAATTTGTCTTTTGCCCTCTAACACTGCTGATGCATGTCCTCCATTACTGGTTTGTCCTGATTCTAAGAAATTTAGACATATTTATATCCCTTCTTGTCCATAAGGATACTAGCCATTTCCCTGCCAAAGAATGACCTGTTGATATTTGTTGATTCTATGCAATGTCAGTTGATGAATTTAAAGGGATCTGCTATTTTTTTTCTAAGAACTCATCTATGAACTCATGTGTATGAGTATCACAAATAGTTTCTGATGAAAAACTATACTACAAATTTTCTGAGATTCTAAAAAGTTGCATGCACTTTTTCTAGGCTTTCTCTACATTTGAACATTATGGTCTCTGATGTAACAACCAGGCAGAAGTGCCAATAGAGAAGACAGGGAATCTTCATGCATGTGACAATCAAACCTGGAAAATAACAGAAATATCCCATGAAAAGATGTTATAATGAAATTTCTTGGTACACTTTTCAGACTTAAGGAATCTGAACAGACTATATGGTATCTATACAGTCATCCAAAGTCACCAGTAGAGTAGTAGAGTTTGAAATAGCAAAGAAAATCCTGCAGGAGCTCATATTACTATGCATTCATATCAGAGCTATGAATACATACAAGGGAAGAGTAAATGGTAGAGTAAAAAGCAAGTTCTTATGAATGTTATTTTCTAAATATCAAAAGGAAAAACAGGTAAATCCTATCAGTGGAGATGCAGCAGGAACAGCACGGAAATGGCTGCTCACAGCTGACAGGCCGACTGGTATCAGGCTGAAACCAAGGAAGACCATGCACTGAAGAGTGGCTGCCAAGTGTGACTGAACTTCCATTTATTACACTGAAATCCATAGGAGATTCGAGGTGAACTGTGAGGTCTTCCAGAGTTTTGTCTGAGGCACACTTCTTCCATTTTTGTCTGAGGCACACTTGTGACTGACTGCTTTACCAGATATACTAAACAAAGGCTGTATATAACTGCAAATTTGAAAGAGATGAATAACAAATACTTCTCCTCTTCCTCCTCCTCCTCCTCCTCTTCCTCCTCCTCCTCCTCCTCCTCCTCCTCCTCCTCCTCCTCCTCCTCCTCCTCCTCCTAATAATAATAATAATAATAATAATAATAAACCTTCAGGGCTGCTGAGGCACTTTTCCTATTAAAGATTTTTTAAGATTCTCTTCCTAGTCTACTACAGTCCACTTGTTCCCCTTTCTGATTAATACGACAATGAAAGGTAAGCACAGACATTGTGTACTGGCACAACCCTTGAAAAACTTGACACATTTCTTTGGACCAGAAGACTGATGCCTGTGAAAGGACAACAACTTACATTTTTAACATGGCATGTTGTCTAAATGTATGCATGCTTCTTCTGTATGCATGAATGTATGCATGATCTTCTCTGAATGCAACTGTACGCCATTCAGCTGTAATGTAGACCTTCATGGTAAAAGATGAGATCCCACCGTGTGATTTTTTTGCTATCTCTGACATCTTCCAAGCCTGTGAGAAATACAAACCCCACAGATGAAAGCTTCTACTCATCAGAGCAATGAGAGCTTACAGTGGAGATCACACAAGATGTTTGCAACATGATGCTATGCAAATATGACACAGTGAGCAGCTGTATTTCACTGCCTTTCCAGTACCATGTCTATTTGAGTGGAGTGAGACTTCACATAATCAGCTATCCAGAGTCTATCATTTGTCACATGTTCAACAAAGCCCTTTTTCAATGGTAGGGAACCAGTCGTCCTGAACACAAAGGGGCGTTCTTATGTCCTTCTGTATGTGAATAGGTTAGTATGTCTTTAAATTGTTTGTGAAGCCCTCTAGCTGTGCATTCATTGTTGTAGGCAAGAAACAGACAGAATACTAGACTAACTAGGGCCTGAACATTTGTGAATAACCTATCAAAGACATTTATTTGAAGCCTTACTCAGTTGATGTGGTTTTCTCTCATTTTATAAAGGGATAAAGGATTCAACATTTCTTTACTGATGCATATTGAGTAAGACAGACAATCACTTTGTCTTCTTTCATTTAAAAAAAAAAAAAAAAAGGGGGGGAGGGGAATAAATCTCCCTTGCAACAATTACAAACATTTTTTTTATATAATAGTCCTATGAGTAACATAGGACTATGCATTGTAAGATATAGTTACAGTTCACACTTAATATTTTAGACAGTATTTTTGCACCCCTTTGTGTGATGCTTTCTTAAGGTTCTGTACCCTCAGGGACCTTGAATACTGTGGGGTTAAGGGAAAACCTCTCTATACGAGCATTTTGCAGATTGGTGTTGGATTTTACACTCTCCTGCTATGTGCCAGACAGAAGAGAATAGACCAGCTTGACAGTCCACAAGCAAGTCAGAAAAACTGCAAATGGAAGATCAGTATGGCACTGACAAAGCAGGGAGATCCACAAACTGATTCACAGTGTATGAAACCAGGATGTTTGAAAGGACACTTTTTACTCTCCTTGGCATATATAAAATAGACAGAAGAGGCTCAAATCCTATTCTTTTCACTAGTTAAATATCCATGAACTATATCCACCAGATAAAGGTCCATTTGGAAATATCCAACCAAAATTTTGTTTTCTTTCATATCAAACATGGGAGCAGTGACCACTGTGAGCATTGTTACTGCTGGCATAGACATTATGATAACTGAAGGATAAGAGAACTTCCATTTCATCTGCGAGGAAGGAAGCATTTAACCTCAAAGTGTCAAACACTTCACTTATGTAAGCAGAAGATGAGCATGGATTTCAGTGTACTTAAACAGTAACTTCTAGATACCACAGGTAGGACAACATTAAAGCTTGTCCTTTTTTTTTCTTTGCATTTTTTTTTGCATTTTTGTTTACAAATTTTCATCTTCTTTCAGTAGCCTGTTTGTACTTTCAGAATATTCAGCAGACTCAGTGCCTGATCACTTTGAATGACCTGAGATCTTTTTACTTAAAAATCATTCCATGAGCAGATCCTTAGAGGAAGTTAAATGCATTTGCTGAGCTCATGAAGACTCTAGAGAGATCAGTGCTTGTAGCTGGCAATTTGAAATAAAGTGTTGCTCAGAGATATGGTGTAACACCCACTCCCCCCTTGTTTTCCTTTATTTTGAGAAGTGTTCACAGGCAGTAAGCCTTAGCGATAAGTCTAAAATACAGAATGTCATCAAAACATTGTTTCACTGGGATAAAAACTAAACAGAAATCACTACCTGGGTCAAAGCTATCCCTTGTACTAGCAAGAAAATTTCAAGAAGACTAAACAAGGTAGGAAAATGTCAGACTTGGAGTGAAACTGAGCCAGTCTGTGGGAGTATTTTCTTCAGTGCTCGGAAGTCGCATGCTTTGGAACTGCTGCCCTTCAGGCCCATGTAAAGGGACTGCTTCACACTGCTACCTTCACTTGCTTCCTGCCCAGGATCCCCGTACTGATGACAGATAGCAGTGCTTGTCTCTGAGGGCTGCTTGGGACTGGGAAGCTGTGTCACCTCTGAGGAGACCCATGGCCAATGTTTGCCTTGAGGCAGGATTTTAACTGCTTTGAGGAATTTTTGTCAAAGGTGTAAACAATCATCTCATGGCCTCCGTCTGTTCCTTACACATAAAGTATTTTGAAGGGATAATGTTCCATGTACTAACATTTAAGCTTTTTAGTGCCTACTATGGCACTAAAACGTGGCTCAGGTTCTTTGAAGCCTCAATTGACTGTTTAACTATTACTCATAAAGCTTTCATAGGCAGGCATTTCCCAGTGTTTGAAGCTGGTGCAGGAAAGTGAGGGCGAACACCCACTGCCACTCATAAGCCACCCCACACTCACCAGCTGTTCCTTTCTTGACAGAAAAAGTGTGAGGTGTAGCACTGGACTGGGAGCATGCTCAACACTGTTTTGTTTCCCTCCTACTGATTCACTATGTGGTCCTCCTCAAGTCATTTTACTCTGCTCTTCTGTCACAATCTAGACTAGAAAGTCTGTACAGCAGCTGCAGCAAATGTTTTACCAGGTACTGCTTTAGATGCTCTGACTTGGTGTGGTGCAACCACAAAACAAGTAGGTCTGGTGAGATTTCTTGGTGTGTTTAATGTAATTATGACTATAGAATAATCACTTGTTTGTAAATATTGCATCCATGCTTGTGTACAAATATAAAACCACATATACAGCATATGTATTTTTATACACACACGTATGTATATACACAGCTATCTACCTATGTATTTATTTATGCATCTATCTGTACACACAGTTAGTGGCATTGTACAGAAGACTCAAGTTGTGTGATACATAAGAAAGTAAAATAAACATGATGCTATTTAGTGCGGTTTGCTTACCCTTTCAAAACAAGCCTCATGATGAAGGCAAAACCTAACTAATTAATTACGTTTTGTCCTTGATGCCAGTTTTAACCTACAGCATTGTCTTAGGCGCTATACCAAGACCAGTAAGGTAATGACAGATGCATTGTGACATTCCCAGTGCAAATCATGCTACAGTCCTCCTAATACTAATTTTACCAGCCAAAGCAAAGGTAATGCTTCTAAATAATAGCTAAGCAAAACCATTACAGCACATTACTAGCAGGTATGGAGGGCTCCTATGGCTCATTTATAACAATGCGAAGCCGCAGAGCTGTTATCTTTATCAGAACGATTTTCTCTGGTTCGTGATTTGTGACACCAGAAAACAAGCAATCCCGCGCGCAGCCTCAGCACTGGCAGCAGTTCGGGATCAATGTGGGTGTTAATGACACTGTGAGTAGATAAATACAGGGGCAGGCATCCAAATCCCACAACAGCCCTCTTGCAGTTAATGCCATCTCTGCAAATGGCATGTTCCTGGCCCCGGTCCAGGAGCCATGGTCACAAGATGAACTTTCCCTGACTTTGCCATGTATTAGCAACCGCTGCGCCCAGGGACGCACAGGCTTGGTGCACGAATCACTCAGAGGCCTCGACGTGTGCTTTCTGAATGAGTGTCAGTAAATGCATGCATTAAGGAGTACTATTGTTTTACACTTTGTCAGACAGTTACCGTGAGTTGTATCAACACACCAGGATGTGTCTTTTATAATTTAGTTGGAATGGATTTTTGACCCATGAATCAATGAGCTGGTTTCAGAATGGGTAGTATGTGCTTCTGAAGGTCAGTTTACTGTCATTTTTTTAATCAAAAAAGAAAAATCCTTAGGGGGCGTTTAACATATTTTGACAAGGTGACCCACAATTATCCATTAGTGTTGTATTTGCCTAAGCCCCTGTGCATTGATATGCAAGGACCATGTAATAGTTCACTGTTGTCCCACTTGGGGGTGGGGAATAAAGCAAGTGGGACTTCTCCGAGGTCTTTCATAGACAGAATGCGTCTAGCTATTTCTGTGTTGCTTATTACTGTTTGGATAGTAACTATTTGGATAGTTAATCAACACAACTAAGCCCTTTTAACCTGATGTGTTCAATATTAAGAGAGAGAGAGATAGCAATGAGGATGAAATTTATATTTTTGAATTTAACACAAAAATATAACCTAGTAAAGGCATAAACAGTATTATGAGGGAGACTTGGACACCGATTCAAATACCAAGCTGCAAAGCAACCTTGAGGTATTAGGTAGGAGCAGTGTTATGCTAATTCCTGCACATTTTATTTGGAGCAATTATAAACTGATAGTTTATTAAATAAAGCAATATTTTTATTTATTTTCCTCACTGCAGAGGATCTAAAGCCAAATTCCCAAATCTCCAGTTGCTGAGGACTTTTTTCAGCTTCCCAGTTCTACCACACGTGAGATAGGGTATCTAGGGGGAGGGGGATGGTGGTAAAGTCCACCTATAATGCATGGAATTACATCAGAACTGCTTTATTTACATTGATTCTTACAGGAATGCATGGGAGAGAAGCACAAAACAACCACCAACTGCATGGAATAGCGCTTAGAGTCATTTCACAGTTATCTCAAGCTCCTTCACTGCGTGACCTCAACAGCATCAGAAAAAGAGAGGTATATTGTAAGCTGCAGTAAAGTCTCATAACTTCATTGATTTCAAAGGATCCAGAAGACTTACATCAGCTGGAGATAAGATGAGAGGAGCTCCTGGTACTTGGGAGACCCTGCAAAGCAGGTCCTTTTTTTCCTACTAGTTCTCTGCACAACGAGAAACGCTCTGACCTGAGCCAGCTGAGGCTAACATTAGATGGGGAGCAGTGGGGCAAAGGGGGAGGCTCACAGGACCCTTTACTACCTGGCTGGTGTTTACAGCATTGAGTTTGTTAACCTGACAATTGCATAAAGGACCTCCTGCGATTTCAAGCACCAGCTCCCTTTTCTCACTGATCATTATTTCATATTAAAAACTAACGTGCGACGCTACAAATTAGATGTCTTATAATGCAGTTCAGTTGGAATAGTTTGCACAGAAAGGTACTTGGGAAAGACGGAGTGAAAAACAGCTGGTTTGTTCCAGAAGTTTTTCTCTGGCGGTACAGTTTTGGGGAGATAAGCTAAATAGTATAACAAACTAAACCCAAATAGACCTGGTTCATAAATTTCTCTCCTTACTGAAGTGGTGGCTATGCATCCACAAAGCACATTTTAAGAAAGAAATTAACAGCCTAGATGTAATTTTTACCTGTGTTCTGGGTGTGTGCGGAAGGACTCGTGAAACTCAAACAAACAGTTGTCTTGTTAGGCAGTGCTGACCATGTTGAATTTCTGAGAACGCCCACTCTGAACTAAACTTTAACAAGTGGTTAATATATTGGGGTTTTTATAAGATATTTAACTGCTCTCCAATTAAGCTACCCTCTTGGGAATCATAGGGCAGTGAGGGGTAGAATCATAGGGCAGGTGGGGGTAGAAATTGATCCAAAATCTGATGTTTTTGAAGTCAAACGCGGGGGGTAAAATGGGCTCCTTTACTCCAGGTCTTCCCTTTCTCTTCACTGTTTACTCAATCACTTTTATGGAAGGGATGTGTCTTGCCTTTTCTCCTTGCCAGCACTAAGTGGAGAGCATTTCTGTAAAAATCATGCTACAATATTTCCCTGACCAAGTCTCAGTAAGAATTTTAAGATTTGGCCAACAGAAATTTTCCAGTAATAATCCTTTAACATGACCCTCATTGCAACTATTGATTTTAGACTTCTTGTTTGCAGGAGTCAAAGATATACATCACATAAATGTAAATTTTTAGAAAATATTATATTAACAAAATTTTAACTCTCTGCTCTCTGTGTTCCTCAGTTATTTTTCTTTCAAATGGCTGTTAAAGTAGTTAAATACAGTTGCTGAGGTGCCTGAACACAAAGAAAATGGAAGACAAAGAATCAACATGATACTTAAATAAAAAGAACAAGTGTGTTTAAATTATTTGTTCTGAGGTTCAGGTTCCAGACAATGTTATCCCTATCCTGAGCAAAAAGAAAGTTGCTGCCTCTTAAAATTACCTGAAACTCTGTAAAAACAAATTTATTCTGAAACATAGTTCCTGTTGGATTGATGTTTGCTACAGAACATCAAGCCTATGCAGCTTAACCTGTCAACTATCACATAATTCACACTGGAAGTCATAATAAGGCAGTCTAATAATTTGATTTACTAAAGGAAAAAAAATGCCAAAAGTCAATGTACAAAACCATAATTCAGTGTAATTAGTTCAGATGTTTTCATCTGCCTTTACTCCCACTTCAGAGGTGGCTGAAAGCTGCAGAATTGTGTGGAGAATCTGAGAGGATCTCACAGGTGGCACTGATGTGCATAGCTATGCTGACTTCAGAAGACCTCAGGCCTCTCACACAGGTGCTGAAGTTCATCTCTAAGTCTTCCAGAGCTACCTTCTGTCTTTCTTATTTACAAAGCAGCAGCTACTTTGGCCAATTTTTAAAACATCTTTAGTATAAGGAATCATTAGTGCTTCTTGGTGCTGGAAAGATGTGTTGAAGGGTCTCATAGCTGTATATTACCAGTGAATTCAGACCAGAAAGAAAATAAGAAGACCTTGGTTCCATCCATTTCTTCCCCTTTTAATAGAATTTATCCAACAGCCATTACTATCATAGGAATATATTGGTACATATTCTAATTTCCTATTGCTGAACTGATCAAAAATTATAAATGAAATGAAACCCATGTTCTATCACATTAAGAAGTATATTTCAGGAAAAAGTGAAACAGTTTTCAAATAGCATAACATTATGGAATGACACTGAAAGGCAGAACTAAAAAGGAAAAAGAAATTACGTCATCAATATTACATCTTTTAATTCACAGTAAATGCATTTGTTTTCTGAACTGGTGGAGTATAAATGTCAAATCAACTACTTTTAATTAAAAGTTATATTATTCTTATGTTATACAAAAGAGCAGTGTTAACTTCCCCATTTATTTTGCAGTTTCCAGTTATTCAAAGAACATGCTGTCATTTAAGATTGTATTAAAGCATTCAGAAAATATCTCAACATCAGAATCCCTTTAATGGCTTGCAAATCAGTGATTCTTTTAGCAGTTAGTTACTGATTTTTTCCTTGCTTCTGAAATTAAATAAGTCTATCTGCCTCCTATTTTTCACAGACATATTGTACTCTTTCATTCACAATTGGCAATGCATTTTAATCACTTGTGGATGGAAATAATATTAATATTAATATTAATATTAATAATAATAAAGTAAAATAATAAAATATTTTATTAATAAAATCATTTTTACTCATGACCACAAGTAAATAGTTTAATAAAGATGTTCCTGTTGGTGAAATTGTTTTCAATGAGAGTGGCAAGCTCAGCTCCATGCAGAATGATATTTCAAGGACTGTCCATGAAATCTATGAATTAACAATATTTAACTTACTATGTCTAAGTCAGTATCAGAGGGTGACCAATGCTCAGTGTCACCAGTATGAAGTTCAATGCTTTTTTATGAACTGTTGTTTTAACTCTGACCCAAACTAATTAAAAATCACATTTAGTACTTTGTTTGCCATTGAGTACATAAAATATGCTAAAGTATACTCCAGCCCTAAGTACTCACACCCTTTAAATAATTATTACTAGAAGTGGGGAAAAAATAGCCTGGTAAAGGGGTATGTGAAGAAAAGGATGTTCAGTAAGATGGTCCTGAATGCTCTAAGGTGATTGGTACTTTTGCTAGCAGCAACAAGCAGGGATACTTATCCTTAGAGGGTTTTTCATTTTTCATAGTGCTGTGGAATTGTGTCTGGTATGTGATGTGTAGCAATTCCTGTTCCTTAACTATATATATATATATTTTTTTATTTTTTTTAAAGTACCTTGTGTGCGTTGTTATATGGAAGTGATGAGTATTATGACTATATAATTCAGGTGTGTTTGTGAATGCATATATGCAGGAATGTAATATGTGTGGGTGTTTGTACATTAGAGAACATTAAACTTTAAATCACGCCACAATTTTATACATACTATATACCAGAGTTATTAGAAGCACAGCTCCCAAAAATCACTCTTCCATTATTCCTTCCGTAGTGAAATGAAGTACTTTGAAAAACAATGGCAAATGATTTATACTACCCAAAGATAAAACTGAAAACAAAGGATTAAGTATACTGTGTAAATTATAATTATAGTTGTAATTGGTTAAAATGAATGTGTAATAAAAACCTGAAAGGATGTGTAAACAGAAAGTGAATTTCAGTAATGAATCAATAGATGATGATGTATTCATAATTCTGTTTTCCTTTTTTCTTCTAATTATAAGTGGCAAAGAATCATCTAATATTAATAAGATATGTATAATGCAAATACTGTTTTTAAAGTTGGAGTCTTTTTTATGACTGGGTTAAGAGAAAATGTTTCACAAATATTTGTTTGCATTTTTAATGTTTGGTAACTCCAATTCCTTACTCGAAATAAAAATTTAATGCTTTAGATATTTCATGATCACAGGTGAAATAGTACAAATGGAAAACAAGAAAATAAATAAAAACGCAACACCTTGTGTTTTTCCTTGGGCTTTGGTCACTCAAAAGCAGAAATTCAGTACAAAATGCTTTCTGACCCCTCTTTCGAAGACCGCTTGACATAGTGGCATCTGTAGAAACAACGCAGAAAGCAACCACTTCCCAACCACTCTGTTTTGCAGCCCAACTAATTAGCTAGGAGCACCACAGCCTTTGGATTACCTGGGCCAGACGTGCTGTCAGCCACGAGAACACTTTTTCCCCAGGCCGACAGCAACCAGCAGCCCTCTACGCAGTCAGCAATGCAATTTCCTGTATTTAATCACACAGCTTTACACCACTTGTTGCGGGTGTTGTGGCAGTACCCACAGGAGGTAGGTCAGAGGCACAGTGTGCTACAGGCTCTGCACCCACAGGTGAAGAAGAAAATCTCTGATCCCCAGGACTTACAAGTGTAGACCCTGTTGGGAAACAGAGAGAAGCCGAACAAAGAGAGAAGAGGGGACCGTCAGCAGTCTTTGTGGGGGGAAGAAAGTAATATTTTTAGCATTATAAACATGATCTCAGCCTAATGGCACGTACAATAACATCATTTCTGTTGCTGTTTTTTGGCAACTTGTTCTAAAATTCTCCTTGCAAGTAACTAATCTGTGTGCACGAATGTCAGTCAGCTAAATGCTGAGTGTATGCTTGTGAAATTGTCTGTATGGCAATGCATAAAAAATTAATCATTTAAGTATCTTGTGTGAAAAGTGCCATCATCATTGTTGAACACAGGGAAAGCAAACTGTATGAACATATTTTAAATTGGCAAGTCATTAATTTCTATTTAATGCTCTTTGCCACTCTCTATGAAGTAAAGGAGTTTTATATGGTTCCAGAAATGGAAAGATTTATATAATAACCATTAAAGGAATGTACAAATGTCATCTTAGAGACTGGTATTCAAACATTTGTCTTTTGGAGTTTTTTTTCCTAAAATGATCTTTTATTAACTCAGGAAAAACAGCTAGTGATATGAGAATGTTGTTGAACCTTTGAATATCTTATATTTTATCACTTTTAATGCATCTTTAATATTTAACATTCATCTTATTATAGACAGGAAGCGTGAGATGCATGCACGGTTTCCACACAGTTTTAAAGTTCAATGCACAGTCACAATTCTGAGGGGAGATTTCACACATTTATGAAAAATAAGGCATTTTTGCAGTAAAGTTGCAAAGTGTGAAAGAATTCTTGTTTTATCTGCCTTACTTATCATGTTTATGAGTTATTTTGCCTGGAAGTAAATTGACAAGTTGTCAATGAACAATAGACAGTGCTTCAGCTAGGCTTTTCACAGGTTCGGATGCCTTTGGGCAAAAGGGCTAAATCTGTAGTTTGCAATCTAGCATATGGAGTACTGAAAAAAGTGGCAATGGGGTGAGAGACATTTACTGAGAAATTCATGTGGCTGCTGATCTCTAACCAATCCATTTGGTCTGGGGTTTATGAATTCATGTATGTGTTCTACCCTTGCAGTTAGAGAAGGAGATTTCAGTTTACGTATAACAACCCAATTCCATTTATTCCTGCAATCCTGCTGATTTGCTCTAGCAAAATAAATACTATTTTTCACCACAAGCAATGCATCTACCTGCATCTTTAATAATAAGACTCTCTTTAAAACAGTCATATATATGGTTTTTGCATATTCCTACTTTTTGTTGCAAGAACTGCTCTGTAATCCCCTAATTAACACAGTTCTTGATATCTTTATCCCTACCCTCATTATAAGCACACCCTCTTGAGGTGTCAAGCATGTTGTACACTTTACAATGAGATAAAGATGATTTCAAATTCACATACTGTAGTAGGGAAACATCATTCTCGTTTCCTTTACATGATGTCCTATTTGTCAAGGGACTTTAATGCACAGGGGTGAAAAATGTGATGCCAAAAGCTTTTCCAATTTCCAGATAGCCTTAAAAAATCACATGTGGTAAAAGAATGGCAGGGGAGCTCAGGCTTTACCTCCGTTTTGACACTGGGGGTGTCTTATTTTTAACAGTTCCCTCCTCTAGACCTTTCTCGTCACTGAAGCTGTCAAAGTGTAGAACCCAAAAGATGTGCTAAGAGTACCTGGACACAGACAAATTCACATTATTTTAGATGTTGTGACCCACGCTCTGGGCTGAGTATGTTTTGTTGTGGAATTTTTGAAATGAGCTGTGAGAAATGCTCAACTCCTTTCACAGGAAACATTTATACTGTTATGTAGTTTAGGAACATTATTACAGTTGGCAATTAGCGTAATACTATGAGCTGCAAAAAATGATGATAAATGACTGATGAAAGGACACTGAATTAGACTGGTTACCACACTTAATTAAGATACAACTGCGCTACTTGCTTGATGTCAGTATCTTACATCTGACAAAAAGGGTAAGTAGACTATTTTAGTTATTATCATGGCCAGAGAAAGTGCAAGAAAAGCAAGAAAGGCATACACAACCTGAAATGCTCTAGTCAACCCAAGGATAATAATGAATTCATTATATTTTAATGACTGACAAATTCTTCAACTATTAATGATCACATAGACTATTTTGGCTAATATTTTGGAATATTATTTAGATTTCAATCTGCATGCAGAAAAGAAAAAATAAATAAGTAAATAAATAAAAACCCTCAGATTTCCTGATAGGCTTCTGCTTTATGTTGCCTACCCTGCACAGGCTACAAAGGCCTGGATTTCACGAGCTGCAGTAGGTGTAGAATACCAGCCTTTCAGGACTCTGCCTCTTCACCTGGCTTTTTGAAAATTATGTTGATCATAAACCTGAACATATGCTGATCATAAAAGGGAGCACTATATTTCTTTCAAAACAGGTTGAATCACTCTCAGTAAAAGAGAAGAGTGGCAATGTGAAAACTCATTTGTGAAAATTGGCTAGATTTAAAGTAGAAGACCTCTTTGAAGTAGCCAAAGGTGTGTAACACTTGCTGTGAATGCCCACTGCATTTACATGGGTTAACAGCCATTATTTTCCCATGCAAAAAAAATTTTTTTTCTCCAGTGGCTATGTTAAATACTCCTTGAAACAAAAAGAAAATTCCTAACTTTAATGAAAAGAGGAAAGCACCAAACCTGTGAAAAGAAGTCTGATAGAGGTGGGCAGTGTGATAACTGTCCACACCAATCTCTGAGCCATGTCGGGAGTCCTGCTGGTTTATTTATAGGGCTGCAGAGGGACAGCATGGCTTAGTGGCAGGCAAGGACCACCCAAGGAACAAGCCCTTTTTGAGGATGTTGCATCCCAGAAAGACTACAAGGATTGTTCTGGCCCAGCAATGCAAATCTTTCAGATCTCTCCCAGTGCTGTCAGGGTGTTGTTTCTCTGAGTGTCAGTAAACTGAAGCGAGATGGTTAGGCAGCAATGTGAAAGCTGGCCACTTCAGCTTGTAGCTTCCCCCTAGCTCATGTTCCTATCAAAGGCTTCTACCCTTACAGCTCCTCAGGATGCAGCTGTGCAACGGCTGCAGTTTGCAGCTTGGTGCAATGATGCAAACTGAGGCTGGTGCGTATTTGCAATAATAAAACAAACTTCTAACTGAGGCAGTATGGGAGATGTTTCTCGTGTGTGGTCTAGGTATTAATAACCTCATAGATCCAACTTCAATTCATTTCTGCTCAGGACTTCACACTTTGGTTCCCTGTAAAGACTCAGGGGGATGGAAAAAATTTCACCCAAACACATTTCATCCAAAAGACTGTCAAATGCCAGTAAATAACTTGGGAGAGTGGAGAGTCTTGTGGAAGAGTACATTATTTTTATAATCTGCTGTCTTTCATATATGGTAATCTTCCAGTTAGTTTGTAACATTAGGAGATAAAACGTGTGATTTTAAGCTGATGTTATTCCTTGTAATAGCTGTAGAGACAATACTTTAAAATGTTGAATTTTTCTTTTTCCCTTATAAATCAAATGAGAAATGCTCTCTCTAAACTATTAGTATTCTTATTGCTGTTACACATTCTGTAACAAACACAGAAATAAATTATTTCCTGTCCTAGACACTAGGTACCTTAAGAGAGAAAAAAATAAGATTAGGAAAGCACTAATAATCTCTTTAAACTGCATTCCTACAGATTAAACTGGAAATAGATGTAATTATGCCATGCCGTGTTATCACCGTTGCGGAGGATGCTCCATCCTTTTCCTGTGTGCCCTCTGACAACTTCTCAAAACTAACAGAAAGACCTGCCTTGTTACCATTGTTTTCTTATGCCTTGGCTAAGTTTTCCTTAATTATTTCTCCAATTCTGTCAGCAATGTTATTGCCCCACCAGTTTAAAGGTTAAACAAAGCACCAAATCTGTCAAAGTGAGGGAAACCAACTGGTGAGGAGCTATCAGAAAGTAATCAGTGCTAATAGGTACATAATGGCTAACAGTGAGCTGTTTGCGCTGAGATACATCACCGCAGACAGAACACAGACCTCGCTGAAATAGCACTTAAAAAAAACACTGAGTACCATATCCAGCTTGTAGCTGAAAACAATGGAGGAATACTGTTTTTTTCCCCACTCCAAAGGATTCCAAACCTGCATACCCCCTCAAAAAGCAGCTGCTCTCACGGCTACGGCTTTGCCATATCCTGAGTTCATTGCAGGGCTTTTTTTTTCTTCTCATTGCACGGTTGACACAAGAGGTTAAAAACATGAAAAAGCTGTTGGTAGAGTTTCAGTGAGATAAAAGGGCAAATGTCAAAAATACCCATTTTAAGGCATTTAACCTTTCCCTGCATCCTTCTAAAACAGTTTGAAGATGCTGCCAAAAATATTTTGTAAGCTTTTTTTTTTTTTCCTTTTTTTTCTTTTTTCTTTTCTGAAGATAAATTGTGTAGCTCCCCAGTAGTTCCCCAGAATCATATGCAAAATATATAACTTCTGGCTATAATTTTTTACCACATTGTCACCCTAAGAAATGTTGTAAGATGTGCTTGCAAATATTAGTTTTAAGCACTGAGAGACTGATCCTGCAAAATGTTGAGTCATACAAGGTGCTGAGCTGTCTTAGTGAAACCACTGCAAAGTGAGCAGCCCAGCACCATGCACAAACAGGCACTTATTTAGCTGCCCGGTAGGACTAATTGAGTCTTAATTTGAGTTCTTTAAGGATTGTTTATGACAGAAAAAAAAATTTATAGCAGCATCCTATCCCCATGCCTTTACCTAATTTAGAGGGAGAAAAGGAGATGGTAAAACTTTCATTTTTTGCACATTTGAACCACGCTACCTGTTGCTGAACAGTACTTTGCACCAAAACTTTGGCTGTCTTCCAGAGGTCATACTTTGATCTGGATTAACAATTTTCTAATAGATTTAGAGCACCTTCCATGCAAAATAAGGGCATTTTTGTTTTAACTCTGTGCATTTAGAATGAATGATTTAGTAGTTATCATTGCTTATGCCTCTCCTTTGCAAGCAAAAATAAACGAAATACTTTGCAGAAAATGAGCCCTTCTATGAAATATCTGTCAGTCCTGTTCCTGAACCTAAACAGAAATGATTATTTGTTATTATGAGTATTTCTATGATATATTTCCAATAACTCTTGAATGAAATTTTCTAGTTCACATTTTAAGTAGTGGTGTGGTTTTTTCATGTTTATGCTGTATTTATTGAAGAAAAAAATACTTCAACAATTCCAATAATGTGTAATGGTGATTGAAACACTAGTGGAGAACTGTTTTTTTTTTTATATATATATATATTAAATATGCAAAATGAAGTTCTGACCTCAAATAGCGTGTTCATCCTACTCCCAGTACTTCAGGGAAACTGTTAGAATAAAACACAGCAATCAAAATCTTTATCATGACAGAGGATTTTCAAGAAGAGAATGTAGATGGTGTGATTACACAAGAAGTTTATTTAGCCCTGTTTTCTGTCCCTTGAAGTGACATCAGTTGTTGAACAAGCATTGATTTAAGTGAAGAAGATGCAACAATTCACCCCCAGACAGAGGCTCAACTTTTATGCTGATTGCTGGCTTGAGCTTGTCAGGTCTTCAAAAATTTCTTTTTTACATATTTTTTAATTATTTCTTTGGATAATTTTGATGCTCACCTGCATATTTATTCCATTTAAGTCATTTGGTTCAAAATCTTGTCATTTTCATTGACTCTTACCCTGTTCTCTCATAGAGTTGCCAAAACAAAAGTTCACAAGTTACCTTCTGTTGGGAAGATGATTGTTTAATCAGAAGTAATGTAATCTGGTTGTGTCATTCTCACAGTTTTTCCAAACCCTTGCATGTTTTCTTGTCTCTTCCATGAACTTTTTCTCATTGTTAACTCCTTTCTGAGGTTATGTGTGACATTCACAACCTCACTGCATCACTGACGTACGGTGGCTTTACCATGGATTTTTGTTTTCCCACTTGCCCACTTTGAATTTTATCTTCTTAGCTTTTTGTACCACAATATTATGTGTATATAGAGACTTACTAAACAATTCACTGTGGTGTACTTTCTAAGTTACATCTAGATCAGTTTTAAAATGGGAAGAGGAGGAGAAAAAAAAATAGAATATGCTTTGTTCTTGTGAAGTTTTCTTTTAAGTGATGGAAAGCGTTGCTTACTAGAACTTCCACTTTTCTAGACTTCTGTCTTCTGCCTTTTACACTTTAACGCTTTTATGATGTTATATGTTAGCTAACCAGAGTATGCCCAGAACACATTACATCCTTATCAAAAATGAGACATAATCTAAATAAAAAAAAAAAATCTTCACAATAAGGAAAGGTTCGATTTACATGTATGAGGAGTTAGGTTTTCACTGTTTTTAAGGAGGAAAACAAGTATTAATGAGTTGTTAGAGAACTATAATAATTAAATAGACCAACATTTTTTCCAACTCCCTAACTCTAAAAGTTATCATTTTTTCGAAGATACCTGTTTCCTGGAGGGTTACACATATGAAGAGATTAAATCTGGAAGAATGAATGAATACTGAGGGGAGGGGAGGGGAGGGGAGGGGAGGGGAGGGGAGGGGAGGGGAGGGGAGGGGAGGGGAGGGGAGGGGAGGGATCTAAAATAAGTTTCAGTGTCTGGCAAATAAATAAAAAGTCTAGATTCATTGAACTATAAAAAAGCATCACAAGTTTAATGACTGTAACAAAGCTCAGCTGCACAGGTGTATAATAAAGTATTAACCACTGTTAGCAATATACTGAATTTTTCAAGATCTACTGTAATAATTCACTATCAAAAAAAGTTAATGTAATGACTAAGTTTCCTTTAGCTGTATGAAATAAGCACACAGCATTACATTTATCATCAAAGTATTTCTTAATTCTTCTAATACCTAAAGACTTAACGTATCATTTGGAATTTAAACAATGTCATAAAAAAAAAAAATTAAATACTTAAACTCTTTTAGTACTCTTGTCCAACAGTTATCCAATTATTAAGGTATGTTAATTTCACTGATTAAGTGATTTGCTAAAGTCAAAAAAAGGCAGTGTTTAAATACTGAAATTGTTTCATATTCTCCGTCATGTTCTCAGACCTGGAAGACTTTCTTTGTGTTGAACATGTGTTTTTATGAACTATTTACAGAGAAACTTTTCAACCCATGTGTGGCCAAGTAGAAAACTTTTTTTTTGTCATTATTTATCTTCAATATGTGTTTATTTATACATTTGTACTCAATTTCCATTTAGACCACTGATTTTTGGTGTGTATTTTATTGTTTAAATCATATTATCAGTCAGTTGCTGCATATGACTGATCATTTCCTGTGAAAAATTAAAGCTAAAAATAAAAGATGAATATTTAGACATTTATGAAATTTTAGTATGTACTATATTTAAGCTTATATGTATATTCTCATATGCATATATGTATAATTTGTATAGCATGTATAATTTTAAAACAAATGCATTTATTTTAACCTTTAATTTAGAATTGTTTTTGTTTAGTTACAGGGAAAATAATCTGTATGTCAAGATGTCCTAGAAGAGCTCACATGTTATTTCAGCCTCTATCTACCTTTTAGTGATTTTCTTTTCCTTCCATCCATTTATGCAGCTTAATATTGAATAATACTTCAGCAGGAATTCTTTGTTAATCATGGACTGTGTCATTTGCCCTTGAGTGCATTCTGTGGTATCTAAAAATAGTGTGTAGTATATTCCACAGGTCACGCAGGATGGTCACCTTGTGACTGGTTGTTATAAATAAGGGCTTTGGGGTCAAACCTGTCTTTTCTTTGAAGAGGTTAGAAGGTTTCACCCAGAAAGCAACATCAGCCTCCAGTCTAGAAAGCCAGTTCCCAAAAGAATTCTTTGGGCAAGCACCTTTAAATAGCTAAGAGTGAGAGAAATGGCACTGCAAATGTCAGCTTACATAAACCCAAATAAGAAAAGATGAGGAAATTGTGCCCTTTCTACAAGGACAGAATCTAACTGCTCTAAAATCATTAAAATGAAAAGTACATCTAAACAAAAACAGGATATAAAATAAATTAAAAAGCTTACTAATTACACCAATACTACTATGTGCCAGTAGACACCTCAGCTTGTTTCACAGTGTAGTGGTTTTACAAGGCATTTTATGCTTTATGCGGTTAATTCAAACGATTTTTAATTTGTCTTCAGTTTAAGCGCTACTTTTGAATTCAGGAATTATAATTTCCCTTTCTCTCATGTTATTCAATTCTTTCCTGTCATTCAATAATTGCTGCAGTGAAACATCCAAGTCGTTTAAAAAAAAAAAATGCAGAAACTCATGAGAAACTTATTTAAGTTGGATTAAATTTGACCTTTAAAGTCTAAACCTGGACCCAAAGCCAAACAATCAAGAGCTTTTTTTTTTTTTTTATTGACCATTCCTGGTCAAAACTCTTGCTACACTGTTAAGAAAGAGGAGGTACTTAGAGTTTTGTACCATCGTGGTTCGTTGTCAACGTGATGAAGACTGAGCAGGGAAATGTGTTTATTGTTTAATGTAAGAGAGAGGGCAGCGGTTCAGGTTTTACGGAAACTGCAGTGGTGAACAAGCTGTTAAACTAATGATCGCTGTGTAGTGGGAAGTGGGTATTTTTTTCAACCTGTACAACAGAACAGCTGCTCATAAATCCTATAAAGACAATTTAAAAGGTACTTAAGCACAATTGAGTTATATAAATATTTTAATCTTTTATGTGCATTGTTGATTTTCAGTTAGACATCAACTTATTGCAGCTTTCACCAAGCACATCATTAGTTTGGCTTCTTATGGAACAATTAAGCAAACACCAGTGCCATCGTTAGGAGAGGTTAAAGGTCACAGATATTCAGGATGAATTCAAAGCCTTTTGGCATTTACGACATTCTCTGCTTTGGTGACTATTTATTCATTACGAATACTTCATCAACATACACCAACATGCACATTTCGGAGAGAGAAGCAGCTGATGGTAGGGGATGCACACAGATCCACTGACCTGCAAAACGAAGAACATATGATGATCTGTTTGTGTTCAATGAGAGAGATAAAATATGCAAGACCTAGGAAGAACTGAGGGCAGATGCATCTTCTAAAAGCTTGTGGACGAGATATCTGTTTTCATGTCAAGCTTGAATGATATCAATAATGGCAGAATACTATAGCTCCTGGAAAAAAAAAAAAAAAGAAAAAAAAAATTTACCTGGGGTCAGAATATCTCTGAGAAAGGCAGAAAGCAGACATCTTCAAGCTGTGTGCCTCCTCCAGGTCACAGGTCTCCTGCAAACACTATCTTGTTTGGTCTGAGACGAACACAGTCTTAGTTCCATTGCAGTCAGTACGGGCTTAATTTTAGAGATCATAGGAGGCCTTATGGAAAAAAAAATAAAATAAATGAATAAATGCAAAACACATTCTCTTCCCTTGAAGAAAGACTCAACTTTGTGTTGTAGAGAATGAATAACTTAGATGATGAGAAACAAAGCACGGTCCCACAAGGAATCTGCTAACAGCAGAGTAAATTCACAGTACATATAATCAGTAAACCATCTGAAAGTAGAGAGGGGAAAAAAAAAAAGTGCAAGTAAAAACCCTACATTTTTCTCTTTTGTTGCCTTGTCTCTGTTTGGAAAATACTGCTGTTTTCAGCTAAATCTCAGCACAACTTAACAGGTATACACATTTCCCAATACAGAGAGCATCCACGAGTTCCTCAGGAACATGGGAACCCAAGTCACACTTCACCATTGTCAAGAGAGCAGAAACTCAGGCTAAAAGTTTTCTGTACTTTTGTATCTAGACCTGAGTGATGAGCCCATCAGCAGAAGTGTCCAAATTGTGAGCCCTGGGAGTATGGTACCTCTGAAAACCTGTCCTCAAAGTGTTACGTTTGATTTTTGAGAACAGAAAGATATTGGACACCCTGACAAACACAGCTTATTTTTTTCTCTTTTGACTTGTCCAATATATAGAGTTACAGCTGCACTATTTGATCATTACATGAAGAGTTACAAATCTCCCCTCCCTGAGAGAATCTAATTTTCTGATGACAGGCTGTGTGGCCCAAGTAGATACACCTCCATTCAACTTTTTTTTCTGAGTAGCTGCATCCATGTAGAAGCCATAATTAGTAGAATTGGCAAGTTATCCTTTCTTGCTGAAAATTGGATCTTTCTCTTGTTCAACATTAGAAAAACCAAAGGTGGAATCCCAGTGCAGCAAAAGTCCCCTATCAACTTTAGGGTTAATGTTTTAATATCAGAAGCCCTTCTTGTAGGGCACAAAGAAAACTTACTTGTAAAATCAAGTTCTGAAATAGAATGGAAACAAAACGTTTTTTTGTTGTTGTTTTGTTTTGTTTTTCCAAATAGCCAAGTCACATCCAACAAGACCTATTAAATAAATAAGATGTGCACTGTTATTTTAAAGGACTATCTGCTACATGTATTCTAAAATGTTGTGTTCACAGTGGGTCCTTCTTAGAAGAAAATTATTTGCACAAGAAATAAGAAAAACTAAATGACTGAGACTTTCAAAAGGTATTGATACCAAAGAAGTAAACAAGGGGTGAGAATTATTTTATGCTTTGGTTTAAGTCTTTGGTTTAAGACCTGTATTCTGGCACTTAGTTAATGGCAGCTTTTTTGATACATTCCACCATATTCACTGCTGAAATGCAGTGGTTTGAGCACAGGAGAATAAGGCCTGAGGGAGGGAGAGGTCAACACTGACATTGGTTTTCTGAAGGACTGTGAATAAATTACATTGCATTGCAATTTTGGGGAGACTTGAACTCTTTATGTTATCTGAATAAGCTTCAGTTTGTTTTAAAAAGAACATCTTAAAAAAATACTATGTTTGTTGTATATTTTTCTCCAAACATTTGCACATTACTAGTCAGGGCTTGCCAAATTTGCTGCTGAATCCACAGAATTGTGATGCTTCACATTCTTTAGAAAACCCCAAATGTTTCACGGAATACCTGTCCAAAAGTGACCTTAATTTCCAAGTCTACACTTTGCAGTCATCACTACATCCTGTTGCCATCCCACCCTGGAGGAAGATGAGATTGCATGAAAATCAGCCACACAACTCTCCATTTTCTGGAAGAAGACCTAGATGCATGCCACAGTGACCAGGAGCATGGGGAGCTCATGCCCTGTAATAAATTCACTTGCTGTTGAGGATTTGCAGCCAGATTAAAGCAATGACCCTCAGGAAGGGGTGAATTTCATTAAATTGTTTCCAGACCCTGACACTTAAATATAGGTAAGATCATGTAGCCCATCTGCTAAGCAAACAATGAGAAATAAATACAATTTCCAGAAGAAACTAACTGTGCTGTGACATACTGATAAAATAGCCTAGAGCTTCCTTAAGTGTTTTGAGCCAAATTCTAGAGGATCCTGTGAATTTCACTAGTGAAACTGCCATATTGCATGCAATTTTTCCTTTTCTTCCCCTTCTACCCTCCCTGCCCCCAAGAGAGAGAGAATTATCAAGTCAATTTTTGTTTATCAGGGAAACAGGAATAAAATTATGCTAAAGAGTAAACAAATAATATTCAGCTTGTGAACCCTCTGGTTACAGAGTTTCTTTCCACCCACTGAATATTATTGCATAAACGTTGAAAAACATTGCTAGGAAACAAACCAGGGCAGCCCTTTGACAGGTTAACATCCTGCCCCGCAAAAAAACAGTTAATTAAAGGTGCACTGTAAATTTATCAGTGACTCTAAAAAGTGAAACATAAACTTTTAAAAATAAAACCTAATTACAATTAATACTTATCCCAAATAGCCCTGGGAATTTGTCATTAACTTTATTTAATATCTGTCTCTTGTCAGGGTCAGGCATTTAGCAACACAGTTTGTAGGTGCAATCCCTTAGATGGTAGCTTATATTGGAAATGAAAGTCATCTTCATTGTGAACATATCTTGACAGACAATGTCAAACTCTCAGACTCAGTGTCACTCATTCACCACTAACCCATCCAGAAGATGCTGCTGGATTTAGCCTTCAAAAACTTGTCGCTGTTTGACACGTTAGAAAAGGTAGTGATAGTACTAGTAATTGGAGAGCCCTGGCAATGACCTTGTCCTCCTCCTAAACCCTGGCTAATCCTGGGTACGATACCTCAACTGGCAGCATGATTATTATCTGCAGCTATTGCTTTTCTTACAGGTGCAGATGCTCCAGAAAGAAGGGCTAAGGAAAAAAAAAAAATTAATAATACAGTATAGAGATTAAATGTTTTTACTTCAGCCAACCCACAGATATTTGGGGCATTGATTTCACCTTTTGGGAAGTTATTCATTTTTTCTAGTCATTCAGTTTACTACACTGATTTCTTTTCTACTTTTACAGTAGTTTTTGTTGTTGTTGTTGTTGTTGTTGTTGTTTTTAATTAGAAGCATTGAATATCTTCACAAAGTATGGGAATATATATTACGTGATCATGAAATATGTCCCATCTTTCTGAAATTCATTGCCCTCATAATTGCTTCTTCCCTGTGGAGTCCCCAGTTTGAACAAATTAAGATCAGAAATGAGAGTTTTTTGAGGTAGTTTTCTCTCCTTTCAGATGTTTTTTTTTGTAAAAAAGCACTTGAGATCATTGCGACAATGGTGACAGCAACCAGAAGACAACAACTATTAGGGTAACAGCTGTGAAAGATAAGACCCATATAATTTCAAAGTTCATATACATGATCAAAAACACACCTTGCATTTTGTAAAAATCAAACTGCACAGATCATTGTATACAGATATATTTTGTGTCAAATACCACTTTAAAATGTGTTTTATTCTGAAGGTTGCAAGAGACATAGTTTGAGGAGAGGGTCCCATTGGGAAAAGCATTATTTTACTCCAGCTTCTAGATAATAAAAGAATATAACCAGCTGCAAACTCTGTATCTTGGCATATTTGATTTTCATATAAACCTTGGTTTCAGATTAAAAAAAAAAAAAAAAAAAGTTAACTAACCTGATACCAAACATTAACAGTCTTTGATAATTTTCCAGTCCCTCATTTCTATACTTAGAACAAAATTACCATTTAAAATAGTTATAAAATTATGGCGATTTCTAAAAGGATAGTGAATTCAGTGTTTTATTAGGGAATGCTTTAGAAATAATTTGTTTCCTACTTCCTTAAGTTCTTAGAATAGACTGAATAATTTAACTACCTAAATATTTTTCATGAAGGCAGTAGGTGGTTGGGCATCCAAAGTATGGTAGAAGCATCTTTGAAGATTTTTTGTAAAATATTCAAAAATTTTGCAGCTAATTTTATTGCCTGTGTTAGGTCATGATCGCAGAATTTCTCAGGATTTGTTAAGTAGTAAATAAGGATATCATTTTAACATTCTTATAAATGAACCAAAAGCAATCACAACTTTTACTATATGGAAAAAAAATAACAATGAATGGTTAGCTACCTTCACTAGTCAAGAAAATGTACCAGCTGGTTTGTTTATTCATCATTCTTCAAGACAGAGGGGACTACTACATGTGGTTCCTCATCATTTACATCTGGTCCAATGCTGCTCCTGGCACAGGCCATTTACCTTCACCTGACCAGCTTTCCCAGTCAAACCAGAAAGCTGCTAGCATAGATGTAAAGCTCAGAAAAGTGCAAGGAGGTAGTAACATCTAACAGGATGTTACAGGATTAGCCACAGATAGTACCTGCTCAAATACAAACTTGGAGGGTATTGAAAATCACAAATTCAGAAAATAGAAACTACCTACAAAGAATATGATAGTATGACAGTTTCCCTAGCCAATCCAAACAACTTAACAATGCAAAATGTAATTTTTTTCCCCTCAGGAGATCTGATCAGAAGCTTGGTGGTGGTTGTCCCTCAAAAACAAGTTGATGTAATGGCTCACCATCAAACAGTAGGCCACTGCTGCTTTCACACCCCAGCTCTAATGCTTCTCTAACCCCTCTTCATCTGGCAAACCAGAAGAAAAATGACCCAGATGAACAAAATTATCATTCCTTTTTATCTAGCAAACAGCTCTCCGGCTGAGAGTTTAAGCAGGCTCCAGGATGTGCCCAAGAAAGTAGGGAGGACCACGTTGCCAAGAGTAATCAAGAAAAGAGACTGAGAGGCCATTGGTTTTTGTACCTGAATCTCATTAATTCTTAGATGATATGTAGAAGTAGCAGATATAGCCTAATTCTGTCATGATGATCACTCCTCTGAGGAGAAGGGTTAGACCAAAACCTTTAATAAAACAACAGTCTTCTAATTTATGTTTTAAAAATTAAGGTTATTGTGTAGAAATTTACATTACCATTAACTCTCAGTGCATAGAAGATAACTGAATTTTAGATATAAAAGAGTTAAAATAACAAAAGTTTATTTTCACATTGCGTATACCTAACGTAAACAATCTAAAATAGAATTTTTGCACTTTTATTCAGATATAGATTACACTGATAAAAGACTGTGAAATGTACTTTTTATACTCTCACCAAGTCTGGTATTTCTAAGAGTAATGAAGCACTCTCAAGAATAAATGTTTACCTTAAACATTTCTATAAGTTCAAATCTAAATTTTCCTTGAAGCCATAATGTCTCAGTATTTTTCATTATTTCTTTTTCCTATCTCTATTCTAGAGCTGAGGAAAAAAAAAAAAAAAAAACAGTTATTTTTAGATTCTTTGCACCCTTGGATGTTAAAAATGAACCTGAATATGTAACTTTTACACTCCAATTTTAGAAATACTTAGATGAAATTTAGAGAAATATGAGTACTAATGTGAACAGTATTTTCTGATTTCACTACAGTATTTGTAAGGGTTTTCATGGGTTGAGTCCAGTTGGAAGAGACGTCTTTAGACCAACCTATTGCACAACACAGGTTCTGCTATGAGGTCACACTAGGGTGTTCAGGGCTTTATCCTGTTGGGTCTGGAAAACAGCCAAAGATGGGGTCTAGAAACCTCCTCTGTGACAACAGTTTCACAGCTTGACTGTCCTCACAGTGAGTTTTCCCTTGCATCCTGTCTAAACTTGTCTTGATTCAACTTATACCTGCTATCTCTGGTCATCCTATCATATACCTCTTAGAAGAGGCCTGGCTTTGTCTTCTCAGTGACCTCTTTGTAGGTAACAAGGGGCTGTTGTTAGATCTCCCCAGTGTCCTCCCCTCTCTGAGCTGAATGATCTAGGCTCCCTCAGCCTCTCCTATTGGGGCAAGTGCATCAGCACCTGCCCTCACTTTGGTAGACTTGCTCCAACTTATTGATTCCTTTCTTATGCTGGTGGGCCCAAAGCTGGACACAGTATTGTAAAGCATTGCCTGAGCATTATTATTTTAAAGAACACAAGTGTGCACTGAGTTCTTGGAGGACTCAAATTTTCTTGGTGGACTCAAATTACAGAGATTTGCCAGAGTAGTGGTGACATAGTAGCAGGTCAATGGGATATGTAAGAGCTTCTGTAAAGTCCCCCCACTGCGCCATGGTCTCACATCTCCCAGTGACACGTTAGACTTGTTTTATAAAACAAAGCATTGCAGAGAAAATGCAGTCAAATCTCATTTAGTTCTATTAAAATCCCTGAAATACTCAAATACTTGAAAGAGTAGTGTTGCATTTCTTGAAGGAAACAGACTTGATATCCGGATGATTATTTTTACCTTAGCATCAATGAAATACAGCTTAGGTTGACCAAAAGGAACCTCAGCAGATGTTTGTTAATGTGTCATGAGACTGCAGCAGAAAAGCTATATTAAAAAATTGTTATTGGCAAGCCTGTGTTATAATAAAACAAACAAAAAAACAAAAGCTTCTTATGGAATTCTTGGGCCATTTTTTGTGTTTTGGCTGCTTTCCTAACATTTCTGTCAATGGCTGCTTACTACCACATGGAAATGGTATAGTGGGAGGATCACTGGCTCAGGAAAAGAGATACTTAATAGGGAGCATTTGGGTTTTAAAGGAGCTGAAAAACTTCACAGGTGACTGAGAGGAAGGGAACAGACTGGCAGTCTGGGGTTACAAGCACACTAAACGTGAAAATAGGTTCTAGTGTTTTTGAGACATGCTGACCCAGAAAGGCCTGGCCTCTCTGTAGTGATATATGAAACTGAAAGGCTGTTTGGGTAGAAAAGGTGTATTAGGTGTGCAGGAGACAAAAGCTGAGTACCTAGCATAGCTTGGAAAGGCACAGATGCTTTTGCTTATACACAGGACATCTCCTGCAAGTGGCCAGGCTGGCACGAGATGCACTTTCCCCACAGCAGCCCATCCAGTGCTGTGTTTTGCACATATGGCCAGAACAGTGTTGATATCACACTAACGCTTTGGCTGTCGCTGAGCAGTGCTGGCCCAGCATCAAGGCTGCCTCTCCAACACCCCCTGCCCCAAGAAGGCCAGTAGGTTAGAGGTGCGGAGGGGACACAGTCAGGACAGGTGACCAAAAGGATATTCAAAACTGTATGACCCAGTGCTCAGCAACACAAGCTCAGGGAAAGGAGAACGAGGTGGGAACACTTGTTACGAAGCTGTTTGTCTTCAGAAGCAACCACCATATCTACTGAGTCCCTGCTTCCATGGGCTGGACATCACCTGCTGATGGGAAGACTTCTGCACACGGCCTTTGTTTTTGTTTCTTTAAACTGCTTTTATCTTGACCCACAGTAAGTTTGTTTTTTTTTCACTATATTTTCTTCCTCTGTCCTGTTGAGGAGGGAGAGTGAGAGAGCAGCTTGGTAGGCACCCAATGACTGGCCAAGGTTAAGTCACCACAATTCATTCTTCATTTTAATAATTTTACATATACTCTTCCTAATTTGCTTAAATTTACAAGAAAGGAAAAGTTTGTCCAGAAATATTTGTTTTCAGGACAACTCACATTTGGAAAACATAAGGAAACTCTCAGACATGCTAGTGGAAAGCTGAATGTTCAGGCAGATGACTGGAAAAAAAATGGACAAATTTTTACATGTGCAAGCTCTTCAAAAATGCTTGTTCCAGCTTTTTACAGAACCTTCATATCTAAACTTTCAGAAGAACAAATCTAAGCCTTCAAAGCCTTCTCCCATAATTCTACCAGTCTATGTAATCCTTTATCATCCAGTTTTATTAATGCTTATTTGTTGGTTAATGAATGTAAAGTAGTGTTTGTTTTGTATTGGCTATTGTCATAGCTAAAGAAATACAGCCTGCTGCTGGCATATTCTAGGAACCAGCAGCAGTGCATATGGAAATATAATATGTAGGTCTTGCAACTGTAATAAATAGTTTTTGAAAGAAAGAGGTCACTTCAGTTCTTATTGAAGACAACTGGTTTATGCAGAACATGAAAAAAGTGCATCTGCATTGAAACTATACAAATAAAACCATGTCATAATTTCAGTATATAATATATTAGGACGCTACCAACTTTCCTGCACTGAAATGTACATGGAAAAAAATAAAAAAATAAAAAAAATAAATAAAAGGAAATAAATTAGGTCACATTCTGCGTAAAGCAATTCTCTCCTTACAAAGATCTGAAAGTTAAAGGGATGCTGGTAACTTGAAATACGCTCAATTGAAAGGAATAATTTAAATTTTGTAACTGAAATCAGATCTGTCTCTTAATCTGTATTGTGGAAGACCCACGCTAAAAGGTGAATCTGATAAACGAGCTTTTAATTTGCAGGGCAGTGAAAAAAATGCACACAAAATGTTTTCAAATTTAAGGAAATAAAAATGTAAATCGATGTAGTTTTAAAATTTTTTTCATTATAATAATCTCAATGTTTTACGTGAGGATAAAATTTTAAATATTTTAAGAAAAATACTTCTTTTTAGATGCCCATATACCACTGCCTTTTTCTGTTTTACAAGTTTATTGATATGTCACTATTACAAAATTAAAACAAACAAGAGTAAAGATTTACATCCTATAATTCTATTTGTATTCATGTTGCATTTGTAAAACGTGAAAAAGAACCAAAAAAAAGTGTCAAATACCAAATGTCTATTTTGAGAGCATTGTGTTTCTCTGGTAATGAAGTAGCTTTTTTACTCGCTTATAGGAACTGAAACAACATCAAACTTTTAAACTCATCAAATCTCAGACTACTCTTGGGTAGGCATACTCAGGACTGCCTCACAAAACAAAAATAAAAAAGAATAACACAAAAAGAATAACACATATTTTCACTTGCAGAGGCCACAATGTTTAATTTTTGTTAGGTTTACATGGATTTTATAAACCTTATTTTTAATTCTTAAATCATTTAACATAAACAAAACGTTTGAGTTTATTTGAAGGAAATATTAAAAAAATAATCATTTTTAGGGAAAAAAAAAAAAGTAATTTTCTTCAAATCATCAGCTGTTGCACCACCAAATTTTCAACAATTTCTTCTCAGAGCTGCTAGGCCTGTGGCCTCAGAAAGGGAGGTGTGTGTAGATGCCTCCTGTAAGAAAACAAACTGGAATTTAAAGATGGAGCTCTCTTCTGACACAACAGCCCTCCTGCGTCTGGCTTCTGAGGACATTACTGGTGTCATGACAGTACTGGTGCTCAGTCCTTTTCAGCAGTATATATCATCACAAGCTTTGTTGCATAGTTTTGTCTCAGGTTATAAACCATCTTTTTTTTAACATGAGACGCAGATCATTGTTTATCAGGTGGTAATACTTTCTGGTTGGCAGTGATTTAAACTAAATCTGAATGACCTAAGTTTAGTCCCTATATAGGCTGCAAACAGGAGAAAGACTTTTATGAACAATCTGTGTTTTTATTAAACCAGCTGACAGAACTAAAAACAGAGTTTTGAGGTATGTGCATTTTTATGAAAAACAAACAAAAAAGCAAACTTTTTTTGTTTTTTAAAGATGCTTATTAGATATATTACTCACACTTCCACTGGAAGATCAGAATTAGGTCACTGATTATTTACTTCCAAAACCAAAGATCACTTGGATGCACGAGTAACATGTTGCTTATCTTCTTTTGTGCCAGTCACTGTTAGTCAGCATCACACACATACAAAGCCAGGACAGTTAGGAATGGCTTGCAAATGATACCTCCTATTTTTAAAAGCAAATTTCCTGGCAATTCATCCTCTTTAAAGTGGTTTATATGTGCAGTGTCGGTACAGCGTCTGGGATAGTTCTGTTCTCAGTGATCATAACATAATCCCTGACATCAAAAATACAATAAAATAAACAAACCCAAAACCACAACCACCACCACCACAACAATGGCAAATCACCAAGGTTGTCCTCTTGATTTAATGGAATCAGTTTTGATTTATGACAACATTACTTAGATGAAAATTTACCCCTTTCTTTGCAACACGAAAAGGTGAATGAAAATGTGTCCCACTGAAATGGGATCCCTACAGAAAAAGGAAACTGAGACCTGGTGCCATTTTTCCCTTGACAAAGAGAGATCCTCCACAACAAAACAGAGTATCTTATTTTGTAGTTTTCAAGGACAACCTACTTAAGGTTGCAAGCCAGACAAATTTGACATAGGAGGGCAGATAACATTCTGGGTTCAGTCAGTCCTCAACCTATTCAGTTTTATCCCTTGTGGCTTAATTTATTTCTTTCTCATAAGTCTCTAATAAAATCTACCTGCCAGCTGTGATCTACTTTGCTTTGAATAGATATTAATGTTGCTTCGTGGTACTGCCATCTTGGAAAACATGATGGTGCACAGGAACCAATTAAAACATATGTTCCTAAGAATATCATTCAATATGTGATTTTGTTCTTATTACTTACTCAAGAGGGAGATCATAAAGAAACTCTAAAGATAACTGGTTATTTCAGAAAAAGTTCCTTCTATTGTACTTTGCATAAATAGAGTTACTGTTACCATGTGCTGAATGTAAATATGAAGCGATGCAAAACACAGAAGGTTAAATGAGATTCGTAAGCAAACAGCATATATGAGTAACCAAACTATATGTTGTGTTTTACAAGCCCAAGTTGACCTTTCAGTTTTCAAAGACTCTTTCTCCTGCCAAAGCATGTGAAAATCCACACAGGAAAAGAGAAAGAGAGAGGGGTTTAAAATACAGAGGAAGTAGTATTCATAGCACATGTTTTACAGTATTGAATGATATGGTGGCTAAGAATTAAGGTGAGGAAAAATATAATTCTACAGTATTGGAGTGTGAGTTTATGGCTTTTTTTTGTTTGTTTGTTTTGTTTTGTTTTGTTTTTAAACAGCATTTGCTAATAAACTGTACAACAGATGTTATATTTTTGGCATGGTCCTACTTTATCTATGATATAATATATAGATGCTGACAGTAAATAATGACCTAAATAAGATTTGAATATACACTGCAAAATTCACTCAGGGTTTGTACACCAAATAGGAACTGATTTGATGCTAGAAAAATTGTATTTCAATGTGTTTTGTTTTGTTTTGTTTTGTTTTTTCTTTAAAGGGAAAATATAAAATCCCAAACATGGTTGAGCAAAAGACAAAATCTTGTTTCTATGTTCGCACCTGGGAAGGGGTTGAATAAGCTAAAATATTACCTTAAACAATTAGGATTTGTCAGTATCCATGTATTTCAAGAAGTGACCTATTAATGACACTGAGAAAAAGGAAGTGGACCTTGTAATATGCACTGTACCGAGTTGAAGATGATAACCCCCCAACATACCATTGTGAAATTTTCTTACTTATTTTCTATTTCACTTCAGTTGCTTTCATTATAATTGAGAGAAGTCCAAGGATTTCAGGCTGTGAAACAAAGAATTACACCATTGACATTTGGGAAAGAATATACGATCATTAGAAGTCCTGAGCAAGGTGGCCTATATGCTTTACTAGCTATTGCTTTGCCCTTTAGCTAAAGTCCAGTACCTAAATCAATGGGACTCTATTGCTTCTCTTTGAAAACCATTCCAAACTCTAAAACATCTTTGTTGGGAAGCTTTTTTCTTTTTCTTTTCTCTCTCTGTCTCCTTTATTTATTTTTTATTTTTTTCTTTTAAAGTATGTCTAGGTAGAAATATGATTTCTTAAGGTCATGACGCAGTTCTTTGTAACACATGGTGATGTTCTCTGTTCATTTCTTTTAAATATTTTAGCTCTGTTACCAAATATATGTTTATTTTTTCTGAGCTACTTGCTTATCACTGTCATTATTGTTAATTCCTCTTTTTTTTTCCTTTTTTTTTTTTTTGATATCTGTTGCTAAATTCCTCTAATAGGGTCACAGCTATTGGTTGCTTGCAGTTAAATGCAGTATTCAGAACATTCAGAGGTGAAACTGTGACATTTTTTTATTTTTCACCCCCAAATCACTAATCCTTCTTTGCTCTTTTGCTACCTTGATAATACCCTGGTGATTTTCTGTTCAGAATAGCACCAATCGGACTCACTTTATCAACTTCCTCTCAAGGGCTGTGTTGAGAGTTTTATCCAATTGCCCCCTCTCTGTATCCATGGTGTTTGGTATTTGTCTCTCAAGCCTGTCTATAGAATTTCTGAAGTGATTATCACCTTCCTACCCTAGTGCTTAACTTGTTACGTAGCCGTTTTTCTTGGGCCATCTGTTATAACAGACATATTTGAAGGTCTTTCCAACACTGTCCCTTAGCTCTCTCTTGTCACCTTATTGCATTTTGAACAGGAAAAAAAAAAAAAAAAAAAAAAAAACTATTGTGCAGTATTAATAGCAGTAAGATATCTTAATGGAAATAAATGTTTCACAGAGTTGTTGCTCAAAAGGGCTATTAAGCAGAAGTGTGAATGAATCTGGAGGAAGAGCAATTTTGTTTAATAAGACATTTCAAGTATTATCTCTCTAATTTGCTGAGGAGCAGGTACAGGCTATAGTGTACTTGTAAAGTAATTAGAAATCCTCAGTAATTGTTTTTTTAATTAACAACAGAACTTGAGGAAAATTTCTGCTCATTCCCACTTCTCTTCTGGATTAATTTTCTTTCAGCTGAGAGAAGTGGTTAGGCACAAGAGATTTTTCAGACTTAAAGTCAAGGCAAAGAGCAGAAGAGGGCCTCCACTCCAGCTGATTTTGATGTTCCTGCAGAAACAGTTGATCAGCTCTGTTCACCTTTCTGTCCCCACTATGTGACACATCAATATATTTACTACCCTTATTTTACTCTAGCGACCCAGTGTTGTGTTCTGTTTTCAATTACTCTGAGCCACATGGATACAAAGGATCAAGCCGAGTATTTCAGCAAGGAGTGTGGCCATCAGAAGAGATGTCATTGCTCCTGGCATAGTAATAATTGGAGTGGACAGCCTCTGCCAAATAGCAGCTTGTTAGAGGGACAGACTGGGACCTGTGCATGCAGAGCAGGAAAGGCGATGCTCTCGGGGCAGGAGCAGGAGCACCTGGCTCAGGAACCTCACCATGGGCACACTGACCAGCTTCTTTCTGCATGACAGATCTTTGATCTGCATGTGCTCCCTTTGCTGCCTCAGCTCTCAGATGGCACAAGCCAATGGGCAGCCCACACGGAGGTACTTGTGAAAGCTACCTCTGATGTCTCCGCTAAGCAAAAGGAGATTCCTTATGAGGTCACCACCTTCACACCTGATTCCCTTGAAGCACAAAAGCCCCAGCTGCTGTGTGAAGCTGGGAGGACAGAGTCTCCTCATCACCATTAGCCATGGCAGGGTACATGTGTAGGCAGAAGCTGCCTGGGTGCCATTCCCCTCCGCCAGCCCTCTTTGCTCTACAGGCAAGCTGGGGAAACCACCATGTAACTTCAACCATTGCAACATGTACTCGGTCCAGAATTTGAACAGCTGCACATAGTGCAGGTATTTTGACAAGCTCATATTAAAACCTCACTGGACTATAACAAAGGAATATTGCCTGGACAATAATGTGAACTGAAAAATTCCCGTCTCCAAGCTTCAAAACATACATGATGAAATCCAGTGCCATGTTCCACTCTGTGATAACTAAGTGCTGTTGAAGTCACCTCAAGTCTGTTTAGACTAGAGCATTTACTTACTCTTATCTAGTTTATATTTTCCTCTCTTCTCCTAATTTATCCTTAAATACTTTCTCTGCCTGATTTTATTGATTTGGTGGTGCCAGTGTCCTGCCCTAGAACTTTTGTGAAGTGTGGAGGTGAGTGCTATTAGGAGTTTTGCCTCTCTTGTGGTAATAAAGAATAAGCATGTGAAAACATGTTAGCACAGCAGGCAAAGGGACGTGTGATATGATGGCAGTTCTAAAATGAAATTAGTGGTGTGAAGGGAAGCTATGTGAAAAATCTTGTGGAGAAGCTGATTGAAAATGAAAATTAGTTGTCTTTTTGAGAACATGCATTATAGGTTTGCTGTATGATCTGTAAAGCAGTTAAAAATATAATCAGAGTTGTTACACTCCCTGGAATTAAAAGAATATATTTCTACTAACAAGCAAATGTATTCAAAAGAGGACAAAAGCAAAACTGCAGCATGTGTATGATGATATTCCACTTAATCTCTCCATGAGCAGGGTGACAGTTCTTTGTGAGGTGAGGATGTAGATGATTCTCTGGTGTGCCTCCATTTTGGATGTCATCTTCTGAAAAAGACTGGAATAAAGTGACAACTTGGTAGCCTCAGATTCTGCTTTGCATCAAGGGGTACCCATCAACTACTTGCTGTAGGACCTAGAACTGGGATGCTCTCTCACCACAGACTTGCTCATATCATCCAAATACTCTCTGTTTCCATTGTTTCTGCCAATGTCAGAGAGTGACAATGAGACTGCATTTAACTTGCATTATTATCAGGATTCAAAAAAGGGCTATAGCAGAATACTCAGTAAAACAGATTCTGAGGCTTGAACAAGTTGGACAGAGTAGGACAGAGTCCACAGGCACAAAGCTTGTTGTCCTGATGGCAGGTAGCTTTTTTTTGCAGAGGGTGGGTCATGAGATCATGACACGAGAACATGAGAACACACAAAAGCCATAGTTTTCCTCTTTCTGTATTTCTCTTACTCATTCAAAAATGATTTTGCAAAATTTGATCTAGCGTGTCTGGGAGCAATATCTTCTAATACTCTTTATGATCTTTCCATGCCTCTAGAGCAGATGAAAACAAAAAAACAATCAAAACAAACAAACAAACAAAAACAAACAAAAAAGAAGGTTTATTCATCTATTGCATATTTCTGTCACTGGCAGAGCAATGAAAAAGAGACAGAAGAACACAATAAAAAATTGGGGTCCTCTTACAGCCTTCTGGAGGCAAATCTTGATGATCAGCTTCCCAACAGGACATGAAATTTTCTGCCCTAATGCCTAAAAGAAAAGATCAGATAGGACAAGCTACCCAGGACACAGCAACACAAAGACTGGTCTTGAAAGGGAGTGTTAAATTGCTCTGACTAAATGCCGTGTTTTAGTTGCACTGGAAAGGCTTAGTCATGCCTGAATAGCTGTTACAGGCTAAAGTTAGGCTTGCTGGTACCTGACTTGGCAGAGCAAGAAGACAGTGCAAGTATGATACAGAGAAATCCTGGGGAGCTACTAACAGCCACAAGGAGCTGAAATACCTCCTGGTTTACCCAGCTTATTGTTCTTATTGTTACTCCTCTCTCTGTTTAGCTGCTCCATTTAGAACTGCAGTAGAGGGATTTTTAATTTTTTTTAGGAATATGCTTGTAACCTACTGGGGTGAGCCTGTGAGAAGATGTTCTCCTTGGAGAAGGCATCCAGTGACCTTGGGTACAGAGTGAGCACCAGCCCTTTGTGCCCTTCCCCTCCATGCAAAGCATGGTGCACTCAGGATCAGCATAATGGAAGTGCATCATGAAACTGAATGTGATAGGATGAAAAAGCACATAAATATGGAGAAAGAATTACCTTTTAGGTTGTTTCAGTTCATGTCACATAGGCAGCAAGAGAGAGCTTGAACTGCAGCTCCATGATTTTAAGCTGATGGTTTCAGGAATCCTAACTTTCCATATTCAACCTAACTATTTAGAAAATCAGCATAATGACAAAATTGAATTTAAAAAAAAAAAAAAATAAAAAATAAAAAGTGAAACGAATTGCCATTTTAACCTACCCCTTCAGTTTCAGGCTGTTTTCACACATACATACATCTCTATTAGCCCCGCTTCTATTCTCTGGAAGTGGCTGCACTTTCCCTCCAGCTGGCAAGGTGCAAAGGGCTCTGTAGAAGTGGTCTAGGAAGCAACCCGTTCCCTCCCTGGAGACCAATTACTTTTGAAATGTGCCTGATCGTTTGTCGCTGCCATCTCCCCCTCCCCAACCTGCCCCCACCTTCCCCCATAGCTCATTGTACTGTTGTCACTGAGACACCTGATCAGCCCTAATTCTTGCTTTTATTTGAATTAGGGTGCTACCAATCTTGGATCCATGTCAGGGCCCATGTAATGCCTTTGGGCAACATTGGGGATTAGATTAACATTTTGGTGTTGTTCTAAAGCCACATGGTCAGCATTATAAAGATCCCATTAGAGATAAAGGGACCGGTTACACAAAGACTAAGAAATATAAGGGCCAGAGGAGGTTGATGTAATTGGCTGATATTAGAAAGTGCTTTAATTAATGAAAGCATACTGTGGTTACCACCCCTTTTTTATAGTTTAACATGGCTCTTAATTACATTCTCAGTTGTTCGTTTACACTGAGCATGTCTTTCAGGACTGCCAAACTCTTCAGGGAGAATGAAGCAAGTATGTTGTACTAGGTTGGCCAGCCTCACAATTTAAACCCTTGTCATTGGCTGATAGAAGAAGTCTAGCCAGGAAAGGGGAAAAAAAAAAAAAAAAAGGAGGAATGTTTGCCTAATCAAACAGTCCCAGAAATGACAGGATGTGTAAAAGTGAATAATCAGAAATTTGGGGAGCATCAGACACGTTGCCTGCACCTAAAAACTTTGTTAGAAATACAAATATTTTTTTCAAATGCCAGGGAAGTGAATCTTCCAGCAGTGTGGACAGTAAGGACTGCCTGAGCCCAGAAGGGTGGGTCCTGGAAATGCTACTTCCACTTTGCTGTACGATTACACGGATTTGCAGTCTAGTCCACCTGAACACTGTGTGCCTACACTACAATGTAATTGCTGGATGTTCTTGATAGATGTTAGGACTCAGTGCAAGATTGATCTTTCATTTCCCTCGCATACTCAAAGTTCTACTTTTTTATGTTTTTTCTGTCATCTCTCATAGTCCCATGAAAAGAAGATCTTACATTTAAAGAAAACAGATAAAACTTTTTTTTAAAACCCTAAACAGTAACATTCACATGATAATTATTTTTGAACTAAGATCCTAAACTCTGCTTTACTAATTTAGGTGTCTGCAAGGAATGTCTTTTTGATAAGTGTCTGTAGCCCAGGGAGAAATAACAGACAAGCTGCAAATAAATACAGGCTAGCATTTAATCAGTGCTGAAATGTCAATAAAGTTAATATGTATAAATTTACAGTAGAAACTACTGATGTAAGAGTAGGATGATTTCTGTTGCTGTTGTTCTTTTATATACTTTTAACATTGTGTATATTTCAAAGTAGTTCCAGTAGCTTTAGCTTTCTTAAATGTCTTTTTACATAAGCAGATGCATAGATGTCTACATTCTTCACATCTTGGATTATTTCAATACCTAAAGGCACACATGTTTCTTCAATGTTACAATCACAATGTTCATTACTATTAGCATGAAGGGCTCAAGCTGTTGGCTCATTTAGGTCTTTCATACTATGGCCTAGCTAAACAAAGCAGTATTTTGCCAGTATCATAGATTATCAAAATGCTGAATTTCAGTTTACAGATATGCAACTATAAATAAATAAATAAATTTAAAAAAAAAAAAAAAAAAGGATAGGTAGGCACATTTCAAGGCCACTGTGTTTTGTTACATGAAAACTGTCTTTCAACAGGTCTCTATTTATAAGATATTACATCGTATGTTTGCAAAATTTCTCATACAAAGTTATTACTTGTGGTCACTTCTGTCAAGTAGGATCTCTGCACAGACTGCTTGACATCCAGTAAACCCACCAATGTAGCACCATAGAAAGTAACCAAAGCTTCCCAGATGAAATGAACCACCAGTTCACATACTGATTTAGTCAAATATATTAAGAGAACAGGAAACAAAGATATCTTCCTTTTTAAAATGCTTTCAAATCAAACTCTGCATTTATGGATAGGACAGGAACTGAAGAAACTTGAATTTTTGTGTATTTCATTTACTGATAATATCTTATCAAAGCAGCACTAATGATACTCACCAAATCAGTTCTCAGAACAAATTTAGCAACTGTAACTGTGCTGTTCTGCTGGATAAACAGAGAAAATCACCAGTTCATGAGCTTAATATGCATCTTAAGTCCCTTCTGTCTTTAATCATCAGTTTCATTTTGAATTCCCAATATCTGAATTAATTGCAGGTGTCTGCTTCCAATAAGAGTATAGTCTTTAAATTGTACATGTCAGTGCATCACTTACACCATGTCACTTCCCGTTAAATTTCTTTTCACTGTAAGTCTGTGTAACACAATGTGACATGATAGAAGTGTGCTGGCAACATGCAGTACCTCAAAAATAAATACAAAGTTTTAGGATATTATATTCTACTGATCTTCTGAGTTATCTTAGGATGGCTAGAATAAGTAGATAATAGCTCATTGGGAAAGGTCTTGACCAATAGCTGAGGGTGAAAAGGAGCCAGATGGTAATACTGAAGTTGGCACAATTCTGCTGTGAAGAGAAAATGCCAAGAAAAAACATACTATTTAAACATGATCAGAATACCTGCTCATCTACTAAATATACACAAAAATAAATTGAAAGGGTCATAACATGTAGATAGAGAAATATGCAGAAAGGGAAATAACTCTAACCAGAGTTGCTTCCATATGAGTTAAGCTGTGGAGTGGGCCCCCTACCTTCAGTAACTTCACATCTCAGGTACTATCTCTTTCAGAAATATTGTGTAGTGAGCAAGAACTAAATGACCAGCTGTACAACCTGTTAGAGCAGCTAAACAAGGGCATCATAAAGATCTTGTAACTGTAATCAGATCTCTGGGATGTAGAGACTCTAAGTGCTGTCTTGACTGAATCACGCAGTTTCAGTAGTATAGTCAAACCTGGGAGGAAATGTTACATAAAAGGTAATCCTCAGTCACTTAGGAATCGTGGTGTTATGAAAGACTTAATTTCTACTGTGCCTAATACAGGAAATAACTACTAATTACTTCAACCTTTATACTTAATTTTGGAAATATGGGAATTACTACACTAATTGGGCACCAGTTTGTGTGAGCTTTGCTTCTGCAGAATCCTCAGATGGAGAACTTTGAACATTAAACAGAAGTTAATATTAGATTCTAGGTACAGTATTGCAGCTAGCAGTTAATATAGACTAGTATGTATATTTAGTAACAAAATACAGAAGATTATCTACAATAATTCCACTCATCTACCCTATAGACACTACTTTTGTGGAAAATTCAACGTCTGCTCCTCATTTAAAAATTAATAAAACAGAAGAGAATCTAAACTGGACTGAAGTCAAAATTGCACTAGCCTTTGGCAGGCCTTTCGATGTAGAGGTACCATCAATTCACTCCTTATCATCCCTTCTGTAGGTCTCACATCACCCCACAACAGCTGTCATCAAGAACAGTGAATGCCTTCCCACTTAGGGAATGGATATGGCCAGTTATGCACACAGACCTAACTCTAATACCTCACCCCACCAGCAAATTGACCTGCTGCATTTAGCCAGGTGCTCAAATGAGTAGTTGCTACATTTTTCTGTTACTGTTTTCTCTTCAAACTGATATTAAATCCCATTCCTCCCCTTGCTGTCTCTAGTCTTCAAAAAATTTGCCATTTAACATACAACAAAATGGAGCCCACTCAAATTCTCCCTTGTAGAAACAAATGTTACTGTCCACTCAGGAAGAGACAGAGCCATTATTGATAACGATATTTTGATAGATGCAGTCACACAGATTGAAATTAAAGATAACACTTATCTTAATGAGCAAGAGGTTCCTGGTTCTCTCACCCAGTGAGGAATAGGAAAAGAGGAATCTCCTGCATTTTAGATCAAACAAGAAAAGTTTGATTCTGTTGTGAATTAGAAGTGTTCCATGGAGAAAATAGGGAGCTATGAAAAAGGACTGAAGTAGAAAACACCTAGTCAAGAGCTTTAAAACCACCTAAGTTTTCTGGAATATAAACGTCTTAAGTACCATCTCTGGCAAGTTTGTGGACAGGTCTAAAGCAAAAGATCTTATTGATGCTGAATATTTTGAATGTATTCATTTTGTTTCTACCTGACTCTCTCTTCTGTCTGCCAAAGTAACTCATCATGATGCCATACAAAGTAAGGGCAATACGTATCTGTTCTATGACCCTTCAATTTCCATGAGTCCTTAGCAGTACTACCATGAGCTGGACATCCAAGTGACTTTGACAGAGCATGTCTCATACTTTATCCCTAAGGATAATGGTGTGGTGGTTGTAATTATCAATAGCAATCTAGGACAGAAGTTGAGCCTCTTTGGTAGATGAGCAATTAGTTTCAGTACTGTAACTAATATCAGACATGATGTCTCATTTCCCATTTACTTTGGAAAACTGTTAGTTTATCATCATTTCAGTTCATACAGTGTTGCCTTAGTCCTGGCAAACTGCTTCTGTACTTTCATGCAGGCTGCACGAAGCCTTCTGCTCTGAGGTTCACCACTGTGTAGTTCTGCAAGGAAAAGAGGTGCCTTGTACAATACACAGATACTGCTATTATCCCCTTACAAGATACTAGCAGTCTCCCCTTTCCTCCTATTTTATTTATTCCCTTGTCTCTGAGTTGACAGGTAACCACTGAGCATGTAGTTCAACAGCAACAACACACAACAATACCCAGCAGGAGAACACATTTCTTGTTTGTACGGATGTTTGTCAGAGAAACTGTTGACTTGCCAGTAAAGGCAAAAAGAAGTAAAATTAGAAGGTGGTGGCTCTCTCCCTCAAAGGCCTCCAAAGGCCACAGGAGTGGGAGTCCTAGAATCAGTCCAAACCCAGGATCTAATACGCGATGCTTTTGATGTACCTCCAAGATAGCATTTGCAAAACATCAGCTACAGATGTTGCTATATAATCAGAGGTTCAGATTACAAATGACTAAAATATTTTGTTGAATTGGCTTACAGGTGTCCATTTCCCTTTTCAGTTACTAAGATAAAATTTTAATGAGAATTTGACTCAATCTACTTCACAGTTAAATATGTAATGATAGATGTCTTACAAATGCATAAAGCACAGAGACAAAATAGAAGTGGAAAAAAATGAATTGCAATTTATTTAGTTCTTTAGAAATTGTCAGTATCTCTCTAGCAAATTAGACTTGCACACTTTATGAGTCTTCTCACCTTTTGTTGAACTCATCTTTGAAGTCTTAGTATTAAAAGGAGCTGAGAATCATGCAAATAATGTGTTTTGGTTTGTTTGTTTGTTGTTTTGTTTTGTTTGTGTTGGGGTTCTATTTTTTTGTTTGTTTCTTTGTTTGTTTGTTTTTTCTTGGATCTGCTGCTGTTCACAGAAATGCTGTATGCAGTCCTGTATGCTCTGGAAAGACTAATTTACTAAAGAAGCTACTATGTCTACTTGTTCCAAACTATAAAATAATTCAAGTATAAGAGTGGAGCATTCCTATACAGGTATTTTTAATTTCAACAATCTTTGTAAGTATTTCATTTATTAGATTGGAGTAAGCTACCATTATGCTTCACTTTCACATACCTAAATTTAAGTTCATTCACATCAGGTTTAGATTGTTCTTCAACTAATGTCAGCTGATTTAAGTTGATGTCAGTGAGTAGACATTCAGAGATCTCTAATGTAGACAGTTCCTTAGACATAGAGAGATGAGGTCTGTACGTAAGTGTCCTGAATTTTGGAAAGAAAAAAAAAAAGTATATATATATATATATATATATATATATTCAGTGTTAAGATCTAAACTTTACATATCACATCTAATTTTTAGCTGATTTTAACTGACATATCACAAGTTTGGTAGAATATAGTATTTTACTCTGACCCTAGATAGCTAGGTTAAAACTGACAATTTGTCCTAACCTCTCTACCTCTCTAGTTCAGAAACTTGTGTGTGTGTGTGTTTGTCTTTATGTTTATAGTAAATCTAGATGTAATGGAATGTATTCCTGAAGATGCTAAATTTGCATTAGGTCAATTTCATCAAGGATTTTTAGTGCTGTGTTCAATTTAGTTTATCAAGTTTAATTCAAGCAGAATTTCAGTCATTTCACTAGTATCATTTAATACCTATCCACTGGCAGTTTGTTCATGGTCTCCAGTGAGCTGATATCTTACCAAAATATGCTGTCATTTGCATCATTATGGCTATCCACTGAAAAACAGCAGTCTAGCTACTTTTCCAAAGCAGTTACACAGTAAGGCTACCTAAGCAGAAGTTTCTACTTTAGTTGTGTCTTCAGTGGTTGAAGAACTGATTTAGTGTTGTCAGTACATAATATTTTGTTAATTACGAGTCTAACACCACCAAAAAGTGTTAAAAGCTTTGAGCTTTCTCCTCTGCATTGATTGGACCACTCTGTTTAATAGTGTTTTTTGTCTTCCATTGTTTAAAGATGTTTTTCGTTGTTGTTGTTTCCCTTTTCTTCTTTGTCTGGATGTGTGTGTGTGATTCACTGTCAACTGATGTAAAGCAGAAAAAGTCTCTGATAGGATTGTTTAATGAATATCAATGCCATAAAAACTTGCGTCCCATAGCCAGGACCCCATGGTATCTGGTGGCTCCTGAACATATCTCAGTCCAGCCACTGGGCAGGGAAAAGCCATCTCAGGTCTGCACTAGCACGGCCTCCCCATGATCGTCAGCTTGGCCTCCCCTTCAAATTAAATTAGAGGTTTAATTGATTAATAATTCATTGATTAATAATTGATTTTATTGGATTTCCATCAGTCTCCAAGATGGAGTTGGGGGATTTTATGCAGGAGTGGATGGTGACCAGACACTTATAACCAACTGCTTCTTCTTGTAAACTTCTCCTCTTGTTAAACCAATGAAGCTTGCCAGTGGGACAGCTAAATGAGATGATGAGAAGCAGGGAGGGTGGAATGGCATCTCAAACTTTCTGTTAAGGTGTAGAAGTTTAGCTCCCAACCACAAGAAATCTGGCACCTTTATTGTAACTTTGAAAAACAGAGCAGCTCTCTCTGTTTCCTATTCAGAAAATGAAAAAGCCATGTTACCTTTCGGTGTCTTTTTTTTTTTTTTTTTTTTTTGTTTTAACGGCTGGGTTGACTGTCATAATGACCTGGACAACATGCCCTTCTCAGTCTTCAAAGGTTCCGAGGACCTGAGAACGTTTGTGTCTGAGGATCACTAATGGAGCAGGATAAATACTGAGAAGCTTACTGATTTTTGGATTGTGAGAAACTTTCCACTTCACAGGGAAAAAAAAAGAAAAAAAAAAAAAAAAAGAACGTGTTGCTGTAGAAATTGGAAAGAGTGTTGAAAACAGCATCTTCTTTGACCATCATGCCCACACCTGCTGTAGCCCTCCTTGGGGTCCGTGCCTAGCCACTGGTGCTGACAGGACAGGAACAAAGTAGGGAATAAAAATCCGAAAGGGAAAGAAGTAAGGCAAGGTCTGAATCCTTCTCATTCGTCTGCAAAAGAAACAATGCTTGTCATATAATGAATCAATCTTACTGACAAATTACTTTAACAGAGGGGAAATACTAAGCTTTCTTGGAAATAATCACTTTTTTTGGTAAGAATTTATCAGATTAAACACAGCTCTGTACCAATGCACACCAGTACTTTGTATTCCTCCCAGTATTTTCATTTAAAAGGGAGATGCTGTGCGAAATAATGTCCTTGTCTGTCCCTTCCTCATACAAACCTCCAATCAAATTTAATAAAGCTAGTTTGATACAATGCCAGCCTACACTTGGTTTACCCTTGGTCGACTTTAATAGGGTCAAAAATATTTTCGCATTGGCAGTGTATGCATTAATCATTTTTCCAGAGGATTTAGAAAATTGAAAGAGACAAGGCCAAGCAAAATTTTAAATTAATTGGGCCTACCCCAGCTTTCAGGGGGTCACCTTGTGTCAGTTGTCCCACATTTTCCAGGTCACAAAGTTCCAGTGTATCCTACAGCTGCCATGAGGAGAGATCCATGCTGTGGGCACACAAAGGTGAAAGAATTTCTCCCAGAAAGTGCGAATTTTCCTACGGGCAACCACAACAATTGCAGCTTCCAGATTGTCGCCAGACACCACCACTTAAATAATGCATGCTCGGCTGACGCCTGTACTTGGTGCATTTTCTAATCAAGTAGTCAGGAAAATTTGCAAACACTCTGTCATTTACCATAAATCCACTGCCTGCTTACAACTACAGAGTAATTAATTTTAGTGCTGCTCAGAATTATTAATTTCAGCTGGGAAATCTGTCTTTACAATCATTGCTGTTTTCACCCTCCCTTCCTTTTCTTTCTATTCTTTATTTATTTATTTATTTATTTTATTTTTCTTTGCTAATATTCTTGCTAGGGGTTGGAACATCAAAGCACTATTCTTACAAGGGAAAGACTGTCTGTGGCAATGTTAATATGCTTTTCCACTGTGACAGCAATAACTGCTTCAACATTTCTGATTGTAATCTGCAATAATGCCCTCTCAGTATCTGGCTGACTAGCCAGATGTAGTTGCCAATGCTAAGTGTGGAAAGCAAGGGAAAGACTTTCTTTGGAGATGTAATTAATTTATTAGGTTCTGAAAGGGCTTACTGTGTGATAAGGGATGTGTATACCTTTTAGTTCATGCTTTTATTCGGCAGAGCAGAGTGTCACAGCCTAAGTGCTGAAAATAACTGGAGGCAAGAAACTTATGTTAAATGGTTTATCATCTGTTTAAACACTCTTAGCATTTAACCCATAGGATTAATAAGCTTTTTGGCACAAGAGAAAAAAAAAAAAAAAAGTATCTTGCAGATTTATTTGCAAACCTTGAAGTTATGAGAAGACTGGAAAGGAAATCTCTGTAATTACCACTTAATATTTACAATCCTGCAGACACAGGCCGTGTTGCTTGTTGAAGTGGTTTGCCCCAGTTGCAAGGTGGGGTTGGAGCTGCGTCAGGAAGTATTCAAGAAGCAGTTCAGTGCTGGTCCGTTCTGCGCCACATCCCCTGTGACCAGAGAATTCATGCGGCTGAGTTCTCTCAGTTTGCAGTGAAGCCACCAATTCCCATCAGTGTCTTGAAACAATCATGCTGGCCATCTTGTAACCTACATGTAAACTTTTCCACTCTATGACTGTGTTAAAAAATAATGTTCAATTGGAAGATTAAAAAGAACAAGAAAAAAAGAAAACTGCATTAAAGTAAAAACTAATGTAAACATGAGTCACTAAGAGATTAGATACAGTTAAGTATTTTCGGATGTTTGTGGTTATCTTCATCTAAACAATACTTGTTGTTTTCTGCAGATGGTTCTGCCTCCAACTGTTCTCAAGTCTCTGTAGGACAGCCCAAAATGAAGTCAATACTTGTTTTGTAAGATCTGTAACACTTAGATACCAAACTGACTGTTTTCCTGTCCTGTGAATCAGTCTAAATGTTAATGAAATTAACTCCTGGAGAGTGCCACAGTGCCACTATTAATTATATATATATATAAAATTAATTATATATACATATATTTATATATTATATTTTTATTTATTATATATTTATATATAGATATGTGATGCAGTTTGTTTTCACACTTGGTATATGCACTTATGAGAAAAAGGAAATTGTGGACATTTAGTGAAAACCAGCATGAAAATAATGCATTAAAAAATGTTAAAAAGAGAACTACACACCTGAAGAGAATGTTTCACAGAAACACGATGTAAAAACACTGTTTATATTTTCTTTTGTAGTTTCTTGCATGAACTAAATGATGTGTTTAACCCTGAAATAAAAATTAACTCTGAATTACATTACAATGACATTGAAGCTTGGATCTGGTATATCTCTGGTCTGTCAGTGTGAAGCCCAGATTTTTTTTTTCCCAGCAGTTATATTGGACCCTCAAATTGGCATCACAGATTTTTAAGAAATATCCAAAAACTTTCTCAGTGACATCCAGAACCTATTTGATAGGATCTGGGCTTTTGAAAACAGACATTGAGAAAGCTCCAAGCGGTATTTGGTAGATTGTTGAAGACCATTAAAACAACATGCTGCTAAAAACTGTCATGCCACTGGGATCTTCACTTTAATATTGCAGTTAATTTTTTTAACAAAACAGAGGCTCTGTCTTTAAAAGGGCAAAATTCAGTTGTGAGAAATAATGCAAACATTATGACACTAAGTCAGGAAAAAAATAATGATCAAGCCTGTTAATTAATCACAACAAAATACTGAATAACAACGTTAGATGAGCAATGTTTCTAGTGGCATAAAATATTAGGGAATTATGTCTCATGTAGAGATGAGGTACTGTGTTTTAAATGTACATATGTATTATATATGCATAAATATCTCAACATAATTGTTTCCAAACGATGCTATTAGTGATGGATAACATTACTCACATTACTTCTTTTATTAATCAAAAACATTTTAATTTAATTCAGGATATTTTGCTTAAGAGCAGCACTTTGCTGCTCGTCATTGTATTTTGACAGCAAACTGAATTCTTGTTCACAAGTATAGGATTTGTTTAGCTCCAGGCATCTGTGTTTGGATTACGAGAATGCTGATTGGTTCACTGCCAGGGGCACAAAAAGGTCAAGCTGTCCTTTTTTAAAAGCGCTCCCCCCACACTTTTTTTTTTTTTTTTTTTTTTTTTGCCTAAGAGTTTGGCTCATTAATCAGAGTTAAAAGAAAGGGGAAAAGGCAGTGACTTGAAATCATTTGATTCTTTTTCAAGGGGTATTTTAAAAAGCAGAACTCAACGTTAGTGTTAGAGGTTGAGTAGATGTTTGTATGGATCATACTGACATACTTCTGACAGGTGACCTGAAACCTTTCAAACTGACATCTGTCACAGAGACAGACAGAGGTTTTTTAGCCTCAGAGCCTGTTTTCATGACATTTCATTTTTCATCAGAGTTTGAGAGAAGGGAAAAAAAGAAGATGAACTTGAAAAAATCTTGCCAGGGGCAGAAAATGAGATCAGGTTTTCTGCAGCTGTCTAACTCACCTTTAAAGGTTAGAGGTCCAGGCAAAGCGAAGAAAAAGGTCTCATTTTGATGTTATTAGCTAAAAGGACAGATTACTTCTTTAAGTGCATTTCTACAGTTGCATAGCTAGTATAGGACATTACAGTGGTGTAGGTAGTTAAGGGCGGATTGGGTTAACCATTACAAATCCTGATTTCCAGCATGTACTTGCTCCTTGCACTGGGCTCAAACTTAGGGCACAAGTTTAACATACATGCAGATTTGAGATGAAAACTGTAAATCTCTATCATGTGGATAATTTTATATGATAAAATTTGAATCCATGTTTAGCTTTTGATATTATATTTTTAAATGCTTGTTAGGAAACAGTGACCTCTATTTCAAACTAAAATGGTTGCAGATACAGACATATGAAACACAGACACCATGGCAAGACTACATCTGGAGGTTTAACCTTACTAACACTATCCATGAATTAGATCAAACTACCCTGAAATTTTTTTCTCGTATGTTTCTCAGTCGTCACTGTGGCCATGGTGTGTTAGAAGATGAAGATTATCCCAACAGACATGCCAGCTTTTTCCAAACCTGCCACATACAGCCTCCAGACTGAAGTCACTGTCTTATCATAGAATCATTATGACCATCCTGAATCATCGTAGAATCATCATGACCAACCCTGTCACATTGGGATGGGATAGGTAACAAAGGTCTAGAGTACCCTTCTATACGTACCAACATGCCTGAGATTGATTGTTAGCTATCTTGCATAAAGTCATTAACTCAGATCCACACAGCCCACCCAAATCCTGAAACACTCACTGAAAAAGAGATGAGAAAATCCAAATATTGGGCTACAAGTGAACAGCCAGTGAGGCTCCTGTTCCACAAGATATGTACCAGCTGTACCACTGGGGTGAAACAGGACAATACTTGCAATACTACTGCAATACTTGTTTCATTTAGCTAGAAAACTATGTGACCCTAACTACTGATACATATGAGCCAAACTTTTTCCAACACATTTATTATAGAGCAGCAACAGCAATATGTAGGGGGGACTGAAGAGTTAGGACATGGTTTCTTCTTTCCTTTGTCCTGACAAGGGTAAGAAGGAAAATGGGACGAATCTTCATACTAATTCAGTTGGTGTGGGAAGATGACTTCAGTACTTTACTGTCAGACAGTAATTCTTGCTGAAACTATGCAGACAACAAAGTCTTGCAAAAAACTCATCTAGACTGAGGTTTTTGCTACTGACTTGAGATTTCACAATGTTACAAACAAGTGTTTGTAAAAATATTTATTAATTTCAGCCCAGGCTAAAAGAGAGCTGAAATATGTTCTTCTTGCGTACTCAATCTCACTAAAGTTCAAGAAATTACGTAAATTGAATCAGTTCTTGCTTGGCACTTGATATGCAGGAGTAAAAATAAAAATAAATAGAAAGTATAAAACAGTGTTTTCATGCACTGCTACATCACAGAAGATATAGATTGGCACATCTACAGAAATCGCTGGTGTCTCTACAACTCTGAACTATCAAGAAAACTTGAAAATAGCTAAGTTATAATATAATCAAATATTCAACGATATCACCATAATAATATATTGGATAGAGCATCCCATGCAAACTGAGTTTTTGGTCTGTATGTACCCTGTCACCTTGACTTCAGTTCCTTTCTCTCCTAAACATTGCCTATGATGCTTCATTTACTTCTGTTTAATGTAATATATATGTTGTGAACACCTATATCATGGTCTCAAGGGTAGTCATATTCAGAGATTGAATAAATGTTCTCCCGATTCTCTTCGGCATTTAGTAATTTATTTGAAAGGTATTCAAAAATGACAGGCAGAGGAATCTGCTATATTTCTTTAGGAACCATAAGATATTTCTTCATCAGTTCTGAGTCTGTGCATTGCTCTTTCATGGAACCCCATCCTTTCTATCTTTGGTCTATTTTTAAAAAATAAAGGTGGACACCTACTGTCACAGTTTCGGTGAACATTCTCCATCTGGGATGTATCCAGCTTTGCACAAGGATTATTAATGTTAGTGTTCTCTATTCACCATATCTTTGGGCTTTTTTTTTTTTTTTTAATGATCTGGTTTTGTCTGATCATATGTGGTTTTACATAATCCTTTTCCTCCATTCACAATAAAGGGTATTGGTCAATATTGCAAGGACACAGCTAGTAACATTTTTCCTTAGCCAACTTAATACAAGGGAACATCAGTAAGTATTTTACTTATGTACAGTATACAATAGATGTAAATTCAGAGACTATGCTAGATCATGTCTGAGGAGATAATAAGCCTTTGGAGGGAGAGATAAAAGTGATGTGGAAGAGCTGCATCTCCAGAGTGGCTGGCTTGAAATCTGGATGAATATTTAGAGGTGTTTTATAGTGCTGTAACTTTAAAATCATCCTTGAGGAGGTAGTCCTTAGCTGGGTAATTCTGATGCTGCCATGGACCCAACCTGTGTCAAGCACAAGTTAATGGTAATATAGGAAACTAGCAAGGACTTATAACGTCAATGAAATTCCTGTTAGCATCTGTGCAGGAGCACATGCCTGTGGGGAAATCTTCTCTCTTACTTTTGCTGGACAAGGAGAATTCAGACCCAGCTGTGTACGACGTATTTAAGTGCTGAGCAGAACATGTAAAGCACAAGAATTACATGGCAGGAAGAATGGGCAATATGGAAAGATGGAGAAAATTGAAAAATCAGATAGCATTTTCTTAGAAAAAGTGTGCCTCTGGCTTTATTTGGGCTATGATTGTGCAGTTTCGCACATCTCAAGAGAAATCACTCTTGAGGTTAAGAAAAATATCAGTGGGAAACATAATGGAATTTGGAATAGCTACAATTCTTAAAGTGCAGGTTATTTTTTTCACAGGAGAGCAGGATACCAATCTGAGAAATCCAAGCTGATCATATAGGGGCTTTGAGTGGTAACAAGAGAACTAAGCCCATCAAAAAGGAATGAATTAAATGCTGAGAGAATAAAGAAGGAGTCCAAAGCAGTTTAGAAAATCACCATCTGGTATTTCCGATACAGAAATCTCTGTCATTTTTAGCAAATCAAGAAGAATAAAAGAAGACTTTTGTGTCATACAACTTATTCATATTTCTATTAATTATTATTTTTATTCAGAAAAGAAAGGAGAAGTATGCATTTGGAACACAGCTGACGCCAGGCATACACTACACAATGATAGTGTAGCATGTTGCTTTCCATTCCTCTAGAGGGTATGATTGTACTCTTATGGTATTGAGTTTGAAAGGGCCTGGGTTCCCTCTGTTCCTACTGAGGTTAGTGAAAAATATGAGAATTCAACAGCTCTGGCAATGCAGATGTTTGTAGTGAAGATGAAGAACAATTTTCATCATCACAAATGCATTCTAATCTTGGCGTCTTACATGGCCTCCAGGAAATTTCTTCTCCCATCTTTTTCCTATATTTTTTCCATTTGAAAATGTGAGCAATTAAATCTGTTCTTATCTTCTGGTATGATGACTTTATATGTTACATGGAAATTCAGTGTCATCATCAAAAATAAGATTGCTAATGGTGATCACATAATGTTTATGTACATCCATAGACTCTGATGTTTATAAGGCAGATAGCAAAAAGAGATATATGAGAAAGTCTTATAAGATAGAAATAAGCCAAGCTAAACTCTGTGGTAGTATTGTTTTCATGTAAATTGCACACTGAATTAGGTCATAGTGAACAAAGGCCTTTACTAAATATTATTCTATGATGATCAGGTATTTTACAACACTTCTGGTTCTTATTTGTCGTGAAGACTGGGAGTCAGAGGCTTTCCTCTTTTCCCTCCTACTCTGAGATACAAAGCAGTATCAGAGACACAGCACTTCTTCAGGAAGAAGGAAGTCTCATCTCAGTGAAAAAATCTTGAGACCCTATGGTGTCACCAATTTACCAAAAGGTCAAATAAATAATGTGGGGGTATGTATATATAACAAATGCGGAGACTAAAAAGGCCTCTCTTACAGAAATAATGTTCAGCCATGAAGTATTCGGCTGGCATTGAACTCTAGCTTGAGAGAATGATGTTGCTGTAAAGTTCATCAAGATAAAACCCACCTGAAACATTTCCTTTTACACTTTGTTTAACATCTGTAGTTCTCTATAAGCTGTTCCTCTCACACAGGTGTGTTTATACAGATGGAATTTATCATACAGAGAGAAGACATAAAGTGCAACTGGAATAAATCTCAGTTACTTTTAATGGGAATTAAATGAATAAATAATTTTAAATAGAAATCTTTTGAAGATTTCCTTTAAATCTGTTGGGTAAGGTGTTACTGATATGATGCAGGAGCTAAGAATTCTTTGAGTGAATGTCTTCTAATATAGGCAGAAGTACCTATCAGCTGATAATTTGCAAGGTGTGTGAGTCCCCAGATGGAGTATTCCTGTTTGAAACTATGCTTACTGAGTATCTACCAATGACAATAAAAAGTGGTGTTGCCACCCATTAAAAACTACAGCAGTGTTTGCCAGCAAGAAATTAGGGGAGGTCCTTTTATTTCTATTCTTCTATTCTATTCTATTCTATTCTATTCTATTCTATTCTATTCTATTCTATTCTATTCTATTCTATTCTATTCTATTCTATTCTATTCTATTCTATTCTATTCTATTCTATTCTATTCATTATTTTATTATTTTATTTTATTTATTTTATTTTATCTTATTTTATTTTATTTTACTTTACTTTATTATTTTATTTTATTTTATTTTTCTGAAAAAGTACTCAAAGAGGATGGGAGGAGGATGGGAATGTGTCCTTGGAGAAGTTGTTCTGTACACTCCTGCATGTTCTGCTGTCTCTAAAATACAGATCGTAGGCAATGGAGATGAAGTTCTGCCACATTCTTCATCTTTAATGTACATGAAAGCAAGAGAAGGCTAATGACTCAATGTTATTTCCCACGAGAAAACAATGCTGAGTGGTAAGGTAGATGTTGCAGTTAAACCAAGTGACTTTTGAATATATCCCAAAAAGAGCCAGTGTATTACAAAAAATGGCCTAATTTACCCTAATAAAGAAGAAAAAAAAATCAACTAAATGACACCTGAGCAACTATGAAATGCAGAAACAAGAAACAGATACTGGACTGGTAGTATGTGTCTCTGTCTCTTTCACTTTACATGCTGAGGTAGAGCCAATATATATAGAAGCACCAGAAACAATGTACTCTGACTGGGAAGGTAACAACAACAGAAAAAGGGATACACATCTTCCAGGAGAGGCTCCAAATTGCTTCCTAACTTGGCTAACACTCTTTCAGCTGTAGCAGCATAAATCAGGTATGCCGCAGATTTTCTTTCCATTTCCCACAACTTTTTATCATAGAATCACAGAATGGCATGGGTTGGAAAGGACATTGAAGATCCAACCCCCTGCCATGGACAGGAACACCTCCCGCTAGACCAGGTTGCCCAGAGGTCTACCCAGCCCGACCTCGAGCACTTTCAGAAATGGGGCATCCACTGCTCCTCCGGGCAGCCTGTGCCAGGGCCTTATCACCTTCATTGTAAAGAATTTCTTACATATATCTAATTTAAATCTTCCCTCATTTAGTTTAAAGCCACTATCCCTTGTCCTAACCCTATACCCCTCTCTCCAGCCTTCTTGTAGATCCCTTCAGGCACTGGCAGGCCGCTGTGAGGTCACCCTGGAACCTTCTCTTCTCCAGGCTGAACAACCCCAGCTCCCTCAGCCTGTCTCCATAGGAAAGGTGCTCCAGCCCTTTGATCATCTCTGTGGCCCTCCTCTGGACTTGTTCTAATACTTCCGTGGCCTCCTTGTGCTGGGGGCCCCAGAGCTGAGCACAGGGCTCCACGTGGGGTCTCACAAGAGCAGAGCAGAGGGGGACAATCCCCTCCCTCGCCCTGCTGCCCACGCTGCTGTTGGTGCAGCCCAGGGTACGGGTGGCTTTCTGGGCTGCAAGCACACATTGCTGGCTCATGTCGAGCTTCTCATCAACCACCACCCCCAAGTCCTTCTCCTCAGAGCTGCTCTCAACCTGTTCTCCACCCAGAATGTATTTGGGCTTGATAAGTTGCTTTTATGCTAAAGTCTTATTTACCAACTATTGCTTCTTGTGGAAACCTTGCAATATCCTTTATAGTAACAGCAGGCAGAGGAAGGGGAAGAGTTAACAGAGAAGAGAAGTTGTTTTTGCTGGCTGTTGTTCTTATAGTAGAAATTATCATTTCAGAGAAAATGGGTTGAAGGAAAGGATGAAACTGACCACAATGCCATGAATTACTTAGCTGATATAAAAAATCCCACAATTTATTTAATACGCATTTTTCTTCCTTTTTTCCTCTATCTTTTTCATTTTTCTATTCACTAGTAAATATCCTACGTGTCATAAAATAATTCTCAAAATCATGGTGCTGTTCAGAAAATCTATTCTGATGTGTGCATTCATGTCTCTATTTAATTTAACTTTTGTGAAGTCAATACTATAACTTAAGAAAACTAATGATGATTTTGTTATCTATTCCATATTTATTCTAAAAAGTCTATTTTCTTACTATTGAGCATTGTAAGTCTAGTGTAGTATAACCTCCAACATCTGTAGTGCTATCAATAACAAGTAATATATTTTCCTGTTCTCACAGTAAAATTATAAATAGTGGTTTTATATTTCAGAACAGTGAAGTAAAATTAGCACACACACACCCAAAAAATCTACAGGGAAACACTGATAACACCCATAAATGCTTAAGCATCAGCAAGATAGCAACCCTAACACCCTTTCAATGGGAAACATAAATGATGAGTTTATTGGAGAAATTTAAATTAATGAGGGTTTTTTTTTGAAGGAAAACCAATCCTATTATTGCTAGTGGCTAAAAAAAAAAAAAAAAAAATCAGCTAAATGGTTGTTTAAACTGTCGAGTTTGTTTGTGCCCACATACCTCCAGCATAGAAACCTCTAACTTACGTGCAAACAGTGCACTTTCTTTATTCCCATCTGCTTGGTTCTGTTGTTTCACATCTAGTGTGCACATAGCAGATACAAATAATACAGCCAATTACATTTGTTATCATCCTCTGCTATTTGCAGAAGAGTGTTACAATGCCAGAGTCCTCACATGCTAGGAATTGTACGTGCAAACAGCCAGCAACTGGCTCTGCTCCTACGTCGCCAACTTTGTTGGTTGTCTTTGACAATGTAACCCTTGATGCACCATGGTTGGAGTCTAAAGAGTGGTAGGGGCATGCAGGGTTTATTGGAGAATTCTATTTTGTCTTTTCATATAATACGATTATCTTATGCAATAAATAGCTTCTTCAGATTTTTCTTTTTTTTTCTTCAAGTATTCTTCATGTACTAAAAATTACTTTTTATTTCCTCTTTCCTTTATAGATTTGTAGAGTCTGGACCACTCTTCACACATTTCACCACAACATGTATATGTATGCATTGAGGAAAGATGGTGAAATTTTTCAGTGAGGTGATTACAACTACACAATTTTTATCTGAAGGCACTTAATCAATTAGTAGTGTTTTGACAGTATAAAGAAATTAAAAACAATACATTTTGTATGAGACTTTGGAGCGGATGAAGCCCTAAGTCTTTGGCTTGTTTTTTGTTTGTTGCTTGTTTGTTTGTTTGTTTTTGATTTTCTTTCCCTCTTAAATGGAGTTTGTAGAATCTATTCAGCAGATCTGCATGGTCTGAAGGCATCCCACTGTCAGATCCACACAAGTTTTTCTAGAAAGTTTGCAGGAATTTATCGAACTTGCAGTAGTTTAAAGCTAGAGGGGAGAGAAAAGAGGGATGATGACAGCTGAAAAAGCAGTGGACATGACCATATGAACAGAAGAAACACTGAAAAATATTCCATAGAAAATATTTATGCATGAAAGATACAAGAGAGAGGGAAAGAAGGAAGGAAGGAAGGAAGGAAGGAAGGAAGGAAGGAAGGAAGGAAGGAAGGAAGGAAGGAAGGAAGGAAGGAAGGAAGGAAGGAAGGAAGGAAGGAAGGAAGGAAGGAAGGAAGGAAGGAAGGAAGGAAGGAAGGAAGGAAGGAAGGAAGGAAGGAAGGAAAGAAGGAAGGAAGGAAGGAAGGAAGGAAGGAAGGAAGGAATAGCCCTCCCCCATCTCTACTCCACTTCAAAGACCAGTGACTTTACAGTGTCTCAGTAATGAGCTCATACCTTTATTTTTTTATTTTTTATTTTTTTTACTTATTTTAATCCTTGTCGTTTTTCCATTTTTGCTTTCTGCTTCCCTGTTCTAATTATTTAACTGACCCTACAAAAGGAACTTTTAAGAAATTAGAAATGTACCAAATGAAGAGTTTCTGTCCTCTCCTTTTTAGCCTATGAAAAATTAATGTACTTAGTCAAAGTGTTGACTATAGTGTGGGTAAGTGAGAAAAAAAGGTGGGTCATAGAGACACTAATTACAAGCTTTCTAATATTTGTGAACATCTGTGGAACTTTCACTTATCATTTACCTTAATCTATGATGTCTCGACCAAACAGAGTTTGAATAGGCATTTGAGATGAAGCTGACAGTTTACAATTTCAGTAACAACTTAACTCTTTTAAAATTGTTAAAGTTTAAATCTCATATGAGTAATCAATGAGCCTTGAAACAAACAAACAAACAAACAAACAAACAAACCCCACTGGACATGAAATAAAGCTTGAAAATGAATGCTGTACATATTTCCCAACAAGTGTCCTCTGAGTACGTATTTGTATATTTGAAATACTGACAAATATGTTCCTGTGCAATGAAGGAGTTTTTGTGGCCAGGTACCATTGTTGACAGGGCTGAGCTGTAACACAGCAGGAGCCTGATACGGTGGAAGCTCTCCTTGTATATTTATTTATATATATTTCAGGACAGGTGGTCAGCCAGATTTATGCAGAAGGAATAACAGACTTCCAGTAAATTCATTCTTCGGGGGATCTGACAGCGGAGCTTGCTTATTTTGTTACATTCAGCCCTTCTGTTACAGTAGTTTATATGATTACTAACAGGGAGGCTAAAATGTTTGTCACCAATTTCAAAACTTTCTGGAGTTTTTAAAGGTATTGAGGTACTTCATGACCATGAGCTTCCTGGAGCCTAAGAATCACTATCATTTTACCAAGCTGGGGGCATTTTCCATTCATTGTTCCTTTTGATCGAGATAGATTTATCCAAATTAGGACCATGTCTGCCCAAACTGGAACAGACAATGACTCTGTATATCCAATTATTCCCAAGCAAGTCTTAAAATAAAACATCTGTATAACCTATACAGAGAAAGAACGAACCACATGCATGATTCCCAAACCTTTCATTTACCAAAAGAGGGATTTGGTTTTACTCACTAATTTTTCAGACAAAGGCATGATATTCAAACTGAGTGCGAATTTTTGTGATATTCTTCAGGAAGAGTCCTAGCTCGTGAGGGATTGAGCATGACAAATGCACAAGGCTGCAGGTTCTAAGCAGGCTAAAACACCAGGTGAAAAAATCTGCTTTGTTTTTCCCAACCCTTACAGATCACTTGTACTGTAATGCCACCCATGGTGACATCACATCAAAGAAAAAACTACCTTCTGATCCTGCTGCAAGGGTCTCAGGTTTAAATCAGGGATGTGATGCTGCTAAACCATGATTCCTTCTGAGGCTCACCTCAGAACATGCTGTTACCTCTGTGCAGCACAACCTACTAAAGCTCAGTGTACAGTCTTTAAGTCTCCATACTTGAGGTTCTTGAAGCAGCTGCTTTCTTATCACAGAGGAATGCAGTTCTGCACTGCTGTCAAGACGCTGGGAATACCTGCCTCTGTACAGGCTCCACATTTATGGGTGTCTGCTCACAGTAATGCAGATAACTTGCAGCCACGCATAGTTGATTAATTCCTTAGGATGTAAAGGCTCAAGGAAAGACTTTGTACCATGTGCCCATTTCTGTTCAAATGCTGATCTCACCCAAAAAGTTCATCTCAGTGGTGCCTAGTGGCCGGACAAGTGGCAGTGGGCACAATCAGGAGCACAAGAGGTTCCCCTGAGCACCAGGCAGCACTTCTGTGCTCTGCAGGTGATGGACACTGTCACAGGCTGCCCAGAGTCTATGGGGTCTCCTCACTGGGGATCTTTAAAAGCCTCCTGGACATGGTGCTGGACACCCTGCTCTGGGTGGTCCTGCTGGAGCAGGGGTGGGACCAGATGAGCTTCTGTGGTCCCTGCCAACCTGTGATTCTGTGACTTTATTAATATTAAGTCAAAGCAGAGTGCTAGCCTGACTGTGCTAATTGCTGCCTATTTTAATAATTTCCAGAGCAAAAACAGTGTAATTTTACACAAGTCAGTTCACATGATTGTAGATGATTTGTTAGACCACTTTTTTCTAGACCATCATCTTCCCTGTGGCTGGTTTTGAGCTGCAGAGTGACTCTTATAAATGAGATTTTCTGGGCACTCAAAAATTCTTTTAGGAGCTGCCACTTTCATTCTTTCACTTGGTCTTCAGTGTATATCAGAAAGTACCTCTCTGTGTTCTCACCAACGTCTCCGCAGAGATGAGAGTGACAGACCCCGAACTATGGCTTCAGTGAAGGGCAACAGAAACTTTAGTCAAATGAAAGAATCTTTTTCTCAATATATCAGCAGGTTTTTTTTCATCAGCAAGTATGACACTCGAGTAGTTTAGTAAAAACACTTTTGCTGACTTAGTATCTTTATATCTGAAATTTAATATGTGAATGCCTAGCTCAATTCTCTTTTTGTAACATCCATTACTGAATTTTTTTAGATAAGCCATTGGCTGGAAAATGCATGTAATTTAAGACTGAATTTTGCTTTGTTCTGTTCTAGATTATAGCAGTGAATCTTTGCTATTTCAAAGAAGTGAGCTGATGCAAGAGCAGAGTATGGGCCCTGCTGTTTCCAGGCACATGGCAAATCTTACCTTCATTTTGTGTTAACATCACTTTATGGTAGGTAAATTCCATGCATGTAACCAAGAATCTATAGATGATAGGTTTCAATGTCTGCATGCACAAGCAGTGATTTACATGAGTCATTTCAAATTAAAACAAAACTGTTAGCACACTAGCGTTGTCTCAACAGCTCGGATTTGATTCTTTCTCAAAACTGCAGGTTAGATAGTTTATCACTAGGGCTATATGTGTCCATTTTGGGTGGGGTATATTTGCTTTGTTCACAAGACAGACAAGGGAATGCCTCAATTAAGACTCCCACCTGGGGCTTCAGCTTGAACCAGAAGCTTAAAGCATCTGTGGAGATATCTGTGAGCTTTACATATGGCCCAAGTATAGGTATTTATACATTCGGAAGTCTTTAGTGATTTGGGGATATCACTTGTCTGTAAAATGGTACCCAAGAGGCTTTTTCAGATTTGGACCATACCGAGGAATGGTATGTGCAAGCTACAGTAACAAGGGTTTTTAAATTAATTCAACTTCTCTAGAACCAAAAAAAAATCTATAGTAGTACTTCTGGAAATATAGATCACCTAGCAATTGGCCATCATTACACCAGAGGATACCAGAATGCAAGGTTTTGTGAGTGAATTTGAGATAAGATGTTGAGCTGTTGAAGCAGTCAACTTACGCAATAGTCATGTACCTCGATTAGCAGTCCATTGGTATTCAAGCATAGATTCTTCTTCTGTACTACCCTCTTTCTTGCATATAACCTTTGTATAAACACTCTCAACCTTTAGCAATAATTTCAGCTAGTGTGCCCCCCCCCCAAAAAAAGTCTTTTTTCATATAGAACTAAAATATTTCACATCATAGGTCCTCAATGGAGGAAATTTGGGATTTTTGCAATGTCTTAATGTTTCCACTATTTTTGAAGTTCAGAACAGAAAATCTGGATCAGTTCTTAAGCTTCTGTGTATGTGTTGAGTGAACAGTCTAAAGCAAAACTGTATAATATATTGCACAAGTTACTTTTTAAATACAATTTACTATGCATCATAAATACACTAAAACTCCCACTATATAAATTTATACTTCAAGATTATATAAGAAACCAGCTGGATAAATCACTATATCTTCAAATAGTATGCATGAAAGCTATGCATAATAACAAAGAGGTTATATATTGTTTCAACAGAAGGCAAAATTATTTAACTGTTTCACTTCTGTGGTAACAACATAAAGCAAACCTTAAAAACAGGCATCAGAATTTTAGTATATTTCTAATGTCTATGTGTGGCCCATCCTCTGCTTTACAGAAAATGGAAAGAAAACTTTAAAAACCTTTTCCTGGCATGCATTTTTTGGGGAAAAAATAAAAATAAAAATTCACATTTTCACTTAATATGCAGTCTTCTGTGTAGCATCTGCAAGTATTCTGCTTCAGAGATACAAAACAGGCAGACCACCATCCTCTTCTTATGTTTCGAGAACTGATGGCAGAGCGACATAGCTGTAGAAATTGGGGTTCTATCTTTGTGTTCTGTATTATCTACAGATAAAATGTGTAGATTCAGGGGTCACCAACTATTTACTGGAAAAAAAAAAAAAAGGATATTTAGAACATACATCTTCCTGCTTTTTTACTTAGTTCTGGCTTTTCCATTTGGAAGGCATTAAAACATAGACCCCTCAAACATATATTTTTTCCCCTCTCTCTTTTTTGGGAGGGGATGGGGGGTGGGGGAGAAGGTGTTCTTCCCTCATCACATTTGCCACCTCCAAAGTGAAGAAAGACCAGTATGGCTGATGCAGTGACACAGAGATCCTGCAGAGATCCTGGCCTATGCTCATAGGTAATCATAGCATGCAGAAAGAAATATTTTTTTTCTGTGCCATGCTTCACTCATGGTTCAACTTCTCACAAGATTTTGATTCAAAATGAGATGCCGCTGTCAGCTGAGCCATTGTTCTCCATTCCTTGACCAAAGCAGAAGTATTTTTTAGTAATGACATAAATAAACAGCAACAATAGTATTGTGTTTGGAGTTCATTTACCTGCACGGAGTATTTCACACCACTAAAGCCTATGGTTTCAAGCTTTCAGCAGTTTCACTCAGCTTTATCTGTTATCTAAATAACATTATGAGGTGCCTTTACATGGTGGAAGATAGACCATGTCCAAATGCGAAAAGGACCAAAAATGTCAGTGATACTAAAAATATTAAGTTATTTAAAGTAAAATATTAATGTTTGTAAATTTTAATATAAAATATAGTAAATTATTGTTAATGAGACAGGATATCAAATGTCATCTGAAATGACATGTGTTTCTAACTGGTATGAATCCAGTGCCATCTCCTTGATCTGGTTATCACATAAAGGACATCTGTCATTGCACATATTCTATAATAAATCTCTCATGGTCCTAACAGAATGAAAATGGCTATAACATAAAGGTGTCTATGTTTTGGAGTTTGAAACAGAACAATGAAGGTCAGTTGGTATCCTATAATCACAGGTCTGACAGTTATAAAAATCAGTCCCTATCTATATACTTAGCTCAAGGCTCATCAGTCCCAGCTACGGTGTATGCCTTGGCAGACATAAAAAGGTGTCACATGTAAGTCATTAAAGGCTGTGTTCTGGTTTTACTTCACCTGGCCACAGCCAGTAAGTTTGAGCATTCTGTAAACTTCTGGCTTCCCAGAGAGGTCTGAAAGCATGGGCTGTAGTGGCTTTTGAACTTTCCTTTGAGAAAAAACAGCTTGACAGAGCAGACAACAACGGTGACTTTGAGGCCTAAGGGACTTTTAAGGCAAATATCACTTTCTGCAGGATCTCTTCCATAGCACAGACCTGTACAAAATGGAGTGGTGTGCTAAATATGAAGAGATAACTGGACTTTAACTGCTCTAGCAAAGAAATCAAGGACAGGCAAGATAAGAACATATTTTTTTTAAATTCAGTTCATAGTTCTGATTTGGTTGAAAGGGCATATAGGGCATTTTGGTTACATTTTTGTTGAAAAAAAATGGCTTAAACATATACCTATTAAGCTCAACAGGTATCAAAGTGATAAATTGAATTGCTGCAGCTGGCCTGCACGTGTGCAACAAAGTGGAGACATGGGATCTCTTGAACATGCTCAGTTAAACAAAGCATGTGCAGTCAGTTCAATGTGGGATGATACAAACCAATGCAGCGCAGGACTTACTGTCCAGATGTACATTGCAAATATCCATCAGTAGCAAGAGTTTACCAAGAAAACAAGGTTATCAGTGGATTTTATGTATAGTCGCACACAGATATCACCCATACTCAAATATATATTACTTACTGCATAAGTAAGTCAGTCTCTCTTGGAGCCACAGAAACATACAGAACTCATGGTAAAATTAAAAAAAAAATAAAAATCATATGACCAGAGTAAGTGTCCCTAATGTTAATTTACACTGAAGACTTTTAATGGTAAAGTTAACCAACCATCATTTTCCATATTTTATTCTGGTTTTATTTTTCATATACATACAGAACAGCTTTCTCCTTAATTTCTAAGATCTTTTGGTTTTTTTCTGGTTGTTTTTTTTTTTTTAAACTGGTTTAGAATTTGTTATTTATAAGTCATCTTAATAACAAATCTTATCTCTGTCTCCCTCTGGGTACAGTTTTACCCCAAAACAATCAATTTTGTCGGGCTGAAGGCTTGTAGAGAGTTTATTTTCAAAATGACACCTTTTTCTGTTACATTGTTCCACCATTTTTATTACTGCCCCTGAAATGCTAGGAAAACCTTAAAAACCTGGAATATCAACTCATCCGTTAAAAAAAAAAAAAAAAATCAAACTGAACTACAAAAATAGCCAAACATACTTTTTTCAGAGTACCTAACTTGGAACTTGTGCATGCATGGGGTGGTTGTATTGAATTTATAACTGTCAATGTTTTTCATTCATTGCTAGCAGCCAAGCTATACTGTGTTGACTATCTTCACTCTAGTGAAGAACGATGACCCTAAACCTGACTGGCCTTACTAGAAATGGAGAGTGTTCAAAACAAAAACCCAGAAGGCTCCCTTACATTGTATAACAGCAATGTGTTTTCTGTCTTAATCGAACTTGGACTAAGTTGTGATTTATTCCAAAGAACATGCTACAGATAAGTAAAAGTATCATCTGGAAACCTTCCTCCCAAATGGTGGATTTCTGGAAGGTTCCTCATTTAGGAGCAATTTCTGGAAAATTTCTTGATTAATAAGAGCCTGTGAATAAACTTTAAAATGATGGCTTTGTTATTGCTTTGGCACAATATGTTAACAACACGGTGAGCCCTGCCAAACTACGAGTGCTCTTTCAGGCGGATTATGGCCTTGTTTACATATCCAGCTGCACTGGGGCTGTGTCCGTGGTGGTAATCGAACAATGTCCCCAGTGGGGGTGCCCATTAGGGGAGGGTATACTAACCGCAGTTTGCTTTGTTTAAATTGAGCAAGAATGCACAGCGGTACTCTGATCTTGGGGGAAAGTTTTGGAATCCTACACTTTCTGAATCCTGTTTGGGTTTGTTTAATGGGGACGTTTGGAATGCTCAAAAAAATTGCCGGCCACAAGATTGCACTGTAAAACCGCTTCAAAATGTTTCATGCAGTCTGTATGGAAGTAGGCATAAAACATAAATACTGAGCTAAGTGTCGTATTATAAAGCCATTTACACTGCACTCCTAAATAAGGATTACATAGGTGAGTAAAAGTTTATAGCGTACTGTTCTTAACTGGTAATGAGATTTCTCCTTGTTTTGTTTCTGTTTGATTTTGGAGGGAGTGGGCTTAACGTGCATGTTTGTGCATGTGTCTTCACGGACCTTTCTAGCTGTTTTATGAGAACATGGACAGCAAGTACCTAAATGAAACATATGTATTTTTACCACGTGCATGTAATTTATATTTAAGGAAAGCAGATAAATGGTTAAAGGAAGGGCAATCAAATCAGTAAGTCTACTGCAGAAATATGATAATTTTACAGTACTGTGCCTATAAACTGTTACTGCTTTCATTTTTCAGTTCCTTACAGTTTTCTACTCTTGAATATGAAAATTTGTAATGGTGAACTTCATTATCTAGCAGGCTGCAAATTACTAAGCCAGGGTTACAGTTCAAAAACAGTGCAGATGAAATGAAGAATTCCCTAGGAAAAAAAATGGGGATTTTGTATCCTCCAGTAGATGTTTGAATGTGTTTAGATTGTTTTCCTTTTCAGATTTCTGGGTCTGATTCTTGCCAGTACACATAAAAAGCTTAGATGATTAAGTTGTTTAGGTGATGTGGTGAATTACTCCCGAGGCACAGGCATACTCAGTTCCCAATTAAACAATGACGAAATACTATAATGTTTTTTAGATGTTCATGAACATTGTTGTCAGCCAAAGACTTGGGATGTAATCCTGGCTGCAGTGAAGTAAACTGCAGATCTCCCCCTGACTTCAGCAGAATTTCCTTTCCCCATATCTCCCTTCTGCAATCATTTAGCAGTGTATTATTAAGGCTTGGCTTGAAAACACTTCCTCACCCCCAAGTACTCTATCAAACCACGTGTAGCCCCACTGACTTATAATGGCTGCTTTCTTTCTTTTCTGGTCTATGTGGATTTCATAAAAACAAAAAGGAAAAAGGACTGGTGTTTTTCACTGTTCCTGAGTAATATGCTTTTTCCTTATAAAGGCACTGGGTGTTTGCCAAGACCTTTCTTTTCTAACCAAGTATTTACATGGAGCTTAGGTCTGGACTGTTCAACTGTCCTCCTTCTTGGGGGAGACAACCTCATGTCAGAGGAGTGCCAGGTTTCAAATAGCAAGTCATCAGAAAGACTAGCAACATCTTTCACATGGGACTGGGGAGTCACAAGAGTCTGTGGCACCACAAAAATGCATGGTACTGCCCAAACTGTGGGGAATTGGAAGGTGAGACCCACACGGGCGTATGTTTGTAGGGAGTCTTTGCTAAGGAACAGGATTCAGCTCAAGAACATTCACGTGCCGCTCACTGTCCTTTCCAAATAATACCACAAATCCCCACAAGCTCCAGTTTTGGTCATTACAGATATCTCATTCTTTACATGCATTTCCTGATGCGCCCCATACTGTGTTTTGCATTACAGAATTGCTGATGCACAGAGAATGAAATACTTTTCCAGACTTGTGGACTTTGCTGGTAATAGTGTTAAAAAGATTAGGGCTATATTCTACTCTTGTTTTCTGTACAAAAGGCTTGGATACAGACTACAGATACTTACAATACCCCCTCCTACTGAAGTAGCAATTGATTTGTTGTTTCTCTAAATACGAATGATTAGTATCTTCTGTTCTCTGTGCTGGAATATCCTAATTCTATCTTTAAGATTAGGTAGAAAAGCATTTTCCTTTCTGTTGTCATTAGGTTTCAGGTTTTCTAGTGCATTATAAAGAGACGATGCGCTGGCTAGAATTCCCTAGAACCATTTATATTTAGGAAAGCAGTTATCTTTTTAGTACAGGAAAGATAGATCCACAAAGCTTGGGTTTATATTCAAAATGTGAGTCAATTGGTGATGACGATAAGGTGATGATGATGTTGCCCAACACAAAATCTAGCAGAAGATAACAAAAGATTAAAATGTGAATAAGCCTGCTCAGTCTGAGACAGGAACAGCACTGTTGGCTTTCTCAGAGAGGTAATGTTGCAAGAGATTTATGAAAAATGGAAAGGAAAAAACCTATCAGTGGTCAGGGGCCATGTTTTCCACCCTTTTAACAGCATTGTTTCTCTTGCAAATGTTGTATGTTGGGACCCACTCCCTTCCCTTCCCCCTGGCCTCTGGTGTTTCCTCCAGCCGTTCTTCAGCCCCACTGATGCTGATAATTTATCTGATGAGCCTTCCTAGGCCTGCATGGCTCTACCCAGGGCATGTTTCAGCCATTTGTTGGTTAGATCTTGGGTTTTAGTAGGGACTCTTTGCATGAATTTCACATAGGAAGCTGTTGCCTCAACAATCTATCAGCTGTGTAAGAGTCATCATAGGCCTATTTTTTCAGGTAGTGGTTGTAGCTCATTTGTAGGCCTGGATTTAAGTACCAATAGTATAAGTAGATTTTTCAGTATTTGCCCTGTGCAACTTTGAAGGGCAAACCATCAGTTAATCTATATCAAAGAATGAAACTTTATAAAACCCAGCTACAGCAGTCTCACTGAATGGGTGTCGAGCCTTGCTCATTGACTATAATCTCACTTGCCAGGAGTGAGTAAAAGCTATTAATTGTGTCCTACGGTATGTAGGGGAAGTTGGGCCTCTCCTGCCCCTGAGTAAACTAACCAGTGTCAGTCTGAGCAGGCTGACTGGGGACTGATGGCTCAGGGTGACATCAACAGGTCTTCTACATTTGCAGGCGATCTGCCATAGCCAGGAGTAAAGATCACCGACAAGACTGTCTGCAATACTTTAAGGTGTGTTCAATATTGACAGAATTGTTTCAGAATAGAAGTTTTCTTAGAAATCTCTTAGGATTCTGCTGATGTTTTATGAGCTAAAGTCCTAACAGGCAGAAAAAAAATGTAGAAAACAAGGTAATTTAGAGATTAATTGCTAATAGTGTGATACTTGACAGCAGCAAATAAATAGTTTGCTTTATATCTCCCTGCTTGCCTTACTAACTACAGAAATACAGGGAAACCTTCTAATAATGTGTAATATCTGGGGAGATGGCATTTTACAGGGACTGCATAGCTCAGCTAAACCCAGGCTTGCTCTTCAATACTCAACATATCTGCTGTCTCTTCTGATTGCAAAGGGTAAGCTTATTTAAACAAGGATCCACCCAATGAGCATCTCACATTTCATGGCCTCATCCAGTAACTCCTGCACCATGTACCAGATAATTTCCCTTTGCAATTTCAGCCTGCAGGGTTGATGCTAGAAAATACCAGCTGAGATCTTCACTACAAGTGCGGGCCAAGATCCTGCAAACAGATGTGCACACAGAGACAAGATTATGTGTAAAAAGTTCTCTCTGTCCAGAGTGTGAACCCAAGTGATTTTCAGAGATTTAAGCTTCCTGGTGGATATGGCCTCAGGCCCATGTTTGCACTGCTCACATTTACCCTTTCTCTGTTTTGAAAAAAAAAAAAAAAAGGAAAAGTGAACCACTCATCCAACACTGACTCACAAGGACAAAGTACTATAATTCAATGAAAAATGTGTCAGGCATTGGTATTTAAAAAATAAAATGGATTCCAGTTAAAAGAAGAAAGTGAAGCAATGAACTTCTTTCTCCTGCTTGAGTATGTAGATGCACAAGTCTATGTAAAGAGTTTTCAATATAAACATTGCAGCTATGGGAGTTTTAATAGAAGGGAGTTTTTTGGACAGTACTTTTGCCACCAATATTCCTAGCTACTCCTCAAAGTGTTGGAAGGTGTACAAGGTGTGAGGGTGACATGCATTTTCAGGAGGGAACTGATGCCCCCACAGCTCACAAAGGCAATGCACCAATACTAACCACAAATGTACTCACCCAGCTGCCCTGCCAGCTGGAAAAAAAAAAGGTGTTAAGCATCAGCTGTCAGGCTACAAAGGAAGGATGGCTCCTGCACTGGGAGAAATAAAAATTGTTAATAACCACCACCACCACCACCACCACCCAAAAAAAAAAAAAAAAAAAAAAAAAAGTGCATCCCTTCCAGGATTCCCGACTCACTTTCTTGAAACCCTTTCAGCAATTTTGGCTTTATCAGACTGAAGTCAATTTATTATTCAGACACTGCCTATGTGGACTGAACCACAGAGAATGTGAATCCAGTTCTGCCAGCACTGCCAGGAATCCTCCCGTTCAGGCTCCACCGGGGGCAGATACAGCAGAGTTAGTCCCTGATGTCAATGGAGGGGGGAGGGTTGCACCATTTGGGTGGTGCTAATTGGAGCAAGGCAGCCCCCTCTGTGTACCCTGCTAAATCTGCTCTTTTTGTCAGCTGAGAGGCTGTTAGCAGTTGAGTTTGCACATCGAGGCCCAGATTTTGGCAGGTACTCTCTATTGCAAATATTAGTAGTTAAGCATCTAACTACTCAATTGCATGTATAATTCAGGCAGGTGCATGTATAATTCAGGGAGCTCTCTATCCAAGAGACTTGCTAATTTTTGTTCCCTGTGGTGTTCATGAGCACAAAATTATGGACACTTTTTTTATTTTTGGTGGTGAAAAATGTGCTGCAAGGAAGCAATGTTGGGATGAAGCCCATCTGAAAATCTGTTCCCCAGTGTCTCAGTATACAAATGTAGATGTTAATGTAGTGCTCTGTTTTCAAACCTTGGAGCCTGATTCACTACTGCATTACACCAAAATGAAATTAATCACGTTGTGCTGATATACAACTGGATTAACCCAGAGGTGAATGAAGCTTATTGTCTGCAAGTGCCACTTGCTAAAGGAAAAACTATCCATTAATAAAAACATATCCTTACCCAATATATGGAAATTAGGATTTTTTTAAATGGCTGAAATGTAAATAAGAAAGTTACACTGCATTTCTGTGTCCCTTTGCTTTTACAGTGTAAAGTTTCCAGAGTATGACAAAGAATACATACAAGTCCAAACCAGGTCATAATTTAGCATAAAATAAAACAAGACATTTAATCCTGGGGAAAAAAAAAATGAGAATGGTAGAACGATCAAACTGTGTGTGCAATTTCCTTGTGCTCAAATTGCATTTTCTCCCTTCAGTGTTATACGGAACAGGGTCTTGCCCTCTAGATTAGAGACTTTTGCATTAGAGGAAACTAGGTTATGTCTTCTACTGTCAGAGATAGAAATTATGAGCTGGAGTGCATTTTAGCCAGTCACTCTGAAAAATGTTAGCCCAAGGGGGTAATAATTAGAACTGTTTTTGTCAGGTGACTGCATTTTAAGCAGTGATGTGTCTGAGAATCTAGCTGAGGGGTTTAATATAAATATAAATATTTTTTTCAGTCAGCACTGTTGCCAGGCTTTTTTCTTTCCTTTTTTTTTTTTTTTTTCCCATTTCAAAAGTAAGCACTTTTCAGAAATTATCAGCTAAAATGTAATACCGCTTAGCATTATGGTGACCTGGTGATATTATTTCCTTCAGAAACCAATAATTCAGTGCAGTCTGAGAAGTTCATATGTATAGAGATAAACTAGCCCATTATTTCTTATATTCTCAAGCACATATACATAGAAAATACATGCAAATAAACAGTTTCTTCTGATTTTTCCCCTAAAAAAAAAAATGTAAAATACATCCAATTTAATGTCTTAATTCACACCAAGAAAAAAAGCGCTGAGCAAGAGAAGACATCAGAATTAGTGTCTTCACAACGAATAGTTTTGCTTTTCTTTTGAAAATGATGTTTGTATCCATTCCCTGCCCCTCGGTGGAGGGAGAAGCAGAACCCATTTTGGGGATGGAGGATCATTCTGTTGACCAACTAGGGTCCAAGTGTACAGAAACCAGAAGGGTGGTGTGATCTCAGAGGGGGGGGCTGCTCTCTGGGGTGATTTCCAGGGCTGAAGGCTAGGCACACTCGTCACGGAGCCCCCCGTGCATTGCAGGAAGGGCTGGAAACAGCTTCATTTCTTTTGTTAAGCATTTACATAAAGACGGAAGTGCTTTAATTGATGGCAAGAGCTTTGTTCTTGTTTTAATAAAACCTCTCAGTCTTTGATTACCAAACTTACTACTGAATAATTCATTGACTTTCCCTTTTTCCATCTTGTGGGTATTTAAGAAGTTGTGCTGACACGAAGACAGCTCCTAGCCTGGAACTGCTCTCCGCTATAGCTAGCAGAGAGGATTTAATGATATCTCTGGCTCCATGCCAAGCTCTAAATATTGCACACCAGTTCTAAAAGTAGGGTCATCTAGGAGTTCGGACTAGCAAAAATAAATCTGAAATTGTGGCCAAAGGTTTTTATCGCTTGAGAAATTCCAATTCCATAGGTCCTGCCAGAGCTGACTTTGCAGCTCCCCCTTGCAGCCGGGACAGTCAGTTTCCCTGGTTCAGTCTTTCAATGCTCATTAAGCTTCTTCCCCCTCAAAAAGTGAAAAATAAATAGTAAATAATAATTTCAAAACTGTGCGCAGGGTGTGTGAAGTACGGCGTGGGTCCCTCCATTTCAGTTTACCTACTTGCCTTTTCTGCCCGCATCGGCAGGATTCAGCTCGTTACTAAATAATGTGCATGGGCCAAATCCTTTTTGCATTACTCATGGGAATAGTCTCATCAGTTTCAATAGGTTTCTTGTTTGCTTGGAATGAACAGGATTTGCCTTTATGTCGTTTCTATAGACAGATAAAGATTTTCTGTATTACATTTGATACAGTCAATTAATTATGTTCCTACTGTACATATGAAAACATATCATATTCATGTCTTTTATACTCATTATTTATTTAGAAACAGTGTTATTAATTGCTAAGTTCTGGGTCATTAGCAAATTATCAAAACAAACCTTCTATGTATCTAAATATGCAAATAAATTTCATTTTTATTACTGACAAAGATCAAGAATTCCAGTTCTAGAATTTGTGCAAACTGTTATTTAGTTGTTTTCCTATTTTAATTTTAAAGTATTTTTAAACATATTAACAGCATCATACTTCTATGCCTTTATTGTTTCAGGTTTATAAATTTGCTTATCCTTATATGAAGACATAGAGACAATTTAAATATGAATGCCTTTCTTTCCTTTCTTCTTTTTTTTTTTTTTTTAAATAAGTGCTATAATAGACCTACCAAGGGTAATATTTGTCCTTGCACCTTCAATGAATCCATGGTAAGAATGTTTTTTATTGCTCTGCCATAGCTACAATTGCTTAGTCCATGCTATCTATAAGACACATCATTTTTCAAACGAAAACTTCCAAGTTTCATCAGAAAAGAGCATATCACACCCGATGCAAAGTGAATGAGTATTAAAATACAGTGAACATACACCAAGCCACCTTTACAGAAATAATAACACATTTTATAAAAGATAAGTCTTTTGTTTACGAAAAAAAAAAAAAAAAAAGAAAATGCCATCCTAGCTCTCCTGAAAGCTTAAGTGTTTTGTTCAGTTAATCCTAAGTAATTTTAATGACTTTAATAAATGTACTTGCATACATATAACTGTTTAAATTGACTTTGTTTTGGCTAAGGGATTCTAAAGGGAGATGACTTGTAGGAAAGGAACTAGGTGGAAAATGCACAGGGTTGTGACAGGAGAGAGAAAGTGGAAAAAAGGGAAAATTTGTCCATTATTTCAGACTGAGATATGTATGGCTATTGCATGCTTACAGAAATCCTTCCCTTTTGGGTTTCCAGCCCTTATGTCAGTCCATTCTTTGTCACTGAGCTGCAAGCTAAAATTAGCAAAGATGTGCTGCATTTATATAATCAATTACTCACTTATTCTGGAAAGAAAGTTTTGTGTCTGAAACTTAGATTGGGACCTCTAGCCTATCGGTAGCGGTTTCTGAAAAATGCTTGCACCAAAAGCCATGTTCTCACTGCTACTTTCTGATATTCCGTTAAGAGATGGAAACTGAGGAAGGGGTTTGTTGAAAGGGTTACAGCTTTATCCTAGAGGGTTTTTCATCCCAGAACTGTCTTTTACAGATTATACTCCTGGCCCATGATTGTCTGCTCTGCTCCGAATGATAATCCTAATATGAATATGTTTTACAAAATTCATATGGATGTTTTGGTACAGAAATAAAATTTTGTTATTTTGTTATGATTAGTTGTTATCCATACCTGGGACACTTTCTAAGCTTTATTAAAGCTCTTGGCATCTTCAGAGAATTTTAAATCAATCGGTGTCCTTACAAAACACTTAAATGGCACTTACCATTATTTCTGTAGGATGCATGAAGTGAAATACTGTGTATTTACTTTCAAGGAGAAACAAGGTGTGGACAGATGTTTGTGTAGTTAGAGGTGTCATTACCCCTAGGTGGTTGTCACAGACTGGGAACTGTAAGCAATTCTCTCTACATGTTACCCAGAAGCTTAGCATAGATAAACTATTCCTTATCCATTGCAGCAGAACCAAAGTTAAATCAGCTTTTTGAGAAGCTTGAGCCAAGAGCACTGACCACACTGAAGTAAATGAGGAGCATTCACAGATCTCTGTGCTCTCAGGAATGCATCCTGCAGCAAAGGACCACTAACAAGCAGGATGGGAATCTCCAACTGCTTGACTTTTTTTTTTTTTTTCAGTGGGAATGTGTTTACACCATTGCAGTCAACATTTAAAAGGCAATACAGACATCCTTATCTTGCAGCTCTTTCTTCATCTCTCTCTATACTCATCACCAATGATTATGAGTTGTCCTGATCACTAATCTTACCAAAAAAAATCCCTCATCATTCTTATATTTAGCCACCTCTTCATACCCAACAGTACTGCTGGTACCACTGTGTTTGTAATTCTTCCTGGATGACTCCAGTCTGCTAATAGGAGCCTATAATGAATACAAACACAAAATATAACTTGAAAGGCTACATGTATATTTTATTTACTGATCTAAGACACCTCAGAGACTCAGGTCTTTCATTGGGCTCCTGTACTAGGACATAGGAGAAGTTCAATATTTCTATGACACTTTGGGGGATGGAGGAGGGACCTATAGAGGCTTGAGACTCAGATCTCCTGGATAATGGAATTAGTAATTTCATCATAGCCTCAACAATTGCTCAAGCTTCAGTTTCAGAAATTTGCCTTCCCTTTCATAAAACTAACATTCACTGATATGGTACTTTTGTCTTTTTTTTTTTTTCCTTTTTTTCACAAGTTCATGGAGTTGAATGAGGGTTCACATTCTTATTTGTCCAGTTATGAGTAAAACCTATTGTTTTCTGATATAGACAAGTTGCACAAATTTAAAGAAATACAGTTGAAATCTAATCCCCCTTTAACGGTTCTTAGGACTTATTTATAAATTCAAGGTGTGTGTCAAGTCTCTATGTATATTTTCTCATAGCAAAGATTCAGTACTCTCTCTGCTAGGAGGAAAAAAAGAAAAAAGTAAAAAAATAAATGCCCAGATGCTCACAATTAATCCTACCCTAACAGCTAGTGTGTGCCCAGTTAAAAACATTAGCTAAAAAACAAAATTGCCTTATCAAGGTTGTTATGAGAGAGAGCTAAAACCCCACGTTACTATTATGAGAAATGCATTGATTTGTACATCACGGCGTGTCAAGTTGGCAAGTGCTTTAGGATCTACTGGGATATGAGGTGCTATAACTGAGAAAACATTGAAAAATATAGGATTTGCATGGAAAAGAGAAGTCATTTGTTTGCTGATGTGAGAAGACTGTCATGACATGTGCCTACTAACATATAAGCAGAAGGTGAAACAGGAATAAAGTTGATATTAGTGAGCAAAAGCACATTTCTAGAAACTGCAGTGAACTCTGTCATCATTTATAACATAGAAAATAAAAGAGAAGGATGCCCAGGAGAATTATTATTATTAATTACTATTATTGTTGTTGTTGTATTTTATTGTTGTTGTTGTTGTTGTTGTTAGGCTAGAAAGTAGCCAATTGAGTAACAACATTCAAATATGATTCTTCACAGAGTGCAGTGCTCTGAGTACGTGCCAGGTGTCTCACTTCATAGGCAAGACACTGAAAAAAAAAAATCTGACCTGATATCATGTCTCTACAATCATAAGAAGGTCTTTATCTTGAACAAGTTTGTGAAAAGTGGAACCAATGTAACCTTGCTGTCTTCTCAAATGGGCATGCATTAGCAGTCAGTTTTGTGGGTTCAGTTTCACGTTTCAGCAGAAAATTATAAAGAATCTCAGAATGTGAACTGATGTTTTCATTATACAGAACAGGTTGATGTGGACTTTGTGATGTTTTGTGGTCACATGGTTTAGGGTGCTTTTGTTTTTGGCTTTGGATTTGGTTGTTTTTGTTTTGGGGGAGAAAGGTATGCCATTGCTTGAACATGTTTTAATGCTGTAGATACTGTTGTTATAGATATGTCCATCTAAGTTCTGACTTTATATTAATAGTTAGACTTTTGAGAACAGGTCTGCTTGAAACAGATTTCCAAAAGATCCAGAAGAACAAACAAAAAATAAATAAATATAAAAATATTAAAGTAAATGTCATGATATTAAGTTTTTGGTCTAATTTATTTGCTACCTCCTTCATCTCGAACGCCTCATTTTTACTGGTCCTTATTTATGGGTAAAAGTCTACACATGACACACAAAGTAAAGCAGGGTTGATCCCCTTCATATAATCTGTGGCTTCTTTACCCAATTGTTTTTGTACTCCTCCCACCAGGATCTCCAAGATCTCCATTAATTAAATTGCAATTAAATGTTATTAAAAGGTCTGAAGGCCATGTCCAGTCTTTGACTCTTATATTACACATAGGACCTGGTCATTTTTAGGTTTATATATAGAACCCATCAATAGCAATCTGCTATGTTATTCTTACATTCATTGCTAAAATTTAAAAATCATCATGTTCTTTATACATAAGACTGCATTACAGTGTTATGGGAAGAACAAATAACTCCCTGTCTTCCTATCTGGTTCTAAGGGATTTTTTTTTCCAGTAAAGTCAGGTTACAAATCTTCATACTTCCTCCTCTGTGCTGGACCTTCACATGAGGAAAAAAAAAAATTTAAATGTATGAGCAGTGCTTGGCTGGAAATATGTATTATTTCTCATAATGGACATTTTGCACCTGAGAACATGCAGAATAGGGACAGCAGGATATGGGCTCACTGCCTCATCCACTGTGAATCCACTGAATACTCAACTGCTTCCACTTTAAAACCTTCACACAGTGCTTTGCTCTGGTAGTGATTTCTGCAGGGCGAGGGAAGAATAAGGGTCTGGTCAAAACAGGTCAGGGTGACAGAATGAACTCATGAACTGGAAGGCTTGGTATAAGCAACTAAGTAACCAAGAGAGAATGTCACTCTGCTTTCCTTATGCTCTTTACACTCCTTTAACCTCCTTTAACATTAGAGGAGTGTGCTCTAACCCTGCCGTGGTGTTCTGTGAGATGCAAAATGTGTCAGAGAATATCTGTCTCTCTCCTAGACTTCATATTTGCTTTTTGATTTTATTTTTTTTAATGAAATACGAGTCATTTAGATGGAGAAAAAAAAGATGTTTATTTTTTTTTTGCGTCTGACAGTAGGTTTATAATGGGAGCTTTGCGCTACTTTTGGATTTCTTTTTGCAATATTACTTAGGTGAACTAATAAAGAGAAACACTTGCTCAGTCTGTGATGATGCTGTGGAGCTTCACCACATGATACCTCTGAGACCAAGCATCTCATAAGACTCACATAGACTGGCTGCGTACATGCAAACAAGAGTTCTAATAATCCAAATATATATAATCCAAAGATGTTTGTCGAAGGAATATATTGTTTCGAACTCAAGGGTTTATGCAAATCACCCACTCTCAGGAAGCATGAAGAAACATTAATAGGTAGCAGATTCACTCACTGTGTCTGGTGGAGCATCTTTTTCTTCCCCTAAAGGATCTTTTGGACTCAGCAGACCACAACTTTGATTTAGAATGTCAATACTTACGCTCCCCTGTATTTGGTGCTGACTGGTCTGACCTAAAACAACAAAAACTGGCATAGGTATTCTGCATCTTGTCCTTCTCTACTCAGCTGTCTTCATTTCAGCCAGAACTTAAAAATAACAAAAACAACTTTTCTTTAAAAGGACATGTTAGCTGTTTTGACTCTATATACGGTTACTTTTCAGACTGTTTTAATCTGGTGGATAAGGTCAGCTAGATCCTGAGCCTATATATTTTAAATGTTCTGCTGTTTTGTTGAAAACTATTCATAATTTGTGTTGTGTTCACACAACTATGCATAGGCTCTGCATTGCGCTGATGACAGTAGTTTATCTGCAAGTCTCTTCCCATCATTCTGTTATCCCAGCATTTTTTCAGGTTGCTGTTTTATATAAATTTGACTCTACAGTGTTTTTCTTGGCTATGCAAGAGGTAGTTATTCAAGAAGTAGAGACTTATTCCAGGATCTCAACTGACATTTTAGATGATGCTGAAACAAAAGTACTGAAGTCAAAACAGAGTTGTATTGAGTGGAGCTGCATAATAAAACCCCTGAATGGACCCAAAGCAAGATCTCATATAAGAATATAGGTACTAATTTTGAGAATGTGACAATATCAACCAGTTATTCCACAAAGCTCCAGGCTTCTACAGCAGTGACATAAAATAAAGATGATGCTAACAGTGAACCAGATATTCTTCAAAAACAATTTCCAGAATAGCTAGCAAGAAGGCTAAAAATTCCTCAGAGCCAACAGCAATTTCCTCTAAACCCAGGGTTTGATTCTGGACAACATATTTATTCAGCACCATCAACAGTATATAGCTGTGGTTCTGAATCAGATGAAGGGTAATTGACCCAGTCATCCAATGGACTTATTTAAAAACCACAGCGAAATGGGAGATTGGAATTATTTTTTGTTTGTTTTTGCTTTTGTTTTTATTTCTCCAAAATTGTGCTAATAAAATCTTTAGAAACCTTTTATCCCATAAAAGGTTATGTTTTCATACATGATGTTTATGCTTTCAGAAGTGGCAGTATGGAAGTCCTGATACTTCATTACATAGGAAGCACTTAAAATATCCAAGGCTGCCTCTGAAATGAGCTTTCAAGTGCAAAAAGTTTTGCCAATCACATTTGAATTTTTTTCTGGAAGAAAGTGCTCTTTTATTAACACCCTGCCCTTTCCTGGAGTGGGTAAAAATGGCCTCAGTATTCTCATGGGAAAAATGAACATTCCCCCAAAGCCATGGAAGATATAGCAAAAAACAGAGCTTCTTGCCAAGAACAAAATGGAGCAAGTCTGAAATGTTTAGAGCTTCTGATTAAACCTTCAGAGGTATGTTTCTCTTAGACAAAGCATTTGTCATAAGTAGCATGTCTGCTAGAGTATGATTTATGCCACTGGACTGAAATTGGCTGAATAATTTATGCTGTTTATTGTTCAGTAAAGATTTAAAAAAAAAAAAAATAGAACAAGCATTGTGGAAAAAAAAAAAGGAGATAGACAAAAGTATACATTGAGAAATGTTGGTAGTCCTGAGGAGGAAAAAAAAAATTATTTTCTACATTTAAATTTAATAAAGTGAATCTAAGACGAAAGCACACCTTACCACACGGACAATTCTAATAGGCGAACATTGTCAGCATTTTCAATGAAACCAATTGGCTAAGAAAAGCTGCCAAATAGGTGTGAAATGAGGTGAAATTACTAGGGAAACACTTTCTTTTAAGGTATTTTGCTTTGTTCCTTGCAGTGCCTTGCAGCAAAAAAAAATTTAATTTAAATACTGAAAATGGAAACGCAGCTATATTGATTTAAATTTGCTAAGAAAGTCTCAGAATCTATTTCCTCTTTCTCAGAATAAGTACATAATATATATATAAAGATGTACATGTGAAAAATAGATATAACATGTATAATACCTTCAACTTTTCTACTCTTTATGTGTGAATCACAGTTTGTTAGAACCTACCACTATGTGTATTAGCATAAAACACATAACTTGAATTGTCAGTTTATAAAATTTTCAGAATGTATGATTATGGTTCTGCTCTTACTGTAAATTTTTACACAGCTTGTATGATTTATTTTATCTGTTGAAACACTGGTTTTATGTTAACACATTTTTTTCTCTTTTTAACACATAAATTTAATACACTAAGCCTATTGCAGAGGCAGAATTGAGCACAAAAGAATGGAAGGATGGATGGGTAGATGGATGGATGAGTGTGCAGAAGGAGAAAAAAAAAAGCATGTGGCTCAATTCAGCTGAAACTATTTCACAGATAACTCACTGTGTACTGTGGCTAAAAATATTTGAAATGTTTACAGGCTGCATAATATATATGTTTGACAGATTAAAGCAGACTCCTATCAGCTGCTCAGTAACCATTCCAGTGAAACTCCTTAAAAGAAATCAAGCAAAATCACAGCCACCACTCTGCTATGCTGTTTCTAATTTGAAGGCAAATTCATCTCTGACACGCAGCAGATTCCATGCAGGTGGAAGCAAGCCCCTCACTGCTCCTCTCTCTGCCAGTCAAATTATGTCATCAGTGAAGGATCACTGGTTTTTAATGATACGGTGGCCTCCATACTGAGAAGCAGGTCCTAGCAGAGCAATATGCATAGCCAATAAAATGGCTGTCACCAAATTACAATTGACACTTAACATCACTAAATCTACAGTGTAATTCCTTGTGACAGTCGTGTAGGTATATTAGAAGAAAATAATTTACTTCAAACCCAGCATGTAAGACACATTTTACTGAGTGTAATTCATGTCACATTTACAGTAGCCAAAGCAAGCAGTCTCAAGGCAACCTTAATCTGGGAAGAGATCATAGATACTAACATGTTCATTGAAGTATGATTATTTATGCGTGCAATAACAAAGCTAGAGCAGTTGTTCATCGTAGGTTTTAATTGTTATTGGGATTTTAATTGTTATTGGGTTTTAAATGAATATTAGCCTCTTTTGCTTTAGGGATTAAGAAAACTATAAATACAAAGCAACATTTCAAATGGAAAACTGGCATCAGCTAAAAAACATCTCGACATTTTCCTGGGCCAGAAGACAAATACGACTAATTCCTTACTTCCCCTCCTCGCTCTCCCCACATAGCCCATCGCTGTGTGTGGATTTGAATATTTGCATGCCTTGGCACACGTTACAGCACTAGCATACACTACACACATTTAACCTCAAAATGCAAATAAACCTAGGAAGCACTACCCCTGTAGCAGACTTTCCCTTCCCTTCCTTCCTTCCCTTCCCTTCCCTTCCCTTCCCATTCCCTTCCCTTCCCTTCCCTTCCCTTCCCTTCCCTTCCCTTCCCTTCCTTCCCTTCCCCTTCCCTTCCCTTCCTTCCCTTCCCTTTCCTTCCTTCCTTCCCTTCCCTTCCCTTCCCTTCCCTTCCCTTCCCTTCCCTTCCCTTCCCTTCCCTTCCCTTCCTTCCCTTCCCTTCCCTTCCCTTCCCTTCCCTTCCCTTCCCTTCCCTTCCCTTCCCTTCCCTTCCCTTCCCTCCTCTCCTTCTGGACAAAAGGAAGGAAAGGCAAAAGCACTTTCCTCTGGCTTACCTGTACATTCGTCTGGGCAGGGTTGCAAGGAGAACCTGCTCCATCCTTATAAGCATATATAAATGTGACAGAGTTAAAGGTCTCTGCTCCTCAGGATGAAGTGCTTTGAATGTCTGGCAAAATGGGGCTGCAAAAAATTCATTCCAGCTTTGTCTCCAGCAATTCACCTTTGGCCCAGTGATGATATGAGTCTTTCTGCTGATGGGGAAGGTATAATCAGTCAGGCCAGGCAGTCTTTGGGAGGCAGGGGCCTATTTGTTAGCAGAAGGAAGCAGGTGTAGCATCTCGTGCTGGATTAGCTCATCCCAGCACGAGAATTACCTTACAGGAGCCCCTCCAGGCTGCGCGCGGCACAGTTGAGGTGGGTGCTTGTTCTGCACATGGCCCCTGCATGCAGGTGAACAGGATTATTTTACAAACCCAAACATGGGACCATGAATCAAGGGGGGTGCATTATCCTCTCCGTACACACCAGCAGGAGCACCGCCTGTCAATAGAACAGCTGCGGGACACCCGTCTGCGTTGCTCTCCTGCACCCACAGGCATCTGGCCATGCGCCGTGCTCCTCGCCCATTGTGGTGGGTTCTCTCTGGTGCCTCCAAGCTTTAACAGGCCTTCAAACAAAACCTGCACCCAACTAGAGGCCAGTGCTCAGGGCTCCCACCACTTTGCCCCATTCACCCACTTAGTCATGGACATGTCATTGGAAACAGCAACAACAAAAAAAATCACTGCAGAGCACCGAACTCCTCCACCTGCCCCACACAAGGCTGAGCAAACACCCCAGCCTGCCAGCATTGCCCCCGAACCCCATGCCTGCCAAGAGGTCACTGTGAGGGTATGGGTTTGCCATCAGGCCAGCAAGGACAGTGCAGAAATATTCTCTGCAGTCACTGATCCCTGCACACCGTCAGCAGATGGGTGGTGAGGTCTTAGGACTGCAGCTGTGTAGGAGAGCATGCGAGACACATTTCCCTTCAGAGCAGTTGCTGGCTTCCAGCATCCTGGTGATAGTATGGGACGGCTATGTTTCAGCGAGGCAGCCTGGTGCTGCAGCTTGACATGGCTGTCAGTGTAGGCAGCAAAATAGAGGACACCATGCATTTTGAAACTAGAAAACAGTGTGGGATGTGGTGGCGGATTTTTTTTTTCCCTGTCTAGACAGGCAGACCTGTTTCTGGGAACACTGCTGCTTCCCAGCAGATCTCCGGAAAGACCCTGCTCCATGGTACTCAAAGTGGTGGCATGAGGCTGGGCAGAATTTTGGTTTTCCTTCCAGAAAATCACTAGAGCAGTTTCACCATGCAGATTCTGAAATCAGTGGCACAGAATTACATGTAATGGCTCTTTGCAGAAAGTAGTCCTCAGTTCTCAAAGTCAATACCCACTAGGGTTCAGATGTAGTAACTTTTATGGAGCATTGCATACCAGAGGAGGCTTTTTTAATCTTCTGCCTTTGTTGTGTTGAACACAATAGCCCATTGTATTTAAGATTTCATTATAACTGTTATTTTACAGCTGGCTCCACAAACTATCTATGAGCATCTCTTCAGAGCTTTTATAATTCAAATAAGCCAATACTCCATAATTTACCTGCTTTTTCAGAGCTTCTGCAACTCGTATTGAACCCAATATACAAAAGTGTCCAAGTGATATAAAGAAGGTGAATTTTCATTATTTGCCTGGGTGCAGTCTGAAAGTTCCCTCTCATCAAGGCTGTGTTGGATAGATGCTTGCAGTGGGGGCTGCCTGCATATAGCAGCACCAAAGCCGTGCATCCAGAACGCCAGTACTGAAGTTGCTGTCACCAGCATGAGGAGGCCAAACCCCACTCCAGAGAGCTGCAGAAGCACATCCCCACTTGGAAGGATATTTATTCACACGCCTACACACCAAACACAGGTGTGAAGTGGGAGCCAGCAAAGGAAGGGAAACAAAAAGGCAGAGTAAAATGCGCGTGTACCTGGAGCATCTGCCTGGAGCTCATCGCCACAAAGGCAGGAGAAAAACATCGCGTACCAGAGGCAGATTAAGGAAACACACTTGGACATGAATAATTTGGCAGCAAATAATGAAATGCACTTTAATCTTTAGCAATAACTGAAGAACTTGGACTAAATCCTTAACAAACTTGTTATAAAATGCTATCATCCAGTTTAGAAAACATACTTGTCTTTTTATTGGTGTAGGCTTGTGGATATCCTGACAAATGCGAGCAAACTGATGCAAAAGCCTAACTGACAGCAGGTGGAATCTAATCTCTCAGCCTTCCTGTGCTGCCAAATAGGGTCATATCATCACTGCTTCCGAACCTGAGCTGATTTGTCACACAACACATGGCCTATTACCTCATTATCTCACTAGTCTCATTGGCAGAATTTCTACCCTAAAGATATCTTCTCTCATTTCCGAGATTTGTAATATTGCAAGTGAAACTTCGGAGATCTCTGGTGGGAATAGTCTCTTTTTGAAGAATGTTTATCATCGGCTGTCAGAAAGGCAGTCTACTGTGTGCATACATACACACACAGGGTTGTCATTGCTTCCCCAGCTCTCATTTGCCTATTTAAAAATCATTAAAACACACAACTGCTGTACTGAAATCACTGATTACATGAAACTGCTTCTGACCCACTCCCCAGGTTTTGGCAAAACGTCCTGTCCCACACATGTCCCTTTAGCCACTGTAGCATCTTTTTCCTTTTCCCCCTCCTTCCTCCCTATTTTAAAAGTAAATTTCACTCCGTTTGCAGCCTGCTATGCCTGGTCGGACCTCCGAGAAATCAAAACATGCTCTAACATGAGCTTTTATTCTCATGTAAGTTTAAATGTGGACGGTGGGTAGGAGTTTTAGCCTGCTGTGGGTCTGACACGTATGGTTCCTGGCTTGACTTTGCCTCCCCTTGAGGCAGTGACTGTGTGTGGTTCTGCCTGGGGAAGCCTGGATTCTGCAGCCAGGGCTGGAAAAATGCAAGGCTGAGCTGACCTTCCAAGCTGTTCTGTGGCTGTTTCCCCTAAAAATAGCATGGCAACATAGCCTGTTGGACGGCACTGGCACATCATGGAGG